>NC_091392.1:91324570-91643070 GCF_032191515.1 Phaenicophaeus curvirostris
AGCTCATCTACTTCAGCAAACACCACCACCACAATAGATCTCACCATCTGTGAGCAATCTGTCATCATCCCCAACTCCATAAAACCAGAAAGGAACTCAGACTTTTACTCTCCCTTTGGCTGCATCCTTAGGTTAGTTTTAAAAACTCATGTATTGGAGAATCTAAGATAAAGTCATACTGTTATCACTCAGCCTGTCATACCTAAGCACTTTCTACCTGAGCTTTTCTACATTTAAGTCTCATAAATCATCTTCATAGCAACCTCAAGAAAAAATAAAATTAAACGCAAACAAAATATAATTAACAAAACAAATAAACCATTATTCTGTACATTCAAATGACTAAATCATTTCCCAGGCCCTCATTTCAAAAACATTATTTCCACATTAGCTATTTCACCCCTCTCTGTCTCTTCCCTGGATGCACCCTCATTACTGCATTAAGGCTATGTATTTCCTTGCTTAACTTCAGAGTATACTCTTACCTTCTCATATAATGGACTAAATTCCAATTCTGGGATCCTCAGCATAAGAAGAATATGGAACTGGGACGGGTCCAGAGGACTACAAGGATGATCAGAGAGCTGGCTCACCTCCCATACGAGGACAGGCTGAGAGAGTTGGGATTGTTCAGCCTGGGGAAGAGAAGGTTCCGAGGAGATCTTCTAGTGACCTTCCAGTACCTTAAAGGGCTACAGGAAAGCTGGAGAGGGCCTGTTCACAAAGGCTTGTGGTGATAGTATTAGGGGCAGTGGGTATAAACTGGAGAGGGGCAGATTTAGACTAGACATAAGGAGAAATTTCTTCACTATGAGAGTGGTGAGGCTCTGGCACATGTTGCCCAGGGAAGCTGAGGCTGCCCCATCCCTGGAGGTGTTCAAGGCCAGGTTGGATGGGGCCTTGGGCAGCCTGGTCTAGTGGGAGGTGTCCCTGCCCATGGCAGGGGGGTTGGAACTAGATGATCTTCAAGGTCCCTTCCAACTCAAACCATTCTATGACTCTACGATTCTAAATATAACGCTAAACCCACAGCAAAATTATATCATATTATGTTATACTAGTCAGGGATTGACTAGGTAAAATGTGATTTTATAAAACTAAGCACTTTGAAGAAAAAAACAAACCACTTCACTGTGTTAGATACAAGTAATTGCTGCACAACAGGTCAAGGGAGGAACGCTTGAAAAGAAGAACAGGGCAACAAGGAGAGAGGGAACCGCCTCAGCTAAAAGGTGAAGTGTGTTAGTATGTTGTCAGCATAACATAGCTGTACTTCAATTCTGACACATTCACACATTGGAATAATAACACAGTCAATGTCCAGGTCTGGAAAAATCAGTATTCTGTAATAGTGGGTATAATTAATATTTGCTAGTTTTCTTAATGAAGCAAATTAAATATTACAAGAAGCAGGATCTTATCGCTGTAGAAAGCTACAGTAAAAATAAACACTGCCAACTCATTTATTCTACATGTGTTACCAGCAGTTTTTAATTTCATGCACACTGAACTATTGTAGTAGATCGCATTGTACTCAAATGTGATCATTTCCTTTAGCTTTCTGGCAATGACTTATATATATTACATATGCCTGAGATTATGTCTTGCAAGTTGTGAAATGGATGCCAGATCTCTGTACATTTGACCTTTTTCATGGGTATCTAGTGTTCTATAGGTGAATAAAGAGAAAGCTACCACAAGCAAAACCTTAACATTCTTATTCTGCATTACACCCCAATGGGACAGTCCTACTAATAACACCATTAAGGCACGAAGACAGGCTAAAGGAAGTAATGTACACAGATTAATTACCTCATGCTTGTACATGAACAGCTATGTACCATTGCACTACATAACTTTCAACAGATGTTGTGAAATCAAACCCTTGTCAAAACTCAAGGATTCAAAGATTTCTACAATGGTTTCTGTGCATAACAGAAGGTTAAAACGCTTAATCTTAAAGCAAATAAATTAATACAATCCAGGTAAACAGAAGGGATCAAGCTCCAAAACTATTAAATAAGGTCACATTATGTTTAAGATTAAGAATAAATGCAAATAGAAACAGGGCTTTCAACTCAGTGTTAACACAACTAAGAAATTCTCTATATCCATGGTGCAGTTCTAAATTTTTCAACCTCCTGTAATCAGCAAGCAGATGCACAATCTTGGTGCTAACCATCTCTCATGCAACTCCACAGATATTGGTGGAATGAAAGAAAGAAGTGAGGCTCACATTTAAATCTTCTACATTCTGAGCACGTAAGATGTCTGCTCACTGCTTTAGGCACACAGTCATGACTATCAACTGGTACTATTGTTGTATATTTGAGGCCAGGCAGGAGACAATGAAAAGCCTTAACCAAATTATGTTCTCCTACACTGCATCCCTTTCTCCCCTCATGAGTGGAGAAAGTGATGGTCTTTGCCATATGCCCTCCTTGTAAAAGGGAGTCAATTCTCCTGAGAGGGACAATTATGGAAAACCATCTTGGTGGTAGCTCTGGTCAGCACTTCTAATTGTAGTGTCAGAGCTCAAAGGGAAAGATGATCTTTCTGTGCTGGCAAGCCTCAGAATATTTCTGGCCCTTGTAAATCAACACCAGCTCCATATACTGTTTAGAACCTAACCAGTGACCAGCACAGAAGATGAAGCACTGGCCAAATTTGCTCATGGTGAGGTGCTGCCCTCAGTAACAGGGCAGTCGCTCTACTCGCCAATTTACATTTCCAAATAAGACTGAGAGCACCACTCCCTGTGCGGCGCAGCAAAAGCAACAATAGAAGTGGATGACTGCACCAAGACCTGTGACCAAAAAAAGACACGGTGGACTTGTGAGTCATTGCAGGGTGAGGCTGTGAGAGGGGGAGAAATTGGCACAGGATTTTTTTAACTGGAGTGTGAGAAGAAAGCACACAACATCGGACAAAGAGAAAAAACTATAAATTGTTCCCCGAGATAGAAAGTTTGACAGTGTCATAATTTTCCAGAACAAACCACTGCTATGGGAAAAGTTATACTCCTGTTTGAATGTGGAGGAGGAGAAATCTCAATGAAGTTAAGATCTCTCTCGTGGTAGAAAAATTTAAATCACTTGGATGTGCTATAATTGGTTTTACATCTTTAGAACAGGCAAGAGCAAAAAGACCATGGGAACAAAGAATGTAGGTCACACATCGGTTACCAAGACCTGTGGCCTACACTCATAACCAAGTTTCCCATGGCACACTATAAGCTTCAAAGCATTTTATGCCCAGCTACAAGACCTCTGAGCATCATATACACATATGAAAGAAGCATGCATGGGAGACCGAAGCAGTTTAAGAAAAACTGTCTCAGTCTCTGTGCTGAGAATAATTCTAAACAGAAAATAAACAAGAAAATTAGTAGCACTAAATCTGTTGAGAACAAAAGGTTACTGCAAAAAAAAAGTGAAAAATAAATACCGACATTTTCTTATGTAAAAATCAAAATTATCATGCAAGTGCCTTATTTTTTGTTTCTTGAAACTAAAATGCACACCTTTCAGGAGAACAACTCACACTTGGACAAGACTACACATAACCTATTTAGTGTCTGAAGACCAAAAGTGTGAGTACATTGAAAAAGTCTTTTCAATATTCGAACCTTTCTGCCAAGAAGAATGGCAAAAAGGCACAGAATATATAAAAACTCAGAAATAAACTAAAAGATCAGGAAGGACATATGAACTTGCATTTTAAAAATTTCTGTTTCAGAATCCTGGGGGGGGGATGGAAGGAGTGCATGGCTCAGTGTAGGAAACTGGAGTAGGAGGAAGTAGATACAACAAACATCATTAGATCATCCAGTCTCATCCCTTACAACAGAGGGTTGTTCTCCAAACATACTGTCAACTGACAACTTTGGTTCTCATTTCAGATGTCCAAAATACAGAAAGGTCTCAATCTCTGTAGAACTGTACTATAGAAGTTGCATTGTAATAAATAAATTCATGCTATGCATGCAATAATTCCTCTCTTGAGCTACTCAAGACAGTCCACCTGATAGGATTGTTACTCTATTGGAAGAGACTTGGCTAAGAATGAAAAGGAACCCTATGGCACCCATTTTAGTCACAGACATGGAGTCAACTGAGATCCATAGCAGATAAAACCCTAAGATGAGTACTCAAAAAGTCTGCAGCAAGGTCTGCTGCTTAAGGACGATTCCAAATGGAGAAACACCCATCCCACTTTTGCAATAGGTCTCAACTGTGCACCCTTTGTGATAAAAAGCCAACGCAACAGCCCCTGCAAGGCACAATTAGAATGAACTCCACAGACTAAGCAGGCAGATAGACTTAACCAATCCATGCTGGGAAACACAACTGTTAAAAGCTAGAACAGACACACTTATAACAGAAGGCTGCAGCACTAAAGGCTCTTGAACCAGCACTCAGTTATCACCAATGTTAATTTTCAAGCAGAAAAAAGCCCAAACCCAACAGCTGCAATGGGGTCATTGTGATCAAGCTAATGAAAGGGGTGAGGGGAAGTATTTTGCCATAGAAAAGTTTTATTCCCCAAAAAATGAGAAAATTAAGAGCACCAAAGGGACAATCACACTGAAAATACCCAGAGAGCTAACTGGTTTATGCCTGTCAAATTTGGCCTAGCCCCAGTTAGCATCTCCCTGATTCCACTTTTGCCAAAAGCATTGGAGAAGAAGGGAAATGCACCGAAACCAGAAACATGGTTCTTTTCAAATGTTCATATGAGCTTGACAAAATAGACCTCGCACAGGTCAGGTCCCCTAGCAGCTTCAGCAGAGATAGCATTAGGTTATGGTAGTACAAAAGAAAATCAGTAATACTGCTCTTTGGAACAATGCCTTATTTACTTCCTTGCCAATGCCTTTCAAGTTACATATTTTGCTTGAAGTTATGAAAACTGATTAAAAACCTGCAACTTGACCAGAGCTCTACACTTTTAAAACCAAGTCGGTTTCCCCTCTTAGTGGGAAATTCCTTAGCCTCAGCCCTTTGATTCACAGTATCTTGAAGCCCTTGGGGGAAGACACATGCCTCGCAGACATGATCAGAGTATAGGTGACAAGAAGTACTTTTCTTGAACTATCTTTCCATTCCAGGCTATCATCATTAACCATTTCACTTGTACTTCCTTACATACAATGCTTACCTCCTTCCTCCAAATCCAAACAAAACCAGACAATCCTGTGGATAAAGAAATAAAACCTAGCAGAAATTAAGACCATAAATGCTACTCTCCCTCCTTCAATTTGATTTGTATGCTAAGAATTTCAGTATTATCAGCAAATTCTTAGCACTCTAGACATCATCCTGATTGACATATTTATGACTACTAAGATGACTTTTAGGAATGTTCCAGATCCTACAATTTGCATTTAAGTCATCAGGAAATTGGGACATGGCTTATTCAGATGTTTAAACAAGATTTCACATGTTTCTCATTTGAAAATTTTATCTTGCATCCAACCGGGGAAGCAAGAAGCACAACACACTCCCTGAAATCCTAAAATTTTCCCTTTTTTCAATAGTCTTGCCAGATAAACCCTGGATGTCTTTGTGTTCTGTCAGGCAGGAGAATGAGTCAGTTTGTCCCTAGCTGGCCTTCTACAAAGGAAATTGAGAAGGTTGATGACATATTTGGATAAACACACTCACTGGATAAAGTTACTTTTTATATCTGTTTAAGTTTGCTATAAACCTTCAATATCCTTATAGAATAAATTCAAGTATAGCCAATAAAAACTATAGATTATAAATATACTTAATGAAAACCACTATATTAAAATACAAAGGACCCTATAAACACACTCATCAAAGCTTCACCATTGTAATACAGCACCACATTTGTAAACCCACATTATTGATTGCTAGTCATCCACAACTCCTATTGAAATATCAGTCCTATATAGGTCTTTGGTTCTGAACACAATGTAACAGCCAACACTATAGGCGTAACACTGAAGGAAAACCAAATAAACCCCAAGTTTACACAGTTCAACTCTCCTGAAAGACAGTGAAGACTATTCTTAACATCTGTGTTTGCTTTAGGTCTCCACAAATGTAGTATTTGGCCTAGAAAGAAAAGATGGTTGAAATACACAATACTAAACCTATAGAATGGCACAAATAAGGAGCTGACTGAGCTTCTTAAGCCCTCATTTTACCAAAGGGCAAGGAGATTTAAAATACCAATTTGGAAAGCATCATTTCTTGCAATAGTGAACATCCAACAGCGCAGCGTGTAACTCTATGAAGTTTTATCACAGGAATGTACCTTACAGATTCAAGACCCTGACCTCTGTGAACTCCCATCTTCTCTAGCTTTGTATTAACTTGAGATGCAAAAAAAGAAAAGAAGGCACTCCAAGCAACAGAGCTTTCACTAGATTCATAAAATAAAACATTTTACATTAATTATATGGCTGCTTTCCATCTAAGCTTATACGCATTATTAAATTTTAAGATTATTCTGGTCTAAATTCCTTGTTGGTCACCAATCTTAAAATTAAGCTAATTTCATATCACTTCAGATTTCACTGCCGGTATTTCATTAAAGTGTGTAGTTTAACGCTTATGCATACAAAGATCTGAGTTTCAAAATGTTAAAAACAATCTTGCCCTTGGGTATTCTGATTACTAAATGCAAAGACAGTTAATTTTATGATGCCCAGGAGGCATCCAGAGCATTTGTTAGAGAAAACTGAGAAGGAGCTGTTTACGATAAAAATAACAACATCTACAGGAATTTGCTAAGTGCTTGCAGACAAAATTAGGCTTGTAGTCAGGTGGCTAAAAAGCTATCTCCATGGCTACATCTTTGAAACAGTCCTAGTACCAAGGCACAGGTTCAGGCAGTAAAGTAGCATTTCAGTAGGTAGTTGAGAAAATGATACATGAAGAAAGGGTTCATTTTTACTACCGTGGAAAGACATTTGGAATAGGATGCACAAACTACTCAAAAAAAAAAAAAAAAGCTTCGGGTATGTAAGTTTAAAATGAAAATGAAAACTGTTTAAAGTTAGCTGAAAGTTGGCAGGTGCAAAGGCATGCACAGTTCAGGATGACACATCCATCAGGGATGCAATTATTAAAACTCTGTATTCTTGGAAATAAAGCATTAAAGTAGTTAAGAAAAGTTTGACAGGAAATAGCAAAGCTCTGGTAACCAAACAACATTTTAACCAAGCAGAGTACACCCTATACAAAAGCAAGTCCAAGAATCCAACATAAAAACTAGATAGCCTCGTTTCAAATGTGGACGTAGACATAACGTGCTTCTCAAAGCGCGTAAGAAGAAAACATTCAGAAGAATGATTATACCATTGAAAAAATATTTAAATCTGAATGAGAGAACTCATTATTTTGATGTAGGAACTCTGCAACCATAACAAAAAAGGAAAGCAGAAAAGTGGAAAGAGTGAAGTAAGATAAATATATTTAACTCTAAAAACATATCCAGACTTTCTGTGAGTTGAAGATCATACATAAAGACATAATAGAAATCCTAGACTACTGACTATCAAAATTAATGACACCTACCATATACAGATGAGAAGCAGAAAGGGCAGAAATAAGGGGAATCTGTGGTTATTTTTACATGCTGAATAAAAGCTGCATTACTGTATAACAGAGAACAGATATCTAAATACTCAGAACTTTTTGTAAAGCATCTAATCACTCATGTCAATAGTAAGAGCAAGTTATGGGTTTTGATCCTGCTGGACCCATGAAGTGGTCCACACTGTAAATACTGAAAACCCAGATATTAATAAGTTCTCAGATTCAACCTGTTTAAGAGGAAGAAAATAAAAATTAACTATCCTATCCAGCTTTAAGTGGGATAAACACATAACACTAATAGCAACTAATTAAACAGAGCATCTAGGAGTAAATCCCTTGAAGTCACCACAGAAACAATTTAACGACAAAGCAGATTCTAGGTAAATGTGTACCAGCAAATCAAAAGCAAAGAAAATGCTCTCCCCAAAGCCAACCAAGAAGTTTAACAACAGATAAAATGAACTAAAGTAGAAAGACACCTTAAAAGGGAAAGTATGTGCAAACAATGATAACATCCAAGAAATAGAAATGCTGATATGTTACAATTCATCCATCAAAAGTGGGAAATCTGCATCCTCCTCAAAGCAGAAAACATGGAATTGCTCTGTAAATCCTTCTCCTGTGACCAGTGAGGCATAAAATTAATTTGGTTAATTTACCCCAACCTTAGTTCTTTTTAATTTTTATTTTTTCCTAACTGACAGCATTGGTTTCCCATGTGAGGGAAGTCAAGGAGGTTCACATTACATTCTCTTTATGAAGGAAAAGTCTGTGAAGCCAGCTGAAGTTGAACCAATAACAGGAAAAGCTTTAGGTCAAATTTGCACAGTACAAAGCAACAAGTTTTCTAGCACCTTACTAGGACTAAACAGTATTGAAGTGTTCTAAAAGAACTTGCAGGAGAAACTGATGAACATGAAACACATGAAACATTCCAGCCAGTTGAGAGGAAAGCAGAATCATGTACTGAGCATGCTCTCCTTCCCCATCTGTACTTAAGTTGAGTAATGCTTTGCCTTTCTTTCCTCCTGTTAATCCTGGTATCTGCACTGAAGCAAGACTGAACTCACAACAGTTCATTTACCCCTTTCCCGGCACGAGTATGTTTTTCGTGCTCTTTGACATGCAAAATAACAAAACTCAAGGGTCTGACTAGTTACTTACAATTGTTTGAAATAAATGTTTACAAAGGCCATTTTTTAATTGAGTTTTGTAATTGCTGCGTGCCTATCCATCATCATCCCATCTTCTCAACCCTCAGCTAATTTCAAAAGAAATGCAAGAAAAAGGCGAAGACCTAAGGTCTAAATTATGAGATGCCCACAGAGTTCTTAAAAATGGGGATCTTTTAGTGTACTGGATATTAAGCAAGACTCCAGTTTGACCCTGCTAAAAATACATTGCAGAAAAACTTGGTGTTCATCCTAACAGGAGGGAAAGGCTAGTAGCTTGCACATTACTGGACACTACAAAAATTCCAGCCAGGAAACAAACTTCCGTAAATCATTTTGTTTCACTATACAAATGGGTTTTTTTCCACAGCAAATAACACTGTTTTTAAAAACCTTACCAAAACAGCTGCCTACCCTTGCTACACTCAAATGAAGAAGTAAAATCAGAACCTTGATTTACTATTGCAAAACCTGAACGTTTGGATAGTTGTAGAACATCACAGTCTTCACTTTTTCCTTCTTTTCTTTCCAAGACCTCAAGAATGAGGTTATAGCAACCTATGCTTAAGTTTCCTGAAAGTATCTATAATGCAATACTTTGCCAAATTTTCAAGAAATAAGTACTAACATGTGGGGGTCACAGTTTCAAAAGAGACCTGGCATGCAGCCTTCACCCTCTAAAAGAGCTGCAGCCAGACTTCGCAATGCATTCAGGCATGCAGCAGTTCATACCAATAATGGGAAGAAGAATGAAGATGGAGCAGTGAGGCTTTTAAAAAAATATATCCAATAAAGCAGAGCTCTCCGGCCTCCAAGAAGAGAGGGAGAGGCTGCTTGTTTTTTAAAGAAAAATACTAAAATGTCTTAAGTTGCTTCTATCTTAAAAAAAAAAGAAAAGAAATATCACAAGCCTTCTTCAGTTGAAACCACAAAAAAAAAAGTGATAAGGCAAAATGTGTAAGAGTGTTGAAGATATTGAAATACCTTAAATAATTTAGATGTAAGAGCACTTGGGTCCCAAAATAAGACAACACTAAGACTATGAATGGAGAAAACACCATCCTTAACCATTTGAACACCATTCCGCTTTCTCATAGCATCTAGACCTCTATCTTAATTCTTTAAAAATAACTCGTCATGTTATCTTGTTTTTCAGCTTTTGTAAGTTACATTAGGAAAGGGAAAACCTCACTATTTGCTCTAAAACACTGAAAAAGTCATAATTCCTTATTTAACACAGACACTTCACTTTCCTTGAGCATAAAATGGAACAACTGTCACTGCATTCAGGACAAATGCACAAGACAAGAGCACATGCAACTATGTGCTGTGATTCATAAAGCATATACTAAGCAGACATTCCTATGAAAGCACTGCACATTAGTTTGGGCTTTGTTATGTTTTGGGTTTTTTAAAAAAAAAGTTTCTATTTGACC
Organism: Phaenicophaeus curvirostris; assembly: GCF_032191515.1. Lineage (NCBI taxonomy): Eukaryota > Metazoa > Chordata > Aves > Cuculiformes > Cuculidae > Phaenicophaeus > Phaenicophaeus curvirostris. Next base: position 91,334,750 of record NC_091392.1, read on the forward strand.
CATCTGTCCTCAGATACTTTAGCCCTTAGCAGGAAAACAATCCAGCTCCATTTCCTTTTTGGTTCTTATCATCAGCCCGTAAAAGGTACTTATTTTTGTAGTCATTACAGCAAAACATCTATTTTCAATTGTATCCCTACAAGAATCTTAACCTTCACTTTCTCTTCGGATAATGTTCTTGCTTCTGCATTCTTATACAAGGTATCCAGACTACCTTATAATGGGAATATTACCTCATCTGTTAGCAAGCTTGCTTAACATGGAACAAATTTTGCCCTCCTAGCACTTATAGATTACAACATCCGACTTTGTTTGGATGCCTCTGTTGCGAGGCAGGCACCTATGGTCCCATCGTTAGTCACAGAAACATAGTCATGATGGCTCCACTTAGCTGACTGAAGATAGGTATCTTCACACAGACTAAAATCCCACTCCAAAAGTGGTAACGTGCAGATAACTCAGCCAGGGTCACTACTCCTTTCCTTAACCTCTTTTTGAATAGGTAAATTGAAAGATAAATCTTTACTGGTATGTTTACTACGTTTATTCAGCAATCATTTGCAGCACATTTTCTTGTACCTTTCCCTTATATTCACCACTCACTCTGACCCAGCTTAATTGTTTCACATCTATTGCATCTGTCCATTCAGATTTCTCATCATTCTACTTCTGTTTACACAAGATGCCACACTTTAGATCTCAAGGAAGAACAAAAGTCCTTTTGGAAGAAAACTAATTCAGCAAATCGAAAAAAATAATAAAAAGCCCTATTAAAAAAAAAAAAATAAAACCCCATGAACGACCAACCCCAATCAGAAAAATCCCAGAAATACCTGGAAATTACAGATTTTACAGAAGCCCACTAACTTCCATTCTGCACTCTGAGTTTGGAGCAAGTGGAACACTACAAGCAGACATGCAATGTATGGTTGAAGTTGTGTCAACTCTCACAAGGATACATTTGGCAGTGAAAGACAAAGCGGTTAGGAAATTGCTGTTTAACCCACATAGTTTAAAAAAAATTAAAAAAAAAAAAAAAGAAATGCGAGAAAAAAAAATACGTAGCTTACTGCTGTCTTTTCTCATTATTCAAGTTGGGATATCCCTATTTATCAGCAAAGCAAAGGAAAAATATATAATGACATTTTTATGGGAAGGAAAAAAATGCAATCACTATTTGATTTCTAACTGTTTGGCTCAGTTTACAGTTACAAAATGTGTTTACATTAAGAACCTGAGCTTTGTTTGAATGTTTACTTTATAAAAACTGAGTTGAGAAGCTAGCAGAATAAACTGTATATTATCATTGTCAACGTAAATTACAGGTTTCGTTTGTCATAGCCCTGTGCAATGAGAAGCTGGCCAAGAGGCAAACGAGAGTGAATAATTTATAACACTCAGTTACATTCTGAGATATTTTGTTTAGTGTTTAATAAGACCTCCAGGGATGGAGAAACAACTAAAGCATATTGTCTTGACATGAGCTAAAACGGTCCTCTCTCATTTGACATTAACGCATTAGATGAACACAGGTCCATACATATTCATATGCATGCATATAATCATGCTCATATTTTTGGATATAGGTATACTGAATTGTGTTCTATTTGACAGCTTTGCACATCTGATGTTCTGTATTGCATTCCATCTTTGAACTGAAATGTTCACATTCAGTAAAATTTCTATACAGATTTATACATTCACTGTTCTGTCTACTCTCTCCGGTGGATTTCTTGTGTTAGATACTGAGAGGACACAATCAAATGCATCACACCCAACGCATCATGCATGGAAAGTGAAGGTGGTTGAGGAACGGTTCTTTAGTTTATTTCACATTATGGAGAAAGCGAACCTCTATTAAGATAAAAACACAGTAAAGCCAAACCTGAAAGTATATCAAAAAGTTTGTGTTTCTTTCATTGATCATTAGGTTGTGACATCTGCTTTTACTAGAAGTTTCCAAGCCCAAAACTTTCGGAAGTTCGGTGGCAAGCAGGAAAAAGAAAGGAAGATTGTTATTTTGAGGTCAAATGTACCTCCTCTTAGAACTCAAAATGAGACATCATTGTAGAACAAATTATTCTGCCCCTGCATACCCTACAGTTTGTCTCCTATGCTTTTGTTAGACATCCTATGTCATTAATCATCAAGAGTACTGATATTTAATTCATTAGTCTGCATGCAAGCTATTTTTATACAGTAATTCCACCACACTAATTAGCTAACTTCCTAGGAGTTTACATCTTTTAAAAAAACATACAAACATTCTTCTTAAAAGGAAATAGTATAAAATAGCATCAGAAAACAATCTAGACTTAAAAAAAATAAATATTTACATAGCATCCCTACTCTAATCATGTTGCATCCTCCTCTTAGAATATTTACAAACTCAAAGTTATCATTTGCAATAATGCCCCCAAAGCATTAGAACTGTTGTCTCCTTTGTTTACCCAGACAACTCTATCATTTGCAATTCTTGATCTCCAACCAAAATTTCAACATAGAAAAGAACCTATGGCAGCAATTAGGGCAAGATGGGGAAGCAAACAACAAAACTGATCTCCAAGACCCAGAGGAGAAAGTCATCCCTATAGAGCAAACAAACACAGCCTATTTTAAGTGCTGAAAAAACAACTCCAGCGACAGACATTGGGCAAAGGGATTTAAAGAATTCTAGATTGTGAAGACAATCTAATCTACTCCTGTTAGAAGTCTCAGCTGAATCATTCCACTTTCTGAGCATTAGAAAAGGCAGGTTGAACCCAAACACAAGTATGGTTTCCAAACTTAAGTCAGTTTATGACACTCTTCAAAATAGCTCGTACTGACTACTGTATAACAACACAGCTATGACACACAGCAGGCAGGTCAGCACTGATTAATCATGCTACTGTTTTTACAACCAAATAAACTGTTGCTGGTCATCCTTAGAGTATGTTAGATCCTTAGACATCTTCCTAGTCCTGTAGAATGGAATGAGCCAAGAACAAGATTTTGTTAAAGAAGATGGGGAGAGATGCATGATGATATGGCTTCATCTCATGTTCTGGGTGGCAAATTTAATGAGACTTAAGATCAGCAGGCCTGTAACTGAAGGAGACAGCTAGAATTCTGATGAACACCCCACAGTTCTAGTGCTGAGAAGTCAAAGGTAGACCAGGATCAAAAAAGAGTTTCTCCCAATGTTGTGATGGCAAATCAAACAAATACAAGTTAAATACAGGGAGAAGACACTAATTTTGTCAGCACTACTCACTGAGTTTAGAGATAAAAGCAGTTCGCTGAAAACTGAGTAGATCTTAATTCAGAGCATGGGAAACAAGACCCTTCCCCTCATTCAACTCTTCAAATACCCATACCCAGATCACCTCCTGAATTAGTTCTAAGGAGCCCACTTGGCCAAAATTTTCCTCAAAATCGATGTATTCACCCACTTGAACATATGCATCACTCCTCCACTGTTACTTCAACAGATTATCATCTGAATTCTCCACAAAGTGGGCAGAAACTGGGCACATTTTCAGAAGTCAGAGCTACACACCTTCATGAAGCTCTTTTCAAAGCTCCAAAGACGTGTTTTAAGCAGCCAATAGCTCATGGGGAAAAAAAGGGCAACTGTTCATAGGGCAACTAATTGCCAGGTCTCCTGGAAAGAACAAGTTCCTAAAGCTCACCTTTTCTAGAGAAGAATATGTCACTTAATTAGGAAAGGGCAAGACTCTGGTGGCACAAAAGCAGAGATTTCAGCCTTCTGTTGGGAGAATGGCAGCAGCAGCTGGCTCTCATCCTGCATTTTGCTATATGGGATTGAAGTAACATGGAACAGCAGAGCTACTATTGGACACAAGAAAAAGGAGAGTAAGAAAAGGATGAGTTTTCTTGTGCTGAAAAGGTTGTTAGCATTACATAAGAAACAACTAATGCACAGGCGCTCCATGCCCAGCAGGCAGCCTGCACATGGCTGTTAAAAATTCACTGTTCTGCAGGATGGTTGCCAGTCAAGGCATACAGACATGCTGCAACCCTGCTGCTTGAAAACATTGTACAAATTGTTTGGAGTTTCTCACACTGTAAAAATGTCACATCTTGTGCCTACAGTTTCATGGTGGAATAAAGCTAAATAAGAACTATGCACTGTCTGTCTTCTGCCACAGGACAGCAGATATAGTTGATGTTTTAACCAATATACTGAAGGAAAAAGCTCTACCTCAAACAGGACAAGTCATTGCAGCATTTTATGCTGCTGTAATGGCCAATTCAAGGCAACATTCAAATCAGCTGAAGGGTTTATGGCACAAAACAGTTATTCCCTTAGCGGTTACTCACTCAGAAACCAAAACTCAAACGGAACAGAAGGACCAAACTTCTCCAAATGTACTCTACAAAACTGATCCATAATTAGGAGTCAGGGCCTGACAGTAAGGATGCAAATCCTCATTCCTTCTGACCTGCAGCACTCTAGTTCACACAATTAATTGCAGGATCTTGTGTGCGGGGAACTAATTCCACCAAAGTCAACTTACTACAAAAAGAAACCTACAGGACAACTAAATGTATTTACGCTTAAGTAAAATAGGACATACAGAAGCTATCAAATACAGTATATTGTCTAAATTTTCTGGAAACTCCTTTAAAAATATCTCCCCTTTCCTCCAAAAGAATTAGTACATTATCAATTGTTGCTGTTTAAAAACAAAAAGGGAAAAACTATCAACTTCTGACTTTCATAAAAAGGAAGAAAGAAAACCACTAAACACTAAACCTACTCCACAGATTTCTGGATTCCAGATGCATTTTCTTGGCTTTTCGCTAACATGGGTGACAAACAAAATAACATAAATAGGTTTCCTTTCAAAACATTTGTTTACATTCCTTTTGCTGACATTATTTGTGATGCCATTTACACTACTAGAGAAACTAGTTCAGGCTTCTCAAGTCTTCAGGGCGTTACTTGTTACCACAGAGTACAAATTATGGAGTTGTTTTTTATTTAAAAAAAGTCCAGAGTTGGCTTGCTATTTATTTTTAGAAGTTTAAGACTACATTTAAATTTAAGTAAGATTGGTAAAGTATCTGTCATTCTTTCCCCCAAAATAAGCTACATGTGCTGGCATAACACAACCACTTCTAAATGAATATTCCATTATAATCTCACATAGGGCTTACCATCTCAAAATTAAATCACTAGACCATAAAATCCCAGAGCCAAAAGAGGTCAGAGAGAAGACTGAACAAAATTAAAATGTCATTTAGTCAATTTTCCTTTCCCATGCAAGGATTAAGATCTCCTCAGAGTACAGGCTATAACATGACCAATCAGTTGCTGAGTTACAGTTCTCCAAGGGCTGCACCACTCTTCAGAAAAGAGGCCGTACTTCTCAAGACAAACATGGTGGGAAACATTCCCCCAGGTTTTGATCAATCATTTTTCAACAGAAAGGAAACAGACTGCTTTCCTCCTCAGCATTTTTGAGAACACATTCTCTAGATTGAAGAGTTTTCAGCTGTAGGTCAAAGTAAGTTCCTAAACACACATTTAGCTTGTCAACAGAAACCCTATAGAAGCAGGTTTGATGTTGACCTTCCCAACACCAGCTTCGCTTAAAACTGATTCTTTAAATAAGAGCACAAAATTAACTGAGGAAACAAGGAACTGCCCATGTTTTCTTGACATCACATGCAGTTTGAGAGACTATTTTGCTTACAGTTGCACAGAGATGCAGGTTACAGAGTTGCAGAATTAGCAGGTTACCTCAGCATGTATTTCACACTGGAAACATCATTTGAATGACGCCTGTTTCCAGGACAGCTCTTTTCACTAAGCAGTAAATCTTACTGTAATATAAGTTAGCAAGAATGTTTATGGCTTAACATGGTAAAAAAGATCCCAGACCCAAATATTAAAACACAGGAGGTATTCAATTTTTCCTCTTTTAAAATGAAAATATGAAGGAAGGCAGGTTTGTGGTTTTGCATCCAGATTTTTCCTTCCATCTCCTGGCAGAAAGGTTCTGAACCTCACACATCACCTTCCACTCCCTCAGAGAGCCCTTTGGACAGACATTATGAAGAACTACAAGATAGGGGCTACATATAGAAAACCTGACTAAATGGAGCATACATTTTTTCTTTAAATAAATCAGTCCCTCAGAAGTTAAGTGTACCAATTGCATGGCTAACATTAGGGCAACAAATTTTCCGTTGCCTTCCTATTGCCATATGCCTGTCATTTTTTTCCTACAGTTTCCACTCACTGTTTCAAACATATGTTGCCACTTACGTGCCAAGAAAGAATCTCTGAATTACCCCCTTCATATATGATGAAATAGCAGACTGAATGGAGCCAGAGAGAGCACCATTAGCAGTTATTCACACTTCTGTTTTCTCTTAACTTCCTCTTCTCTAAAGTTTATTCCTCTTATGCAAGGGGATGTAGAACTACAAAGCCATCTATGATTCATGCTACAAAATATATAGAATATATAGCTGCAGCCATGTACAGGAGAAGCAATTTAATTATTTTTTTTTTAAAGGCCACCTTGAATAAGCTTTTCCTCCTTTGAGGAGATTCTTTTGCGAATTACTTACCCAAGCATCAACACTGGTGATCCAACATTCTTTTTTTGTAAACTCACTACTCAGTTCACCAGTGGTTTGCAGCCTCTTTCTCTGCAAATCCTGCTTCCTGAGGTCAGCTTGGGTGCACGCTTCACAGTTTCAGAGCAGAGGACCTCAAAAAACCAGCATTACCAGTGCTCTTCTTTTTCCTCTCTGGCGAAGACCATGAAAGAATAAAAGCTATGCAAGTGAACAAGATGAATGGAGAGAAAAAACAGGATGCACAAACAAACAGCAAGTTAGTTTGAAAACTTCATTTCCCACAATGCCAAGGCACCCACAGGCCCTAAAGGTAGTTTTTCCAGCACCCTGAAAAAATAGCAGAGTAGCAGTGCATGAGGACACAATAATTACAGCACCCTAATAACTCAGTAGAAAGAAAGCTCTATACTAAAATGGATGCCAGCAGCAACCTTTCAACCTTGGTAACATGAAACAGGGATAACGGGATGTTAGTCCGTCATGAAATACAATTTTAAACAGGTTAAAAATAATGAAGCATTTCCAGAAGAAGTCACTCAATGATAAACAGTGCGAAAAGATGTGTTGGATAGCTTCAAGAGAAGCTACCCCCACAAAAATATCTTTATTTAGCTACTAAACTAAAATGAATTCAAATAAAACTAATACCTTTACTACTTTGTTCTCTGATGTTCTGGAACCGATTATCAGAATCTAAATTGCCATGTAGTAATTCTAGATATTTTTTCTTCCCTCTTATTTTGGTTTGGTATTTTGTTGTGGTTTTGATTGGTTGGTTGATTTTGTTTTTTTTTCAAATCTGAGAAGATGCTGGTAGAAACTTTAAGGAAAAATAAAAATGGAACCACATATTCAATGCCAGAAAACTACTTAAATTACATTGCATAATCAGAGGCCAAAGAACTACCTTTTGCCTCCATTTAAGTTCACAAAAGCGTAATGAAACCAGTAAAAATGCACAGCCTGAAATCTGCTATTTTTTAAATTTTTAAGGACGTTGTTAATTACTCAAAGACAAGAGCTCATACTAAGAAATGGAACTATCCAATACATCTTTCTTTTACACGGTATTCTGTCATTGAGTGATTCTTCCTGGACATGCTCAGTTATTTTCACCTTTTTTTTTTAAACATAATTGTCATCCAAGGGCTTTATGTTTGTTATTTCCAAGGTGTCCTATGAATCCACCTGCAATTCATGCAGAATAATGCTTTTCCTTAATTATCAGAATAGTGACCCCAAAGTGAAACAATGTTAGATTCTTCTTATTCCTCTTCAGCTCCTCACCAATTTCTGCCTGTACTTATATCAACCTAATTTTTTTCTGGAAGTTACAAAGCAACTGTCATATTTCTTGACAAGCAGAAACATTACAGAACATAGCTCAAACCCTCAGCTCACGCTGATTCAACAGAGAAACTTTTAAGAAATGCTCCACCACTTGCTTCCACCACTAAAATGGACACTAAGGGCCTCACAACATACTTAAAGTTGTTTTTCAATTATAACTCTCTCCAAAGAGCATATGAAGAAAAGGAACGATCAAGCAGGGTAAAACAGCAAATACTGGGTCCCACAAACTCTCAAATGACCCACTGCTAGTGAGGGGAAGCAAAAGGTCTTTGGTGCTTTTGCAGAAAAAGGAATATTCAGTCTATATTTCAGTCTAAATGTTTCAGGCAGGAAAGCTCCTCTGCCAAAAGAGAAATCCTACAGCTTCATGTTTTCCTACTGAAATCCCAGCATAGGGGCACAGAATCAATCTTTTTTCCCTAAAGACACATCAGTAACATGTATTGTATATTTAGCTCTCCAAATTAACTAATAACCCTTTGTTCCAAAGTATACTCCCAACTGGTATAAGGACCACTGGGGACTGAAACAGAAAGATGCCTACACAAGTAACTATCGGAAAAAAACATCACGCATGCACAGCCCAAACATTTCTAAACAAAACTGCTGATAAGTAGAAGTAAAGCAAGACTGTAGGATGCTAAACACCACCTATTGCCCATCCAAAGGATAACAACTAGAATTTGCATTCATTTTATTTCACCAAAAATTTGAATACTAACGATATTAAGCCTACTGATACTCGTCTATGCTCTGTCCCATGGATGAATGACAGAAAAAAAAGTCTAAGAACTACACCATCTGCTGTGAACAGATAAAAACAGCCATGTCTTTGCAGTGCATGCCTGCTTTCCCTCTAGAGAATTACAGTACGTTACATACACTTATGTCCCACTTGTCCTTGAGGTATGAAGATGAATATTTTGAAGCCAACACTTTCAAATTATGTACCTTGCTTCTGGATTTTATGGGAGCACTAAACATCTGACATCAATCTGGAGAAGAACTGGGGGATTCTCTGAAATGACTAAATCATAGAATAGTTTGGGCTGGAAGGGACCTTGAAGATCATTCAGTTCCAACCCCCCTGCCACAGGCAGGGACACCTCCCACCAGACCAAGGAAGCGATGGATGTCCCATCCCTGGAGGTGTTCAAGGCCAGGTTGGATGGGGCCCTGGGCAACCTCTGCCAGTGCCTCACCACTCTCAAGGTGAAGGAATTCTTTCTTGCATCTAGTCTAAATTTGCCCCTCTCCAGTTTATACCCATTCTCCCTAGTCCTATCGCTACAAGCCTTTGTGAACAGTCCCTCCTCTGCTTCATTGTAGGCCCCTTTCAAAAATCAAATTTATCATTTCTAAGGATATGTTGAGACAGGCACATTAACAAAAATGTTGCCAACAAGTTCTCACTCTTCAGCAAATATTTCTCAAAATTAAAGTCAGTATTAGATGGATGACTCATAGTGGTGCCTAATTTAGTCTGGGAGCAGGGCAAGAGGGAAGAAAGGAGCAAAACCTGTGGCCTTGAGTTCAGTCAGTCTTTTCAGGGAAAGATGCCTTCCAGTCTAAAAGGTGCACATACTCAAGCCTGACAAGCAGTTTTGATTTGAAAGTTTGGTGCAATTTTACCCCAAAGCCATGCATAAAAGCTACATTTTTTTTTAAAGACAACACATGAAATCATCTATAGGTCTTCATAATGTAAAGCTGGGACTTAAGTCTTTGGGGTGGTGTTTGATTTCTTTTGTTGTTTTTTTTTAAAAAAAAGAGGCCTTACCCATTTATTTTATTTAAAACAAGGTTTCTGAAGTCCAGGTTCACTAAAACTAAACTGAGATCACACAGAATACCATGAAAATCAATAAAAGACCAAACTTTGGTACTGCTTTCATATAGCTTGGTAACTATAAACTCTATATCATACCTTTCAGAAAAAAAAGACCGTACTAAAAACCAGATTAGTTCTGAACTGGGCCAATTAAAAATGCCAGAAACATAACAATAATTTTACACATATTGTCTTTAGCCAGTGAGTAACTGTAAAGACTGCTTAAATTAGCTTATAAAGACAAATTGAATATTCCATAATGAAAAAATTTTCTTTCCAGTATTTTTAAGCATATCATTTTCTAATAAATTAAAACCACAGACGGAGTGGAAATTGGTCTGTCTCTTTTGACTTCATTAACAGGAATTACACCCAATGAAATTTCAGCAAATCAGCCTATAAGCATATCTGTAAAAGTCTTCTGATTATTCTTGTTTATTTCAGTACACGTAAGTGCATTTACAGAAAGGTGACCTCCTAACAAATCAAAAATCTGATTTTCTTCAGCTACACCCTTCCCAAGTGAATCTTATCCTCAGTCTATTATTTCACCTAATAGTTGTTAAGAGAATGGTTAGGAAGTGGTTAAACTTGCAAGATTAGGTCATCCACATGCAACTACCATTCAGCATCCTACCCTAAGGGTATGATCAACCAGTAAAGGTTTTGTTCTGATTATGTAATGCTTATATTTGATATTCCACTTGAGAGCACTTTTGGATGGTAAGACAACCATAGCATAGTGACTTTGCAAATAAGATGATGTAATGCTACTTTGGAAGTAACAAAATATCCAAGCATGCCCACTATGAACTACACAACTCAAAAGCCCAAGTGCACTTCAGTCCAAAATATTCAGTCGCTGGAGAGCTGTGTTTCCCTTTCTGGTGTTTTTGTTCCATAGGCCTTACAAACTCCAGACACCCAAAAACAGAATCACCATTTTCTTCAAAACTAGTCATATAAAACCTCACCCAGAACAACACACCTTTGCTTGAAGTTAACAAGTTATCAAAAAAAAAAAAAAAATAGTAATCCTCTCCCGACTTGTATCTATGAATAAGAACATTAAAAATGTTTTCTAGATAACTTTAAGCAATGCAGATGCCCAAAAGGCATGCACAGGATTTCTATAGTTCTCCAAAGAAAAGTTACATGTGGAAATCAAAATTCTATCAATACACCTGTAGCTTAAAAACTATCAAGATGTCTAACTTGGGATTTACATTCAGATCATGGAATCATAAGAGTTTGGGTTTGGGAAGGGACCTTAAAGATCACCCAGTTCCAACTGCCTGCCATAAGCAGAGACACCTCCTCTTGATCACGTAGTTCAAAGGCCCATCCAGCCTGCCCCTGAACAACTCCAGGGACAGGGCTTCCATGACTTCCCTGGGCAACCCGTGCTACTGCCTCATCACTCTCACAGGAAAAAAAATTTTCCTGATGTCTAATCCAAATCTCCCCTCTTTCAGTTTACAACCATCCCTCCTCATCCTGTCCCTGCACTCCCTGATAAAGAGCCCCTCCACAGCTTTCCTGTAGCCCCCCTCTAATTACTGGAAGGGCTTAATGTTGCAAGTCAACACATACCCTGAACATTCATTGTTAATCAACATAGACAGTCATAACCCATGAACTTCATAAGACAACACACACACAAATACAGTTTTAAAGGGACTGTCACCTCTTGGGGCTTTATATATAGGAGCTGTCTTATTTCAGGTCAATGAAGGAAAGAAAAAGCAGCTTACCCGAAGTAAAATGTTTAAATGTTCACCAGAATAATCACAAACCAAAAAATAAAGCTTTATTATCAACTTGGTAAAATTGCACTCGCTGAAGAGGTTACTAAAAATAGTGAGAAAGAATGATGCCAGAGTCAGAAGAATGAAGACAAATCATGCCCAAAGCTCTACTGAAAACAAAATGAACATTTTTCTTCATTGTGAAAGAGGTGACCATTTTCACTACCCACAATGCCATGCAATTGACAGCAATAAATTGGCCCTATTTGAAATAAAAGATTCCGAAGATAATTCCATGCAGAAATGCAGGACATTTTCCTTTCTAAAATCTGATTAACGTCAAAGAGAAAAGTATTCATTTGAGACTGTGTGGACTACTTCCCAATTCTGGACCTATTCCCTTTCCCATTGACCTTCCTTAGGGAACAAAAGGGCAATCATAGGCCTCCATGCATTCCAGTACAAATGCTGAAAACGCCTCTTAATCACTCCTTCCAAGTCACTAAATCGGATATTGGCATCTTCACATAGTTCTCCTTCTACTTTTCAATAAGCTACTCAAGGATTTTCTTCTTTTAAACTGATAAAGGCAAACTGGAACCTCACCTGACAAATGTTATCCTGGTGGGGTTTTTTTGCTTTTGAGTGAGTGCTGGATGTACTTAAAAATCAGAGATAAGCACAGAATAGCACAAGAAAAAAGAAAAGACTTCTTAATATCTGATGAAGTAGTTAAAGAAAAAAAAAACCAAAACCAAAATCACAACTTCACAGGATGATTTAGTCTACCTGTTCCCCTGCAGTTCTGAAAGGAAATAAGTTATTATACTTCAAAAGGATTCACAGACATGATTTCCTGTCTTCCTTCGGTACTACTTAAGATACTAATGCTATTCCCTGAAGCTTATAAGAATTCACCATCAAAAATGGGCAAGTTTCCTGCTTTTGAGAGCTACCTAAAACAAAGAATATGCTTTCAAGAAAGCATTTTCTACAGAACATAAGCAAAAGAAATGAGTTGAAGTTTGGTTAAACTTAAATTCTGTAACATCAATACATATGGAAAACCTACTGCTACAGTGTTGTATCGCAAACACTCCTCTGTTGCTTCTTCTAAAAAATAACTTGCTGGAGGAAATCAACATCCTTTGGAACCATCATCTATACGATCTCAGAAGTATCCACAACTCCTCTGTGTACATTTACATATGCAAAATGCTCAAAGCAATTCCCAAAAGGTTTGGAGGTATTTCAGAATTTAGTCCGACTCACACTCTGCTCTCCCCATACAAAGCCATCGACATGGGTTTCCACAAGCCTCTGAGGTGTAAGTATTTCTGCACCAGGGATACCTATCCCCAACAGAAGCTTTCTAAGAACTCTAGCCACTCACCACACTGACCACTGAACCAACTATACATAGCAACATCTTCCACACATGACTTGCATTGAACTAGATATACACGGATAGCTACAAGTTAAGGCTCCACTTACATTCCCAAGCCCCAAGGTCAAAGGCATTTTATAACTCTCAAATAAAGTGTTTATTCTTGTCGAGCTCTATAGAGCCTTATGTCACTATGGACACACCTCAGGCTTCTAGCAAAATAACAACTCCTATTTCAGTAGAGTTGGATCCACATGTGCTTCACTTTACTCAGCAGCAGTATCAAGGAGGACTGGTTTCTTTTATGCAAACATAGCTTTTGCCCATCTACTAGGGGTATTCTGAAATAAAAACAAATGATACCAGAAAAAAAAAATAGGGTAAAGCAAAATGCATCGAAGAACAAATACACTTCATGCGTCCCAAATCACAGACATCTTAGAGTAGGAAAAGTCAACTTCTATCAGTTTCTAAGAGGTCAGGCACAACCGGGTCTCATTTAACCAATACAACTTTCTTTAGGAATTCAGAAAATACTTATGGATTTGCAACTTCTAGTTTTAGGCCTTTGTTTATCATACACATAGAAGTGTCTGGATTCCATGTATCACTTTAAAAGTTAAAGTAAATAATAAGCGCTGTTATTTTTCACAGAAAGGCTGTACTCACTATCTTAAAAACCACATTACAATAACTAAAATTGATTTTGCCCCTCTGCCCTTGCTACTGGCTAGAGTTAGGCACAAATATTTGCTTATACATATGCTTATGTACTGGTGGGGATGATGACACAACAGGACAGGAAGTAGACACATGGGGAACAACCCAAAAATTAATAAACTTGCCATGCTGGAAGATCTGTTCTGTAGAGTCACTTAAGAGTACTAAGGCCTATGGTATTTCATTGTACTACCCTTGCTGTCAAAACATAGCTATGTTAAGAAGATATGCAAGAACAACTTGAAATTAGACGTCCATTTAAGAAATCAGCTTTTTAATTTTTTCTTGAGTAATAACACAAGCTAAGATCAATTACCAAAGATACCAAACCACTTCAGATGTCTAATATGAAACTGTATCACTACCAGAAAATGTAATACATCTCTGCATTTAATCCATTCTACAGAGTTCACCATGATCACAACACTTAATTTACACACAACTTTTTATGGACTGTAACTATCTTTAATCTAACTAATATTAACCTTTGCATTATGAGCTTCTGAGTTCATTAGCCAGAGCAAACAGAAGCCAGAAATTATGCTCTGTCCAAAGGCTTTCAACTAAGTTACCAAGGGGAAAACAATGCTAAAAGGAACAGAAACTTCATGCTTACAACTAAAAACAGGTAATTGAACAAAACAGATTAAAAATAAAGTACTTGACAACTAAAAACAAACTCCACAAAATAAAGTGGATCATGGAGTACCAGGGAAGGCTGCAGGGAAAACTGTTTAGAGAAGCATAGGATTTTAGGGGCTAAAAAAAGGAATTTTTGTCTTTCTTTTAGGTGCTGGAAGACAATTTGCTTAGATCACTTCTTTGTGCTCAAGTACAATTTTCAAGCATGAAGCAATCTGTAGGTTATTCAAGCGTTTTGTTCATCTACTGAAAGACTTCCTTAGTAATAGTCCCTCCTGTTGACAGAGCATCCAGAGACATGAGATTAATAAAAGTATTCCCAGATAACAGCACAACTTTAGTGCTGCTGAGTTTAAGGTAACAGTTCTTAATGCTGACAAGTCTCATGCAGGCTGCCATAAAAAAAGCCAAATTAATACCCTTTGTATTTATTCCCCTTCTTCACTCAAGGGTTTTGTGAAATTTTTGTTGCAGACTCTGCAACTATGGAGTGTCTGAATCTGCTAAATACATTTCCCCAAGCCCAAGAGACTCCTTGAACGGTACCTGCTGTGGGCAACACTAACACAAAGAACTACATGGGAATACACACTAGGAGATCAAGAAATTCTGTAAATACTTTTCCAGACTACAGTATTGCATGACACAACTAAGTGACATTTCTCAACTATGAATTTATCAGATAGCTCGGCAATTCTGAATCCCAAAGGAATCTAAGTTTTACAAGTTACGCTACATGCCTAGAAATCCAGTCTAAAATGGCCTGTATGAGATACATTTGCACCTGCATTATTTCAGTACAGATCCCTTGAACATTTATTGAAATCACCAATAACTTGAAGTACTGTGCTTTAAACAGGGACAAGTGTATAGCTACTGAAATTGCAGAGAATAAAGAAAGCCTTTTAAAAAGTAATTTTAAGCAGGAACCCAAAGAGGGGGGCAGGAATTATCAAGGCAGAAAAAATGTCTCTCATTACGTAGATTTCATAACAAATTCCAGATTTTGGAGATCCAAAGAAGGGCCTATTTTCTCTCCTTGCAATGTTTCCCTTCCGTGGTCATTCTTTTACAACCTTCCAACCTTTCAGACAAGCTCTCTAAAACCAGCTACATTTTCAACTGGGTTTATCTGCAGGAGGCAAAATAAGCCTACTTAAGAGAACTATAACAATGTAATGGAAGACTCATGAGAGAATCCAGGATCAAAATGTCTCTACTTAACCACTAAAAAGTATGACAAGACCGTACTCCTACGTATCCATGGCTCCAGCAAGCCTTCTTATAGTTCCTAAGCCTCACTCCAAGTCCACGTTCACCTAAACATGTACCTCACAAGGCTGTGCCCTCAAAGCAGACCACGGCCTCCAGCAACTACTGTATAACTTGCAACCTGTACGGAACACACTGAATGCCAAAACTCTTCTACTTAGGTGCTGGGCTTTCCACTCTGAGGCATTGGTGGAAGAGCATCACACAACAACAAGCAAACAAACAATAGATGTGAAGGGAAAAGCAGAAGGGAAGAGATAGTCAGCGTCATGAAGGAATTAATTGTAACTTGATCTACTTCACCTGATCTGCATCAAAGTTTTCAAAGGTGTATCCTTTACCAACATGTTCAATTCATGTCTCCATAAAAAGTTTAGTCAACTTCACTCAAACCTGTTTGTTACTCAAACAAGAATTAAACTGCTCAGAAAGAGGTCTGATCACTTCAAACAAAATAGCTTAATTGACAGATTGGGTTAACACATATTAAAAAATCTGAGACAGGGATTCATGTGGAGTCAGTTTTAAAGCTCAAAACAATTCAGGCACATCATTTCCATGAAGTTCTACAAGAAGAATCTTGCTTTGACTGAATTTCAAAAGGAGATGGATGAAGAAAAGTAGGGAGCTAATTACATAGTGTCACATTTTTTTTTCTGAGGTCTAATGACTAAAGACAGACATTTAAAATATGTACCACTTCCAAGTATGTTCACAGCCATGGAACACAGCACCTTCCAAGATACCTCAACAAAACAGTCTTCATATGATTAAAACTCGCTGATGCTGTTGCATTAATGCTGAAGTGGCTGTCATACTTCCAGAAATAGCCCAACTAGGCAGGCATACTTTCAGGGGGAGGGGAAGAATAATAAAAACACTTGGTGCAGAACACCACAAACAAAACAAACCTCCGAGCACAAACTGTTTCTTAAAATACACTATTCTCCAGAGTTTTCATTAACTCAAGAATGTTATCTCATTTCATTAGGGAGAAAAGATTACTTGGCTATATATGGCTTATACAGACTAAGGGAAGGCATACAAATTAAATTCTGTTACCCTTTGTTCATGGTAAGCTCTGCCACACACACACAAAAAAGTC
The DNA here is from genome assembly GCF_032191515.1 of Phaenicophaeus curvirostris. Classification (NCBI taxonomy): domain Eukaryota; kingdom Metazoa; phylum Chordata; class Aves; order Cuculiformes; family Cuculidae; genus Phaenicophaeus; species Phaenicophaeus curvirostris. Next base: position 91,351,408 of record NC_091392.1, read on the forward strand.
TTTTTCATAGAATTTTCTCTTGGTCCTATATACAAAAGAAAACCCTCTCACAAGTAGATGCAGAGCACTTGCCATTTCTCCTTAGGAGAGAAGTCATTAGGAGTTAAGAGATGCAGTCATCAACTTCTCAAGGCAGCGCCCAACAAAAAAGGGATCTAATTATCCTTAATATTTGGCTAGGAATTTTATTTGCATCTGCCAAAAAAGGGGAGAATAATTGAATCTGCAAACAATAGGAGAGTTTGGGAAAATATTTCTTTCTGCTGCCAAAAAAAATTAAAAACACACAGTAATGAAGATATTAATCTCTTTCCGTCCATGGTCCATAGTAAAAGACACATGAATCTAAAGAATGTTATCTTTAGAACTTTCCCCTACTTCTCCCTCTTGCCTTCCACATGCAATTTACCAGTTGTCAGTGCATTTCAGACTGTCACTTAGCCATAATAGCCTCTACATATCTTTGTAATATTCAAAAATTAATCTATGAATTAGGATATAAACCACCAAAACACTCTTTACTGATGAAATCTAAGGCAGCATCAATCACAATGCTAGAAGAAACAACAAAGACAAATTGGACAGAGAAATGTTTCAAGGATGCTATCAATCCAGAAAGAAATAATTAAAGAGAGCGCCTTCTGCGACTGAATTAATGCCAAAACTCCCACAGACTTCAGAGACAGGGCTAAGCATACATTGGAGGAAAAAAAACCAAATTCCTTGAAGTCACACAAGTTATTAAAGCCTTAAACATCATATCACATTTGAATAAGTAATTAAAATTCAACTGATCAGCCTTGCACGTTTCAGTTCTGTGGTATCACTTGCAAAACTTAAGCAGACACCTCCAAAAAAATCAAATGGTTCAGTAATGAAAAAGGCCAATAAAAATCTTTGACAATACCCGTGCTTCTGTAAAAATGTCTATTTTTAGAATATGACACTAATCTGAAGATTTAGACCCCATGGAGAATTTCAAAAGCCTGAGCTTCAACATTTTTTACATTAAGTAAATGTGACCAAGAGCCTGATTCAGCCAAGCATTTCAATATATCAGTAAAATCAGGCATATGCTGAAGTCCTTTCCTTTTTCAACAAAAACACACAGGACCATGCTTTAAGTGCTTTGTTGAACTGAGGCCCAAGTTCTAATTTCCTTTATTTATCTTAGATACAAAATGGCCAAAGGAAGGGGTCAAATGCTGCAATGGATAGGTTAGGGGTTTAAGGACATGGGAACTGCTGCTATGAATTGCCATGGGAAGAAAAAGGAAAGAGAAGTAGTTAAATGATGGAAGTAATGGGAGGAATTCAGATAGGTTGAGATAAAGTCTATATAGCAGCCACAAAGTCTCTTAGCTTATTTTTCCTGCCTATTACAGTCTTCCATCTTTCCAGCCACTATTATTTTCAAGTAGTAATGATACAAAACAATAAGCGGAGAGACTGCAAGAAAGTCACTGCAATCAGGCTGCAGGGACCAGCCCAAAATTGACAGGAGATGCACCAAATGACCTAATAAGGTTTTCATTTGATCTGTCATTTCTACAAATTCACAGTTTCTTTTGTCTCCACAATACCTGCAAATGCATCAGTTTGGAACAACTACATATAGTAACTAAAGAAACAGAATTCATTTTCAGGGAGCAGTGTAGAAAGAGACAGGCATATCTGTCTGCCCACATGCTTTTTCCCCCTTTAATGAAGTTCACCAGCACCCGGATTCCACCTACAGATGCTGGAAGACACTGTAAAATAGAACACAAAACAGGGAAGTAAAGCTTCTTAGTAACTCTCTTCATTCTCTCAGATACAAATAAGCTTTTCATGTTATAGGAACCAAAAACTTGGAATGTTTAATGACATAGTTCCTTAGCAAGCCTTGGAATAGTACTGTATTCTGTCCTTTATTAAATTGTGACAATACAAGAGAAGGATGTCAGTTCATTATACACTCAGCTGATGCTCCTTGATAAAGCTGTTTGCCAGAAGGTCACAGATGTGCACTTTTGTATCACAGAAAATTAGTCAAGTAACTAGAAGTTCATGCTTTGGCCATCCCCCCATGTAAACATCGACTTACAAACAGGAGGATTTGCATTCCCTATTCCCTGCTCTAGCCTGCCCCCAGCCTGCCAATAAACTTAGCACTGGCACTATCTGAGCAGTGTTCCTAGCAACTCCAGAACAGAACCAGGCTGTAAAGATGGGGTTTTTTTGCCTACCAGCTTTTGAGAAAGTTCTCTTCTTCCATGCTGTGTATGGTTTACAACAACTTTTTCATGTGGAAGGACAAAAAAACCCCAGGTTATTTTCATACGGAGCTAGAATAGAGAAATCAGGGATGTGCAGGTGAAGGGCAAGATACAGGAAAGAAAATATTAACCAAGTAATATACACAAACGTTTTCACTCGAAGCATTTGTATGCTTGCACACACACACGTATAAGTAAAAAAGAATGCATGGACATGTAACTCCCAATATGTTCCCAAAACCCTTAATGAAGCAACTGAACAGTTTAATTTCAGCTAAAGGACATGTTATTTTTTTGTTTGGATTTAGTAATTAAATCTCCCTATAATAGGAAATAAAATAGTGTCCTGGTCTGTCCATTGGTATATTCAAATAAGACATTTCATTATCTCCAAAACTGGTTTTGAAGGGTCAGTATACAGGTATTGCACTACCAAACAGATTTGGAAGTTTTCTGATCAGGCACCCAAATCTGAACCTCCTCAGGAACTTCAAAGAGGGGACACAGCAGGACCCTCCATACAGACAAGAGGCACGTTTCTGAGTAAGTGTGTACCCAGTCACAGTAGTGCAAAGGGCTGGTGGAAATTTTCCAACAAAAGAATAAGTACCTTTTTCAGATGATATTCAGGGCAAGTATGTGCAAGGTAGCTAAGACATAGCTGTATTTTTAATGAAATAAAAACATTTTAATCACCATTTGCTCCGTATCCACAGACAACACTCCCAAATACATAAATTGTCCCATGTTAGCGTTATGTTCAAGTATGACAGAACACACAAAAAGCAGGCAGTAGGACAGCTTAAGCTGTACTAAAGTTTATCTGAGGAATAAAATTCAAATGCTGCAAATAAAGTGGGTTCATCGACAACTGATTTAACAGAGATGCACAAAATAGTGTAGAACACATTTCGATAGTCGAGCTTAGCCATCAACATAGAAGGAGTTTATTTCATTAACTGCCATTAACCCTTAGTGGTATTTGAGTGAGTTTTGTGCCTGTTTCAAGTATTACTTCCTTACATTCTCAAATGTTTATTCAGAATGTACACTGAAGGACAGGGAATACAAGAGATACATTTTAAGCTTTTCAATCTAAATCTTATTTTTTGGCTTCCTGTCTCTTTCCTAAATATCAAAACAAACGACTCATTCCTTTAAGACTTTCTTACTAAAAATAGTTGGCTGGACTGCTTAATTGTGTTAGCTGAAACACAAACACACAAAAAGGAAAGGCTTTTGTAGGAAAAACATAGAAGAGGAAAAAAAAAAAAATCAGATTTCATCTGGCCTTCCCATCATCACTTAGAGAATTGTTTTGTAGTTACATCATCAGGAAATAAAATACTATCCTCTGAGGACCCCAACTCTTCACAGAAGGAGGAGAAAAAGCAAGGCTCGAAGTTCATATCACCCTCTGAGGAGTTCAGCTAAATTCACATTTTTTTGTCATATTAAAGAAAGTAAGGAAAAAAGAAGCAGCTCCCTTAGAACAACTAATTAAAGAAGATGACCTTTAATTTAATGTTTCCCTTCTCAAATTCTAGGCTGTGAGACTAAGTGGAAAACATCATAATTAATTAGCTGATAACTTCTAACGACTTGATTATCAATAATAGAAAGGAACTATTCTAACCCAAACCTTCCGCACATTCTTCTTGGCCATGAACTGGTAGACAAATGAAATATTTCACACAGTCCTGAGCGTCAGCTGGAGCCAGAACACATTAATAAGCTTTCTAAGTTCTGGCTATCACTGAAGTGCACCAGTCAGACAGGACGAGTCTGCACAACACGGAGTGCCTTATATGGCAAGGCAATGACGTAATGCTCCATAGGCTTGGGGCATGCAAAGAGCCTATCTCTCATTGTTTAGTGGGACTGGTGGAATGCTCACATCTCTGATGCTACAGCTGAACGCCTCACACCATGGAGCAATAGCTGACCCAGGATTTCTATAGTCCAGGAGCGCAAGGTAAGGGAGAGGGTGGGAAGCAAACTACTTCTGGCAAGCACTGGCACTTCTTGCTTTTTCCTATTAAGATACTTCTTTTTAAAACTCGCCTTCAAAAAAAAAACAAAAAAACTGGTTGAGGACTGAGAAACAATACCCCAAAACAGCATCACAAGATCTAGAAGACGTCTGGTTACTTAGAAGTAGGATGACTATTTCAAGCGTTAAAAACCTTATTTTAAACAATTCCTACACAGCCAGCAGATGAGGAATTAATTTAATGTTAAAAAAAGGAGGTAGTTATGAATTACACACACTTTCCAAATAGTCAGATAAAATCACGACTGCATTTAAAGCAGTGGAGAGAGTCCAACTGTATTGTAATATATTAGGTAGAGCTACTGCCTCTCTTTATGGTGCATTTATATGCATATGCTATACATTAGTAGACATGAAGGCACATATGTCTCTAAGCATTTACTATACTTTTGAACAACTTTTACTGTAGTTTACAGAAGGTTGTATAAATTGCCACAAACGTTACTTTGCAATAAGATTAAGCTCCGTCTGAAAGAAACAACTAGCTTAAATTACTAAAAAACTTCTCAACTCCTACACACTGCTTCCCTCTTCTGTGTCTTGTGTGAAAGTGTCAAATCGCAAGAGGACAGAACTGTCAGATTATTCAGGAAAAAACTTTAACTCAAATGGTGAGGCTTTAAAAAATCAGAAAACCCACTGGTCTCTAAGCTTATCGTGCAAGATGCTAAACAGTATTGCAGTTATTAACACCAAAAATACAGAGAAAGGAAAGTAGTTCTGACAAGGCACTAAGCACCTTTAACCATTAGACCGTGGTATGTTTATAACGCACATCTGCACAGCATACAAAACTGCACTGTCCTCTCCCTTAAGGGCCAAGACCTATTAAATCCTTGTTTATAGGAACAACTGGAATTAAGTTAATTGTACTGTCCTACTGGCAAATTCAGACTAATAAGCATTTCTATGCAGTCTTATGTGTAATTTGAAGTGTTAGAAAGGTTAGACTCCGTAAGATCTTTACACTCAAACTCTTCTTAAATGTAAAATATGTCTTTATAACATGCTTTCCCTTTAAATATCAGGACAGCAGAAAGGATTTTTTTTTCCCCTTCACTTAATGATTTAAACCTTGCAAAACCTTTGTACAAGTATATATTTAAAAAAAAAAAAAATCAAAGCTGATACAATCATATGCATTGCTGTACTATCAAGCATACTTGGATTTACGGACCAAGTAAAAATATCATGTGTGAACATTTTCGTGACTTTTATTTAAGTATTTATTTTCCACATGCTTCTAAAACCATGAATATTTAGAGATATAGTTCATTTCAAAGATAACTCAGGTATTTGTGTATTATTAACTCTGGCATTTAGATAAAGGTCACATCCATATTTCCAAGATAATCTTTCTGGTAACAAGCAAAGTTTACACTCTGTTGATGCCCTCCTGAGTCTGCCTGGCTATAGAATCAGGGAAGAGAGTTCTGTATAGTATATATAGAATGAAAAAAATCCTAGCAACCAGAACAAATTTAAGATTTTAGTAGAAAACTAATACCCAGATCAGTATCCTAAGCCACTTACAATGTCTTCTGCTCACTATTCTGTCATATCTGCAGACTTGCAACCTATGCCCCGGTATTTTTAGATCCCTTTGCTGATAAATGATTACGTGGTTTCCTACATATCCTATATCTAATAGATTTAACAGTAAACCGATTGTCAAGCTATAAAGTAGAAAAGTTAGCTAAGTTGTGAAAAGATATGTTAGGAACCAAATTTAAAGTAGCAGACCTCAAAAAAACGTATCTGAGTAAAAAAGAAACTAAAGTCAAAGGACTACAATATGATGAAGAAAAAATATTCATAGAAATTCTACACACGGAATAAACATAGGTACTTGACAAAGGCACTAAACAGAAAGAAAAACCTGCCCATAGCTAAGACTATTCTGTCTTCCCCAAATACAACACAAGAGGGTAACATTTACCATTAATTATTGTTTTATCAATATCCAAAGTCCCATCTGTATAGTGCTGTGAATACCACTAGTCTAATATGAATCATAACATCTATCAAAAGCCTGAACAACTCTATTTCCTATAGTCTGTCTTCCTTGGATTGAAAGGGAAAAACATTCTTCAGTTAATGCTTACAGGGCCAATTTTGCTCTCATTTATACTGGTAAAAGTCCAAAAACAATTAAACTGAGGTATAATGATTAAAATGCCTCACTTGTGTTTCCCCCCAGCACTACTACAATCCTTTGTTTTGTCAGATTTCTTCTTTCTAATTTTAAGCAATTAAAAGGTTAGGTTGCATCACTTCACAGTAAAAGCAGACAGTAAAAGAACTATCACACAATTCTGTCTTCAACAGTATTTCTTGACTTAAACTTCTTTTTATAGTATCATTTTGCAACCTCCAATGGAAAAAGAAAGCATTTTAAGAACAAGCATATCCTCCAGAAATGAAAGTCAGCTTCCTAACAAATGGCATTGATGCTTTGTTCGTTCCCTGTCACCTTCCTTGCCTCCACTGACCAATGACACGTAGCTGCTTGCCATAGAATTTTTAAGAGACCTCATCCAGAAAACCAAAGGATATAGATTACACCTATTTTACTTCCCTCATCAGTACTACTAAAATTAATTTAACACTTGTTTTTGCCAGGTAACAGCATTTCCCTATTATTTACCTAATACTCTGATGAAAAATCACATTTGACACTGTCATAGGATGAAAAAAAACAGCCTAGTTTTACTCCCAGTTACTCCCCTGTGGTAGTCCTTAAAAGGCTGGTACTTTTCTTCAGGAAAAATTCTTTACCAGGTGTATTTTGGCATGGGCAAATGAGCAGCCACTGCTCCTCTGGACCTCCCCTCTGAACAGCTTCTCCCAAATCCTGGGTGTGGTTATTACCTGAATACTGTTCATTAAAGAAGCAATTAAAATATCTCAGTCAGAGAAGCAATTAAAATACTTTAGGTATGGAATCCTAAGGAGTTTACGACGTAGGAAGACGTATCCTTTAAAAACATCCTATCCTCCTCAAAAAAATAATACTTTCAGGCCTGACTCCTTAACAGTTCCCCTCATTACTTTAGCCTGTCATCAAGTTGATTTGATCTCAGAAACCATGTCTCACCAATAAAAACGTATTATTTGTCATTGCTTAGATTTGTTTTTCTCATATTGAAAGGATTCTGCCATGGCATCCTTGAGGTTCATGTTGAGCTTTTCTGAAGTAGTTGAAAGCTTGATTAGTTCAACCATTCACTAAACTGCATTACTCAGCTCCAAAAGGGTAAGAGGCATTGCTGAAAAATCCTAAATATAGCACCCAGGCTAGCGATTTAAGTGAAGTAATGGACACTTTAAGTCTTAACACCTCTCAGTATGTTATGCTGATTTTGAAGTTTGCTGTGTTTTCTGTCATCGAGACAAAAATCACTTTGATTGCACGTGCAGGGCACAGTGTTGTTTCTGGAAGGGCACTAACAGCACTCACGCTGATAAACCAGCAGAGCAAACTCAAGCATTCACAGATCACTCTCACCTGTTCATAAATTCAAGGAAAATACATTAGAAGATTTTTGTCCCAGCCTGTAGCCTTACAGTTAAAAACAGCAGAAAATCAGCCCTTCCCAAAGCACTGCCTCCTCACCAGAAGAGCAGAACTGAGGTGACAATGAACAGGTGAATGTTCATGCAATAAACAAGGGATAGCTGAGGAAACACTCAGCAGCGTCATTTTATGACATTGTATATTTAAAAACAAAATGGAAAGCTTAGGGGTGAAAGTTCAAACCAACCTTGCTAAACAACATTTCAACACAACTCAAAGTCCTATAGCCTCGGTCATTCAACTTGATAAATACTCATACTTTCTGCCTGTTGCAGAAGTCACTCTTTCTGCTACAGCTCGTCATGCATATCACAGTGACATAACACAACTACTTGACTTGATCCTCAAGCTGGACAGAGGACCTAGAAAGGGCCACTAGTGCGTGGCTGCTGAGGTAAATAAGCAGAACTCGAGCCATCATGCCTCACACTGCACACTCACCTATGCAATCAAACTCACGACCACTTGACTGCTCATGCTCAGCTTCAACGAACCTTTACAGACATGCTTTAGGTAGGGTACACAAGCACCCAGGGAACATAACTGAAAACATAGGTGGAAAAGCCAAAATGCTTCTGACAAGAAAAACATTAATCATGCATACATATCAGGGAGGCAAAACAACACATCAACCAGATTTCATTGTCCTTTATAGGCTTCCCAAGACCTGTGAAGGAACATAAAAATTACTCTCAAAAGAAAGGATACGTTAGAGTTCTTGAAGACCTGACTTAAATCTAATACTCAAAGCAATTTCTTTCAAATTCATTGCAGAGAATAGATTTTAAATTTTATGTCTCTATTTACGGGAAACACACAGCTTATCTAGTGCTTGCATAGCAACTACAGCAATGAGAGCATAAAAGAAAGAAGAAAAACCTTAAAAACTGAGATGAGGCAGCATGCTGCCACTACCATGAGAAAAACCACACAAAATTGGCTGCTTAAAAATGGAAAGTAAGGCAGTCTTAAAACTCACATTTTAATTACATATTGGATTTCAGCACATGGACAAAACCATCTTAGAGAAAGTATGAGCTGACTGAATTCCATTAACTTTTTATGGATTTAATCAATATTCTGGTAAAGTTTTCATAGCTTTCAGTCATTAAGTCAAATTATGAAGAAAATTAGGAAGTTTTATCACCATTAAACTTGGCTTACCCATAATGTCACCCACCACATTCCCAAGCATGATTCCATTCTATTTGGTTACACAGAGGTTTCTCAGAAACCACCTAGTAAATGCCACAATTGTTTTCAACTTCAAAATGCTCCCCCCAGTCAAGCACATTCTCAGCCTCAGCAGAGCAATTCTGTTTCAAATCCCTACCTGTTAAAACAGGAAAGTGAATTATATGAACCTAATTTACCTTTTTAAACTTTGGTCACTTGAACTTGGGAGGGTACAACAGCTCCACATTTGGGGCAACCATCCTCTGACCTCAGTATCTGAAATCCAATGCTGAACATCCTCAATTCAATGTAGAAAGGCGGGAAAAAAATGCTTCTTTAATGCTCAAAGCTGAAACATTTTCTCAACTAGCAAAATATTACGATATACTCCTTCATGTAAAGAGAAAAGGCTTTTCAATAGCAGGTCATGTCGTTCCCAAATTAAATAGTGAATTGGCTTCAGTGAAAAGGCCACCATGAACCTTGGCAGGCTTAAAACTTCTTCCAAAATATCTTTCTAAAAACATATCTAATATAGAAATGGGTATGTGTGTTCGCTTACATATGTGTAAGCTGAGCAAGGGGATTAAAAAAGCCCTCTGAAGCCAAGTCAGAAAGTATAGCTTCAACATCCGTCAGCTCAATACGGATAAAACAGACTCCCTATGAGGACAGCGCAGTGGAGAATGCTTAGACTTGCCCTAGGAGGTGTACGCATCGATTTCCTCTTGGGAAAGCAGCAGACAACAGCTGACAAGGATCTTCAAGCTTATATATCTTGCTAAACCCTATAAAGGGGGAGGAAAAAACGTAACATGGTACGCATAGGAGCAGCCACTGGAAAGTGTCTGCTTGCCCTTTCTTTGCTTCCATCCTCTGCTTAAAGCTCCACACGATTATTGCCATCTTTGTAAATAGCCAAATTCTCCTATTTCAATCAGGATTAAAAAGGAGAGGGGAATCAGAAATTAACAAGGGAACATTACATAACCTGTAAATGACCCTCATATCTAGTCTGATTCAGCAGCTAGCAAGCTCTGTCTAGATATAATTTGGTCTTTTTATTTTCAGCATTTGAAACTATATCATAAGTTAATGATAAAACCTAAAATGTATCACATCAGAAACATACTGTACGTGAAAGCATGCTACAGCTCCTCCATTTTCAGTGACATCTCAAAATAGTAAAACAGAACCTAAACATCACAGACCATCAGCCAAGAGGCAAGAAGAGAGATTAAATACAGCTTGTAGCCAAACTTCCTTCAGTCACAATGATACCAAGTTATAAATCAATTTGGGGTACAATAACGAGGCAGGGAATGTTTGACTGAATTAACAGTTGTTTGAAGAACAGGGAACACTGAGTCTGAAAGCCTTCATATGAAGGGGCAAGAGAAGCATACATACACATGATTGCCCTTCTTTCCTAAAAAAAAACCCACTTTTTTCCATGACAGTTTTTGAAAGGCAGAGAAAGAAAACCGGAAAACAACTAAAAATAATAAAAAAAAAAAATTCTCTTGTCTTTAGGAAGACTGTACAGACCAATTCTGAAATAGTCTGAGAAACCATTAGTCACAGGTCTTAATCCTAAGGTTTTTTCCTAAGAAACAGAAACAATTTTTCAAAGCAAGTGAGCAGTTTCTCCAGATGCTGAACAAACATGCAAGTAGCCACAAAGAAAACACCCAAGTTGATTCTAGATACAAACCGTTAACTGGCACTTAAGAGTGGACACACATGGCTAAAGGACCCGATTTTCTTTATGCTTAAGCAGGGTATTTGGTCTTTAACAGAGCAAACTACAAGGACCGTAGAAGAATGGAAAATATTACTTCAACACACCAAAATCAATAGATCTGAGAGTAAAAGATGTTAAGCAATTCATCAGAGGTGAAGAGGCTACTTAAATTGTTATTTGAATGTGAATTGATTTTATGAAGTAAACCTCAGTTAGAACTACAACCATTACAAATATTCTCAGACTATCATCTTTAACTCTACACTGTAGCTTTCTATCCTGTAGTCTAAAACAATGTGTTTGCCCTTTCTGAAGGGGATCAGTTTGGAAAAACCACATAAACTAAACTCCTAAACAGGAGCACCTATATTAAGGACTAACATGCCTTAAATAAACATGCATTGACTTTGCACCTTTAGATGATTCACTAAGCACTTCCAGGCCAAAGTCGCTCAAGGTCCTACCCAGACAAGAGGAAATGCAACTTTGAAACATCCCACACTTCAAGTCCCAACACATTCAGATACAGAAAACATACAGCAACACATTTAGCAGGATTATGACAAACAGCAAGAAAGTGAATAATCTTCTAGCTCTCACAGACCTTCAATACCTAGAACTGTACGCATAAGTGATTTGTAATCCATAGGAAAGTTTTAATACCATTTCTTAAGTTCATTTACTGCAAAACAGGAAACTAGCAGCATACTTCATCCCTTGTAGTTTCAAAGCCTGGTTATCCATCCTGCAATGCCTTGCTACAACCTCTCCTTTTTCTGTGGCCTCTAAGATGAAGCACTGGCTAAGGCAGTCTTAGAGAAAATAGACACGCTTACATTATCACATCTACTGGAAAAAAGATGATATTTAGCTTCAAAGTGAGATCTGTTTTGACACTAGTGTTATTATAGCTCTTATTACTTCCAGTCTTGGCTACTAGAAAAAGTCACAACTGTATCATAAAACCTGATATAAAGCCTTTTGCTTGTTCAGAAATCCTCAACTACACTGCTTATACACATACACTGAGCTAATACAGGAAGTAGGCACAGAAGAAAAAGGGTACTCGTGTCTTAGAATATATTTAAGTAATAAAGATTTAATAGGCACAAATAGGACTCAAGAAGGCATGGAATTTCATCCTCCTGCACAGCAGTGACACCAGCTACCTCACTCCTAAGGAATATTTATCTAGTTGTTTTTAACTAGCCCCATTCCTCCAAATGAGGGCAAACTCAGTCTTCCCAGACAGTCCTAGTTAGTTAAAAAAAGTACCTTCATTTAACTTGCGATGTTTAATCTATATGGTTCTAATCACAATTTCAGTATGTAAATTCTTATCATGTGCACTGGGCATGTGGAAAACAAATTTTGGAGCAAATTTCCACCAGTCTAAAAGCAAGTGGTCAGTCTATGACCAAGCAGCTTATCCAGGACTGGCAACAATGAGGAGGATGCCTTCAGTTCAACAGAGGAAGTGTGCATGGCACTATGGAAAGTTCTAAATTTTACTACTGCTGATGACTGATAATATACAAATAAGGCCATGGTTAGCCTAAGAGATAGGTACAGTGCCTATTCTTCTCATGGATGAAAATATGAGTTAAAATTGTTTTAGAGAACATCCAGTTCCTGTAAACGTTATGGGAAAATGCCATTTACGACTAATCAGTCTCCTGAGTAACATGATGTGTTATTATTGGCCGAGTGCCATTTTCTGTCATACCAAAAATATTAACTAATTGAAGTTTAAAAAAAAGTTTGTATGGACTGGATCTTTGCACAATTATGCCCAGTTCTGGTCAAGCCAGCAGCACCAGCACTGCCCCAGGTGACTAAGAGTCCAGAAGAATACCTATTTTCCCAACTGCCCCCGCTCAAGCATTCATAAAACAGGGGTCCACCTTGAACCTACACACTATGCTATATACAGAATAATAAAAACACAATCAAATTAGAGACAGAATTTATTTATTGAAATAGCTTAAAGGAAAAAAATACAAATACAAAATGACAGAACACAGATCATTCTCTTTGTCTAAAAGAAGTATCATCACTAAACTGAAAACAGTAAAAAAATTACTTAAGGGTTACAAACCTACACAGAGGTGAAGCAACTGACTCATTGAGGGAATAAGAACTTCTGTGAACTCCTCAGTCACTTAAAGGATGCAGATTAAATAGCCAAGACAAAAACATCAGCCCTACAACTATTACACTCGCATCAACAGTAAACACAGCATGGCAGTGATAAATAGGCAGGATTTGCCTCATACAAGCTAAACACACATGACTGGGTAATCAGTGCTCATAGTAGCCTGACCAGAAATTTTGAGAACTTAGGCAAGCTGCACTTCTGTGTTTATGCCTAATCTTCCAACAGCAAACTGGGGGAAAAGCAGGCAGGGCACTCTCAAAGACAGTTTCCAGGAGCTCAATTAACTCCTACTACAATTTTTCACTTGCTAAATCCTAACAATAGGCTGCAATGGTAACAATTACTGGTACTGACACTCCAAAGGAACAATACAAACACATCCACCTGCCCATGGAGTGGGAAAAAAAAAAAAAAAATCACCAGAAAAACATTATCCTGTTTATCTCTGTAACACTCGGTTTTATAACACTGGTGATTGTAAAAACAGCTCAATACTGTTCTAGCAGTAATGCTTAAACTGTACATTTAGCACAATACTCAGACTCAAAGACACAGTCTCTCCCATCAATTCAACTTGTTAACATGCAGTATCAAATATCAAATGAAATGCAATTATTTCAATGCTATTGTCACTTGAAATTCACAAATTATAAAAAGCACTAGTTGCTTTTGTTCATTTGCATAGTTACCACACCATTAAAACCTCTTTGGGTTAATATTAATTTTCAAAATTACCAGTTATAGTAAGTGAATATTGCTTTTCTGTTTTAATAAATCAGAAGTTGAGGCACAAAGTTTTACTTGTTAATGATGGAAAAAAAGACAAAAGCAGGACCTGGTTTAGTAACTGAAGTTCTGCCTCAGTCTTGTTGCCTTGACCCCTATACAAGATTTCTTGTGGTTCATCTTTCCGTTTCCTTCTGAAAGCTTTCCATCTGCAAAACTATAATTTCCCGCCTGACGTAAATTTGAAGAGTTCCAAGTTCTGGTGTTGCATCTGAAATTACTTGCTTTATTTCTGACTTCACAGGCATTGCGGAGACAGGATGAGAGAGACGGGGGTGGGAGAGAAGGTACAGGGTGTGGGTCTAAATATGCCCTACAGTATGATTTTTATGAAAAAAAAGTCTCACTACTGACAAACAAAACATAAGCTGTAGTCCCATGAGCTGGTTAAGTTATTGATACATTTAGATTCAGAACAGAAGAGGATTAACAGTCATGCTAGATACACAATTACACACCATTGAAATGCCAACAGAAATAGATACTGACTTCAAAGAATAACTGAAATAGCTTTTAAATGTACAAAGAAGGAAGAAGAAAGAAGAGCGCATCTCAAAAATGGTGATACATCAGAGTCTAGCTGACAACTCTGTGTCATGTTTTCTAGTAGCTGAACTCTGGGACCCAGAGTATTTAAGGCTAACTTCAAGTGAAGCTCAAACTGTGGCCGTGTCAGGTCAGCACTCATTTACAACCATTGTTCAGGATATGCAGTCAAGAAAAAACAATGAAAAAAAAAAAACCCCAAAATGCCAAAAATTTAACAGGATAGCAACTTCCTTACTCCCACTTAAAAGTCCTGCTCCTTCCCATCATCATTTCAGACACTGTAGATGACTACCACTACAAGATTAGAATGGACAGAATAACTATGATCTTGCACATTCAAACACTTACTGCCACAGAAAGCATTCGTACTTTTGACACAAGATGGAAGTTTTGATAGGTGATTTCCAAGAACATCTAAATATGGAAAGGAAATGACTGAAGACAGAAAAAAATGGTTGGACTCGATGATCCGATGGGTCTTTTCCAACCTGGTGATTCTATGATCCTACAAAACAATCTTCTTGAACTGAGGTTTCATGATAAAACAATACTGAATTTTAGAGCTGAATGAAAACTACTCCAACTACAAGTGAACGGTAGTCCAGTCTTAAATCTTAAATTAACCAACACTAATCTGTTAGAAATTTCTTATGCCATTTATCATCACCAAATTTACACAGGACTTCATAACATTCATGAACACAGATATCCCTGTATCACCAGGAAGAATTTTCAGCAGATTAGTAGTTGTGAAATCAGTCACAAAAAATGTTAGTTTCAAATTAATTAATTTTTAAAAGAATCTATTATCTGCATATGTCTACTCAGCATCACAGCTGAGTTATACATTTGGTTATACAATTGAAATTATGGTCAGGTTAACCCAGAACTGGCAACACTATTCATCATATATGACTTCTATTAAGAGCTGTAAAGCAAGTCAGCATTTTAAGCATCAGATAAAATACCGATTACACTGTGGTAGTTTGTGGAGTAATAAGCAGAACTTGCATCCCCCTCATTACAAGCCCTCATTTTCTAAAATTAATTTCCTTATCACGAAATTTGCCTTACACGGTCTCTTGCAGTGAAGACACACTTTGTGTGTTTGCATACTAGTATAAACTGATTATTTTAAAAATATATATACATAATATGTAGGAAAATAAACTTTAAAATAAGTGTTTGCATTCTATTGCTGACCGATTACACAACAGCTGTGGTATGTTGTTGCCGCTCTAATTCCAAAGGCTTTGAATTTCTTTATGATGGGGGGAAAAAAGAAGCATCAATAAAGATAAGAGCCCCAAAAGTAGCTATAAGCATATGTCTGCATAAAAACTGCACATCAGTAAATAGATCTGTAGGCAAGGGGGGGAAAAGAAAACGTATAGTCACCCCAAGACCAGAAACACATTTTAATGTACCCAAATTTTGTTGCCATAAACCGTGGAAGGCACAGACAAATTGGCTTTCTTCCAAAATATTTAACTGCACTGGTGTCAGAAAGTACAATAACTTGTAAGATGTACCAGAAATGACAAAGCATGTTTCTTCTGTTATTAAGGGCCAGGCCATGTCTTATAGCTAACTGGGAAGAATGTCTCAGACAAAGAGGCATGACTTCATCTCCATTTAAAAGCTTTCAGCTTAGAGAGTGGTTTTATCTGCATTGTACAGGGGAAATTCGAGCATATGTCCAAAAAACTTAAGAAGCAACTCTTCCTCCTGTTACAAGCTGTAGAACCTCTAGTAAGCCACATCATTACGTAGGGAGGGCTGAAGAGCATGAGCTAGATAAAAGTATGTTTCTGACACTCAAAAACTCAGTAATTCCTGCAGAATGATCTGATAAAAATCAAGATATCAGTAAGGTGTACGCTAAAATCTCCTCAATACTTTGGTGGAAGGAACGATAGAAGGAGAAAAGACAGAAGGGCAGCTTCATAAACTCATACCCATTATACTTGCATCCTTAAAGCACACAGCCCTTTCGAAAGCTATGACCACAAGACTGTTTAAAAGAAAAATAATAATTGTTTTTATTCTTATTATCCTAAGAATAATGATTCATTCTAGAACAAACTCAGAAAAGTTAAAAAATAAGGGTCTCCCAATCTCAATCTCCTACGCTTTCTTTAGTTTCCCTGAAGCTCAAACAAAAGCAGCCTCCTTAGAAACCAGTGGAAGTTGTGGTAATAGGGGTCCCACCAAGACAAAAGGAAATCCCCCTTAAAGACAAAATGATATCACATGACACCAAGACAACAATGAACTGGTTTGGGAGTCCCCACATCTCCTGCAGTGTAGCCAAAACTATATGCACTTAAAAAAAACCCAAACACACAAGACTGAATGCACACCAAGAAGCTATAGTAGGCATACAGAGGAAAGCGATTACAAAGAAGAGAGGAGATCTGACAAATATAAATTCTTTAACTGGTATTACAAACAGGTACAATAGTAAGCCACAATAAAGGGGTCATCTATAACAGAAGCTCTGAAGAAAAAGTAACATGACACTGCCCTGACTCTGTTTAACTACCTAACATTCATGTTCATAAAAACAGTTTCCAATGCCTGTTTTTGCTGGCCTGGATTCAGAAAGGTTTCTTGTAGTCCTATGAAGTCAACTGCTTGGAATTATCTGTGAAGCCTTTGCCTAAATGATATACCTACCTTTGCCTTGTATGAAATTACATGATCATGAAGTTCAACTGGAAATTAAAATGATAAAATGTTTTATTGGATAGGGGAGTGCCTGGGTTTTTTTTTAATTATTACTTTTTAAGCCAACTATTCTTGGCCTTTGCATATTTTTGGTAAAATTGCTCTTTCAAATGCTCTGGATACTCTTCTTCAGTAAAAGAGTATTTTTACTCCCTAACAAAACTACGCAAAGTATCACAAAGTGCTATTATCAGTTACAGCACCTCTTCAATTAAATATGTGCTTTGACTTAATTCAAATGATACACATAATCAAGCCCTGACCTGCATAAGCCTGGCTCCCCAAGAAAGCTGACCAAAACCAAGCGATGTATTAAAACAAACAAACGGACAGAACAAGAACAAACAAACCCCATCAAAAACACCCAAACATACTAGGGTCTTCTTCCATTCCTAAGTGTATGTGTGTAGACAGTTGCTGTGACCTACTGAACCATGAAACAGGAATTCAGCAGCCAAGGGAAAAAGTCTTCTGCAAATATTAATAGACTCCCAGTTGACTTCTTACAATATCAATCTCAACTCTGACCAAGAAATCTTTACCTATTTAGCACTGCTGAGGGCATTTTCTGTATAGAAGTATATGACTATTTCTGTATAGGAATAAATGAATAAGCATAGAGTTATCAAAAACAAGTGCAAAAATTTACCTACACAATATAAATATACATACCATGCTTAATACATCCCTTGTTTTCTTTTCAGAAATATTTTAAAACTGTTTCACTCGCAGCTTCTGCGCTAGGCTCTATTACTTCAAAGTGGTTTTATAGAAGTATGTTTTCCAGAATAACTAGATCTCACAGTTAGAAATATTTGCTTATACTTCTGCTGGAATCTAAAAATTGCATTTTACCTTTTGAATGAAAGAAACATTTTTAAATGTCTAATTCTTTTGGCATGACCAAAGAAACAGAATCTCTTGAAGATCCTTCACAGTTTATACAGCTATCCAGGCCAGATATCAATACTTTCATCACTTCCATTCAAATAATCCTTTCAATACAGACTTGATCACAGATTGGGTTAGATTACCTCCCTAAAGCACTCAGTTTGGGCTCAAAGTTCAAGTGGTTTGCTGAAGCATTCCAGACATCTTGAGAAATGACATTGTAAAACAATACACAAGTTGTACACAGATGGATGCTCATTGGAGAAACTGCTTGGATTACTCAAATATTTGTCATCAACTGATTTATTATTTACGCACAATTATCTTATTTGCATCATAAAAAAAATTATATAGTATCCCTATGAAAATTACAATTGTTGGATACTATTTGGTCTAGGAGTTTTCTTTCTTTAGGGGGCATCAGTCACTGGAGCATTACAGTTTCATTTGGCCAGAGAGATATCAACTAGTTAATAGTTAATACAAAAGTGTTAGGTAAAACACTGATTAATTTCCATACTTATCACCTTTGATAAGTATGCCTTACAAAAATAAATTCTAGTGCAGCAAGCTAAAATAAATGAAATGCTAATAAGCCCGAGTCCGTTTTAGCAGTATAGATATAAGAAGTCTTAACTTCATACACACACAAAAACTGAGCTCATTCCAAATGAAATTGTTAGTTATGCTTCTGTTATGGCTTTATATCTATGGCAACAGTAAATCATCAATTGAACTTCACTACTAAAGCATTTAGAGAGAAGGGTGGGGAGGGAGGAGAGATTTTTACACTGAAAAACTTAAACTGAAAGCGCACTGAGAATTTGACTAAAGTTTATACACCAACAACACAAAAACTGCCTTTGAAGGTAGCACAAGTCTTCTCATTTATTTGTTCTGTTAACCAGCAGCACTCCTTCAAGCTCATTTCACAAATCTCTCCCTCTCCACTTACACATTTTCATCTTTCCTTTCCCCATTACGGTAATCAACTGTTGTAAAGAACTCAGGGCTGCTTTACATCTTCATTATCACCTCTGATGATTGCTATTTCCCATTCAGTCAATTTAATACAGTGCAACTTATATACTAGAATAAAAACAGCAGGGACAGTGAAGGTGTTTTAAGAAATTTCATAGTCAGCCTTCTATACAACATCACCATTAAATCAGACAAGTCTAACAGATTGTTGTGGAATGGTAGAGACTTCCTCTCCCTGTGCAGGAAAGCTACAATGCTGCCAATGGGGATATTGCTGAGGCAGCCTATTAAATGCCCCCAAATATACACCTCCAGTCAGTCAACAGTTAATAAAGAGCTGTGCAAAGGGAATCATGATCTAAGCATTTCCTGAACTAAAAGGATGGCTGCAAGGGGAACTCATCAGTGGGAAGCTGTAAAGACTCACCACTTCCACAAAGGCATCACAGTAGTGACCAGCAACAAACATGGAAAAGGAATCTTATGTTTCAGTGGCAACTTCTAGAGAGTCATCATCATATGCCAGAGCAAGGAAGGAAAAAAAAAACAAACCAACTAAAAAAAGCAAGGGGCCTCAGCAAATGAGTGCTGAAGCAGTGATTTTGTGCAAGTACAGTCCTGATACACAATTCGTTTCCCTCACATATTCTACAAAACTAGGTGTGTACCGTACACACAAACAGTGAAGCATACATATTCCAATACTTTATTACTTTAATCTAGGCTTCTCACACTTCTCGTTAATACCAGAATATAGTTACAGGCTGGCTTTGGGGAAAAAAAACTACTTGAAATGAGGCAAATGTGCAGGCCAAACCTAATCATCTCTTAGTCTCACTCCATAAGTATCTCCCTGACAAAGAGAAGTCTACAAAAGAATCCAATTATTTGAGGTATTTGGAGGTTTCTTAGGATCTTGCATAATCAAATGTACAACTCTGTCTCAAGGATCTAACAAATTAAGTTGGCTGCATCTTCGTGAAGAAAGACTGAGAACTTACAAAACTAATTTTGGATAAATATACAAACCTTCAAAAATCATGAAGGAGCAGGGTTGCACTTTATTTTGGATATAGGACTGAACCCAAGCCTAAAAGACAGCAAGACATTTAAGCTTTCCTAAGTTCAAACAGGTATTCAGCTTATGCCTTGAACCTGCTGACTGCAGGGGACATGTATGATACACGGTCCCAAGGCATTTCACTGAGCATTGACTTGCCCACAATGTTTAGTTTTGTTCTGACGTGTTGCTTAAAAAATGACATTAGGCAACCTGACTAACTGCATAGTGTGGCTGTGTCTCCCTCACACACTCTACCATGTGTAAGGTTTAATCATAAAACATTAGGATGGTTTATAAGTAACTTCAAGATATTAGGAGGTTTATGATGCTGTAAGTTATATCTGCCCTTGAGGGCTGCACCGATTTACTTTCTTAACCACTATAATTGCATCTCAAGAAAAATCTGCACGCACCTAGTTAGCCTCAGCAAACAGTCAAGATCAGTGCTGCTGCAGTGCAGAACAGCAAAAAACTGTGTTGCACTGATACCTACCAAAAGCTGAAAATGAGATCCATAATTACTGAAGTTGTGAAGTCTAAACAATTATACTGAAGTGTCCCTTACAAACTAACTTCTGAGTAGTAAGGCCAGTGAGCCCCATGACACTAGAAAAGGAGGTCTGCTTACTGTTACAAGTTAACTGGCAGAGATGTCATGATATTTCAGGTGTGTTTTTTAAATGCCCATTAAAATGGCTACAACATACAATATTATTTCCTCCCACAGACTGAAAAAGCTTCTTGAACAAGAAACAGCCTATCAGGCTAAAAAGGAGAAAGAAAACAACAAGAAGATAGCTAAACTAAAAGAAGACGTGACTAAACTCAAATCCTTTGCTTTAATGCTGGTGGATGAACAGCAAAGACTCACTGAGCAGTTGAATCAACAAAGTCAAAAAATTCAAGAGTTAACCACTTCTGCAGAACAAGCACATGAGAAGCTCGCTTTTGCTGAGGCAAAAGTTCAAGAAGAGGAACAGAGAGCCAGCAGGCTGGAAGCTGAACTTCAAGCCCAAAACAGTAAGAATTCTCAAGACCAAGAAGCAATGATGGCCAAACTAACCAATGAAGACAGTCAGAATCGTCAGCTCCGTTTAAAATTAACTGCCCTCAGCAGACAGATTGATGAGCTGGAAGAGACCAATAAATCTTTACGAAAAACAGAAGAAGAACTGCAGGACTTAAGGGATAAGATAAATAAAGGAGAGTGCGGGAACTCCATGCTTATGAGTGAAGTAGAAGAACTACGCAAACGATTGCTGGAGATGGAAGGAAAAGATGAAGAGCTCATTAAAATGGAAGATCAGTGCAGAGAACTTAACAGAAAATTAGAAAAAGAAGCATCACAGAGCAAGAACCTTAAAGGGGAAGTTGACAAACTCAACAAAAGAATTATGGAGCTGGAGAAATTAGAAGATGCTTTCAATAAGAGCAAGCAGGAATGCTACTCCTTGAAATGCAACCTAGAAAGAGAAAAAACGTTAACAAAACAGTTGACCCATGAGCTGGATGGCTTAAAAGCTAGAATTGGTGAGCTTGAAGCAATTGAAAGTAAGTTAGAAAAGACTGAGTTTACGCTTAAAGAAGATTTAACAAAGCTAAAGAGTCTAACAGTGATGCTTGTGGATGAAAGAAAAACTATGGGTGAAAAAATAAAGCAAACAGAAGAAAAGCTGCAAGCTGCAACTTCTCAACTTCAGGTGGAACAAAAGAAAGTTGTGTCTGTTACAGAGAAACTAATTGAGGAAAGTAAAAAGGCACTGAAAACAAAATCTGATGCAGAGGAAAAAGTGTCCAGTGTTACAAAAGAAAGAGATGAACTCAAAAACAAGCTCAAAGCAGAAGAGGAGAAAGGAAGTGATCTTGTTTCCAAAGTGAATATTCTAAGAAAAAGACTTCAATCACTGGAAGCTGTTGAAAAAGAGCTTCTTAAAAATAAACATAAGGAGAGTACTAAATCCAGCACCTCCTTGCAGCAGGAGAACAACAAAATCAAAGAGCTTTCTCAAGAAGTTGAGAGGCTTAAGCAGAAGCTGAAAGAAATGAAGGCCATAGAAGATGATCTTATGAAAACTGAAGATGAATTTGAGTCTCTAGAACGAAGATATGTCAGTGAACGGGACAGAGCCAGGCTCCTCTCAGAGGAGCTGGAGGCTCTGAAAATGGAAGTGGCTAGGTATAAATTAACAGAAAAGGCCGAGTCCAATCAAGAGCAGCGTCTTTTTAAGAAGCTCAAAGAAGAGGAAGCTAAATCAAGTCATCTTTCTAGAGAAGTAGATGCACTGAAAGAGAAAATTCATGAATACATGGCAACAGAAGACCTAATCTGTCACCTCCGAAGTGATCATTCAGTCTTACAGAAAAAACTCCTGCAGCAAGAAAACAAGAACAGGGAGTTAGCAAGAGAAATGGAAAGCCTCACAAAAGAATTGGAGAGGTACAGACGCTTCAGCAAGAACTTCAGGCCCAGTCTCAATGGAAGGAGAATTTCTGATTTGCAAGTTTTTTCCAAAGAGGTCCAGACAGATCCATCAGACAATGAACCACCTGATTACAAAACCCTCATACCTTTAGAGCGAACAGTCATAAATGGCCAGCTGTATGAAGACAGCGATAATGAAGACAAAGACAACAATGAGGATCAAACAGTGTCTTTGAAAAGCAACTCATCCATTACAAATGCCGTGAACAAAAAGTTATGGATCCCTTGGATGAAGTCCAAAGAGAGCCATCCTCAAAATGGAAAGATTCATACAAAACAAAATGGAAACTGTGCACAGACTGGAGACCTAGTGCTAAGCCATACGCCTGGCCAACCTCTTCACATAAAAGTAACTCCAGATCATGGACAGAACACAGCAACACTTGAAATAACTAGTCCTACCACTGAAAGTCCTCACTCCTACACAAGCACAGCAGTTATACCCAACTGTGGCACTCCAAAGCAAAGAATAACTATTATTCAAAATGCCTCCTTCACACCTGTAAAAACAAAAGCAGCAGAAGGTTACACAAGCCCAGAGCAAGTAATTTCTCCTATTACTATGGCTACTTTTACAAGATCTCAAACTCCTGAATCATGTGGGTCTTTAACTCCTGAAAGAACAATGTCTCCTTTGGCTTTACCAGGCTCAAGTTCTCAGGAACAAATACTCTGCTCAGAGCCTTTGGAAAAGGGAGCCAAGCACACAATTTTTAGAGTATCCCCAGACAGGCAGTCATCATGGCAGTTTCAGAGATCGAACAGTACAGGATCAAGTGTAATAACTACTGAGGATAACAAAATCCATATCCATTTAGGAAGTCCTTACGTCCAAGCTCTCACCAACTCCAAGCCCATCAGCCCCTGTAAGCCAGTGCAAGAGAACAGAACTCCAGGACTAGCTAATGGCCTACCCATTAAGCCCACCAATAAAATCACCAGCAGTATTACTATCACACCAACAGCCACTCCTCTCCCACGGCAATCACAAATTACAGTAAGTAATGTCTATAACTGACCCCCATCCATGCTGACACCCTTACCAGCAACCCATCCTGTTTTTCATCCCAGCAAGAACTACTTGGAACAGCCTCTTTACTGTGGGAGAGATCTGTGCATGAACTATACAACAGCATATGGAACTAACGTTAAGTTTTGCCTGCTTAGTGTTATCAAGTGTGCACTTACTGTATATCTTCTCATTGAAATACAGTTATGTAAAATATTTAGTCTTGCACTTGTATAAATGCATCTTTATGTATTTCCATTTTTAAAATAACTCACATGACTTTTGACTTCAATTTGCCTGGTAAAATACTTTAACACTACATAAACAGTAAATAATTGGTTATTTTTATCATTGCTTGCAGAATATTTTTGTTCATTATGTGTGTTTTGTTTGTGGTGTTGTTTTTTGGGTTTTTTTGCATGTATGGTAGAATTTGAATTAAGCCATTTTGTTGCCTGCTAATTTCAGATAAGACTGATTAATTATCTTCCCTGCTATTTCCAAACTCCTCCTAGCCCTCTCATTTCAGATAAGTATCAGCACACACACAAACACTCAAAACATTATGTACTGTATGTCATTGCAAATTTATGATGCATACATGATATGTTTCAGAGCACAAGAACACAAGGACCACTTTTCTTCCCCATCTCTCTCTCTCTCCTTTTTTTTTTTTTTTTTTAATATACACTGTTTGGTAAGTGTTTCTTGTAAGTGAACTGAGTTTAGAAGATTATTTCACAGAATTATACTCCCCCAAAAAAGCCAAGCAGTTTTCTTATATAACCAACTTTATGATATAACAGAAACTAAAGGTACACTTCAGAACAATAAATAGCAACACTTACATTGCCTAAAGGATAACTCAGAAGAACAGAGAAAGCCCAACAGGAGCATTAAGAAGTAATACTAGACCAACTCTCCAAATGCATAAACCTCTAGAACTACGGTAAATAGGAAAACGATACAGAATGCACGAAACAGGTTAAAGATATTCCAGTGATGGATAAAGTAATAGTGTCCCCAAAAAGGATAGAAATGTCAGCAATTCTGCCCTTTACATGTGTGCTAAGCAGTCAAACCTAATATCCTAGAAAATATTCCTAGTAGTGGACCAACTTCATGTAGTAAATCAGCCCCAAGGACCTGAAATGTACTTTCAAATGTCTCTTTCAAAAGTTGTAAACAGCAAATGTAAACTGGAACAGCTGTTGCTTATTCTAAAAAGCTAAATGTCCATATATCTTATGGTCTTGGGGGTGGGATTACTTAAAAAATTCAACCTTCTCATCAATAAGTAAGTTTGCAAGTAAGCAGAAACATAAACTCATGTCTTCATTCCATTTAAACTATCTAGAGAAAAAAAAAATTCTGCAGTATAACATAGTAACTGATTCAGCAAAGAACATGGGCACAAGCTTTCACATTGCAAGGGGACTTCAAAATTATAAGTCCTTTTGATGAACAGGACTAATTACAAATGTAGGTAATAACTGATTTTAGAAGGAGCAGTTTCTATTGAAAAGTGAAGCCCACCACCCATACATGCTTCTCTCTAATATTAATAAAGGGAAGAAAAAAATATTGACCTAAGATACATGATAGAAACAAATGTAACAAATGTATTCCAGTTGAGCGGTGGTAATTTTAAAAAGCAAAATGCAGATCTGCACAAGCCTAGCTTAATGTCATGCTGATACAGCATCTCCTGAAGTTACTACCCTTCGTAAGAGGTCCTTCCCACTTTGTTTTGCCTCAATTTTATCTCCAATGACTTCATAAGTAAGATATGACTAAGATCTGGGTCAGAACAAGTACACTATCTTATCCTGCAAAGTAAACTTCCACTCCCACTAACTTCAGCAAAAGTTACTGATCAAGACAGCAGCCAGCACTCAGGCAAGTCAAGATTATAATAGAGTGTGCTAATTACACGAACGAGTTACTTCACTACATTCAGGTTACACATTCTTAACGTCAGGGCTCATTCAAGTTAAAAAGCAGTCCATCCAAAAAACACTTTGTGCATTTCTACTGCATACCCTGCCAATCCATACTCAAGACTTCTGCACGGACACAAACACGGGACTGAATAACTGTGTGTGAAGTACACACTCAGTGTACTAATGCACATTAGAGTCTCAAAAAATTAAAGGATTAACAGTTGTCCTCCAGAAGCAATAACATTTTCTTCATTTGAACTTAAAAATCTTCTAGAAAAAAAAGCATTTAATTTCATACCTGTGTTCCAAAATACACAGAAGTGTGTTGATCATTAACCTCCTGGCCATCTATTACAACATCTTGTAAAGAAAAGCACAAATCAGGACACAGCAATAAGCACACTGTGTCCTTTGGAGAATTCCCAAGCTCTTATGAACACAATACCTAGGTGAGAGTTCAGGCCACTTATAAGTTACATTATTAAACAGAGCAGTATTTATGTTCCCATCTTAATCCTTACAACAGTGACAGTTTACCAGTAACTGTCTAATAAACAAAAGACAAAGGAAGCAACCACTTATGACATTATCTCCTAAATGAAAAGCATCACAATTGCCTGTAAGTGCACTTGCTATTTTCTAAAAATAGACTGATTAAGGGATGCTTCTATTCCCCTGCTTATGAAACAACTTATGTGCACATCTTAACTGATTTCAGAGTGGAACTTGTCATTCATTTCAACAGATTAAAAAAAAAAAAAGTCAAATAATTCTTTTGACTAAAGAGAAGATCTGGAGATTAAAAGCTGTTAATCAGTTTCCCAAGGTCTATTTCAAATTACATAGCAGAGAAAATAAACACTTGGATGTACTTGTGGAGAGCTGAAATTTAAGTATTTAATTGTTTGAACAGAAATAAGTTAGCTGTAATTTTATCATAAAATAACAAGTAGGAAGCAGAGCTTAATAATAATAAGCAAATTGCCTATTTACAGATTAACCTCAAATTGTTCAGATCACCACTCTGTATTTCAGATTATTTTCATGTTACTGAATAGGAATAATCACCTACTTCCTTGGCATACAAAGGAACAAAAGCAGAGCAAGAAGAAAGTTAAAATGATTTGTCTTCAAATTGATGTAAATACTCTGAACAAAAACATCAAGCATAATCATTTAAAAATCAACCAAGGAAGGCAGCTTTTCTAGGAATTTCAAATATTCCATAAATGGTAAGTACTGCTGTTGATTTGGAGGCTGAGACACTTCTCCAGCATTTGCCTAAAAGCCTAGAATCTGTCAGGTACATAACGATTCAATTAAGTGTTAAAGGGAAAAGTGATTGCAAAGTAAGTAGCATATATCAGAGGGATTAAACTGTGAAAAAGAGCATAAAAGCATTTTTCAGTAAATAATATAATATCAACCCTTCTCTTTCCTAAATGTCTTAGCAAGCATCTCCTCTGAAGTCTAAAACGCTACTCTTTCCCCTTGATATTGAGACCCCGGGTAAAGAAAAGGAGTTTTAAAAAAAAAAAAAAAAAGGCAGAAGTTAACAGCACACTTTCCTTCACCTTTTCAGTTGAATTTCTGTGAGCGCAAGAAAATGCAGTGCAAATGGTTTAGTGATCAGCATTTTTAAGTCATTCTTTTTATACAAATAAATATTGCAGGAGAAATATTTGCAGTTTTTGTCCTTACAGGGAGGACGGGCAAGGAGAGGGAGGGAAAAGGAAGAAGAAAACCAAAAATTAATAATGGTATTCTGAAAGAAAAGTGCTCACCCATCAACTGAGAGGTACTACTTTACCTTAATTCAAGGCCTCCCTCAAGCAGCTAATTAAAAAATATTATTTACAAAAATTACAGGAACAACCAGCTACTCTTCCTTATCCAAACCATAACAGATAATCTCATGCAAAGCTTAAGTGTGCTTGCCATTCTGGGTTAAAAATAATCAGAGACCGAGTTGTACAGCACTACTTTCTGATTAATATTGAATGGATGCTGTAGAGTTAGATGATGGAAACGGAGTAACCATCTGCTGGATGACTTTGTCCCTAGGAGACAGATACTGAGACAGGCAAAACAAAAAACTGACAACTGCCTCATCTCCAGGCTTATGCAAAAACTACCAAAACATTATGTTACCAAGAAACAGAAGAGAAAAATTCTTATGGCTTAAGTACAGCACAAGTGACTGTATGAGGACATTTTAAAATTAACACTGAGCACTGTAAATGGGAAAAGGCTCAGGAAAAAAAAAAGTCAACCTTAAGAGTTAAGAAGCACGAAGGGTTTTCACAAACCTGCACTCTGTGACCTCAAGATGCAGCTGAATTCTCTCTGCTAGCACATCACCCAAAGATGCACCATACTGTGAGCACCTATTAAGCCTTAAATATCAGACCTGCCAATTGAACACAATTCTACTTTGACCACTAAGCAAAAGTATTCTGGGAAACAGACTTGGAGTACACAAAGAAAGACCTGTTTCAATCAATGACTCTTCACTTGGCCAAACAGTGGCCTGACATCACAGGGTCTTCATACAGGGATGGATGAAAGAAGCTCCCACCCTGTCTTTTACCTCTGTCAGTTATGCTGTCATCATTGCTCTGGAAGGCAGCACTGTGAACCAGGTCAAGAAACTAACCCGGATTTTAATTAAAACAAAACAAACCACCCAAACAGAATATCCCATACCTCACAATCTGTATTAAAACCAAAAACCAAACAGACAGGATCCATCTCCCAGCACAGCTCTGCAACAGCATAACTGCAAGGGCAAGCAAAAAGGCTGAACGCTTTATACTGGAAACACTGCCAAAGCCCTGTTCCATCACCTTAGACACTACCACTGTGTGAAGAAATATAATGTAGTATGCAAATCCCTCATAAGGCACTCCAAATCTGCAATAGACATTGAGTTCAATTAATATCCTTATGGGATAGTAAGAAGAAATTACTCCTCTTTTAGGAGAGGAATTAATTGACTTGTGCAAAATCACAGCATAGCAGCCTCAAAGGTGATTAAGACTCTAGAATCTATTACCCTTGATTGTCTTGTACTCAAGCCATTATACATCATGTTTTATCCCTTAGAAAGGCAAGCTTGGCTGGACAAAAGCTAGAGGTTATTTTTAAACATGATCTACATATGTATTCAAAACAGGATTTTGATTATCACACCTTTAAATGTGGACTTCACAGAGTAAAACAGCCCACTACCAGACAGATAAAAAGCTGTGACAGTTAAAAGCAGATGGTTCTTTATCCTTCTCCATGCAGAACACATTGGGCCCAGCCTAGTTACCCCTGCATGCTTCTTTAACACATTGACTAACACAGGAAAAATGCATTAAAAGCACTTGAACAGACAATATTGATACTGAAGACATTTCCATGTTAAAAGGTGTGCGTGGCCATGAGCGCAGTTCCACACATCTTTAAAAACTGCATACCAAGAAATACCCAAAAACATACATCCCTACTTGCCCAAAACCTCTAAGACCCACTGCCAAAAACCTTACCCAACTAATGACAGTGCAGCTTTAAACCAAGTGAACTGATGATATCGCACAGACTTGTAAAACTATGTATTGCTAACAGTTAAGCATCCGCAGAAACATTTAAGTGGCTGCATTACCCTCTTCTGGAGAGAATTAATATTGCAGTGTGTTTAGTATTTAAAAAGGCCATACTATGATTACTCTTAGGCACCCTAAATGTCCTAACAGGGTGCCTGAGATCCCTCCTTGTTTCAAGGGGCAAAGGGAAGAGACTAACAACAAGCAACTCTTTATTTCAGAGAACAGCCAGCTGCATGGCAATGTCAACCAACCAGTCTCAGGTAAATTCTTGTCCTAGGGGAGCAGACCCACAACATAACCCTTACCTTTATCAGCATCTTGTCAATTACCTATTAAAACTGAGGTCTTCAAACTATTTTATGCTTAGAAGATTATCACATCTTCCAGAGAAGACACGTCCCAGCAAAAGCCAGGCACATAATTTTAGTAATTAGGAATACAACTTCTACCTCCAACTCTGTCCACCACACTGCTTTTCACCATCACCAGAAAGTTGCTTTAAACTTGGTGTTAATAAGACCACAGTGACACATTTGGGTATGAGTGCAAAATGTGTCATGTATAAGGAAATTATTTCTAGTATTAATATAGATTTCTCTGTCAAATAGGTCATACTATTGAAAACACGAGTGCGACAACAGGCTAAGTATCAGCAGGAGAGAAGACACTGTAGAAAACAGAGCTTAGAAGGGACCTGAGGACATTTTCCATCCTTTTCCCTTACTAAAACTGGACTTAAACCCTTCCAAAGAAATGCCTTGTTCATCCTGTTCTAAAAAAACCTTCTGCAATGACTATTTCAGTTACTCCAGGAATTTAAAACAGGGCTGTAATACCCTTACCATTAAGAACCTTGCTAATTTCTAAAGTAAATTTCCTTTGCTAAAACTGTAAACCAGTATTCACTTTCCTATTCCTCCACTGGACTTAGAAAACTATTTTCTCTGCTGCAGACCTTCACATATTAGAAGACAATTATCATATCTGTCCTCAGTTCTGTTTTCTCCAGATTAAACAAACCCAGTTGCTCATCCACTTAATCGCTCAAGTACTACAACTGTACAGATTACTAAATCATTTTCCCTCTGGAGAGCTGTTTATAATGCTGTGACAACACAGTGCCCAAAACCTGACAATAGTTTGGCTAAGGTCTTACCAACATCAGTAAGTATAAAGATGACTTATAGTGTTCCTGCTTACACATCTCAAAACAGTAACACATACAAGAAGACTGCACAAAAGGAAATGCAGAGCATCTAAGAATTTTCCCTCTGGATTCCTAGAAGACAGATGTCAGGTCCTAGTGAAAGAAAAGGAAAGATCCAAATGCCAAAATTGTCTTGTTTGGAGGCCAAAAGGAATATTCAGGTTTATCGCTTAATCTTAACTCATTCTCACTTGCAGACCTGGCTTACATTCTGACTGCATTCAATCATCCATGAACATACCGATATGTGGACTTCTCTGCAGAGGATCTTCAGCACCATACCCAAGCCACTTGCACTAAAGATGAAAATTATGCTCAGTGTTGCTCAGATTTCTTAAACTAAAAACGTAAGCAGTAAGAAAGAGATTTAAATAAAGTTCCTTCTCCTAGATGAAGTTTTACAATGACTGCAGGAAGGTAAATAAGGAAACAGTGCAGAAGTACTACATGCTCCCCCTTATTTAAATGAATACCGTTCAACCAGGAAGCAAAGCATACATCATATTTCCAGAGTATAAACAAAAAATAAAATATTAAGACCAAAGGCAGGAGAACTACTTGAACAGTGCAGAAACAGACATATTTTCTCTCCTTGATGCCTCCCACACACTTGCCTTAGCCCACTCCCCAGGAAGCCAGCACTAAATTGTGGTAAAATACCAAATGGCTTATATAAGTAACAGATAAGTCACCCCCAACCTGCGTTTGGAATATATATCCTGACATTTGAGCACACTTTCACCATTGACATTTCCCGAAATTAAGAAGGCTCATTTTCAGAGTCAAGTGCAAAAATCCCAC
The DNA here is from genome assembly GCF_032191515.1 of Phaenicophaeus curvirostris. Lineage (NCBI taxonomy): Eukaryota > Metazoa > Chordata > Aves > Cuculiformes > Cuculidae > Phaenicophaeus > Phaenicophaeus curvirostris. The sequence goes on from NC_091392.1 coordinate 91,382,409, forward strand.
AATTGTTGCCTGTGCAGTGTTTGTCCCCATCCCTGCTGTCATTCACTGTGAAATAACAAACACAGCCACTGGGTACAAGTTCGCACTCTAACACCCATTCTCCTGATAACTCTTATTACAGGTGATTGACATCTACTTCAGAAGTTAATTTAAAACTAAGAAAGCTCAAGAGATCCTTATGAAACTGCAGCTTTTTTGATTCTTAGATTATTGCTTGCCTTGAAAGCGAGTTTTAACTGCTTCTTACAACTGTAAGCGCTACTGATAAGTTTGGATATTTTTTGATTAGTTCAACACCTTGAACTAATATAACACTTATATTTAGAGACAGCACTGATCAAGTCAACTGACAAAACGTGTTTTACAACTTATATCTGAGATTCACTGTTTGTCAAGTACTGTTTTAAAAGAAATAATCAGTTTAGTCCTTGATCTAGATAAAAACATAATTTAACTAAAACGTATATTTAAGGAAATCACTTGACAGTTAAGTTATTCAGCCTTTCCTCTCTAGAATTTGTATCAGGAATGATGAAAAAGGAACCAAATTTTTAGTGTTGAATGAGAGGGAAGACAACTAGACAGACAGTTTGTTAAATCCCTACCTACAACCGAAGTTACAGCTATATAGTTAAATTGGTACAATTACTTAAATGCAAGTTTAGCTGACCTGGCACAGAAACTTAATACTGGTACCATTTGCTTGCATAGGAAATAAAAAAGCCCAATAATACAGATGTTAGCCTCAAACTTGAGCCTATGCCAGGAGTTGCATCAATTCGGTTACTGTGGCTCTAAACAAATGTAACACACAGAAGAGGGCAATACAAATACAGTAAGCAGACCAAACCCTGACAAAGTCACAAGTCATAACGCAACTCTTAGCACTAAGTGATAATAATTTTAGATCTATTCAATAATGTCATTCAAAATTGCAAAACAGAAGAGCATTTTGAAACAAAAAATTTTTTGCATGAAACAAAATCTGACTGCTCATAAGGTCATAATGTAAATGGCAGTTTTAGTGAGCTGGAAGCTGGTGCAAACTACAGGCCAGAGCACAGGGCTATGTTCACACCTCACTTTCAACTTATTAAATAAGACCTTAGAGCATGAATACCAGTTAGATGCTCAAAACCTGTAAAAATCAGTACCTACAAATACCTTCAAGTATTAACTCTGTTATTCACTCAACTTCAAAAAGAATCCTCCAACCACTTTGTACCCTATGGAATCTCTGAACTGAAACGGTTCTAAAAAAAACTCTTAGAGATACAACTGCACTTTAGTATGCAAGACTTGACAGAAATATTTTTATCTATTCAACTCAATATGCTTAGTAAATGATGGCTAACCTAATTCCTTGTATAGTTATGAAACCTAAAGATGTTTTATATCATCTCTAAATTTCCATCAGACAGTAGCACTGCTAGGAACAGCCCACACAAACATTTCATTCTCAATATTGTACCTCATCTATCAGATCACACCACATAGGCAGGAAGGCAAACTGTTTCAACTCAGTACTCAAGGGAAGTCATATAGCAGTAACACAACTATCCCCTCCAACATCAACCCTGTCTTTATTGACATAATGCCTTGGGTGAAGCAAATTGCTTTTCATTTGTTGTTTGTTGGGGTTTTTTTTGCCCTTTCATACTAACCATGAGAGCTAAAAATTTGAAAACGCATGTCTTCTTTTTCATTCAGCATTTAACAGCAAGTTTCAGTCTGGTTTTAGCAGAGGAAAAAAAAAAGGGATGCAGTATTAAAAAAAAAAAAAAAAGACTTTGTTGCCATCTAGAGGTAAAAACTTCAAAGAACACAGAACAAAGAAAAACGCATCTTTTCCTTTACTTTCAAAGCCAAACTCTTTCATTTCTCTCTCAGTGTACTTAACTAAATAACAAATTAAAAAGCTAAAAATTGAAACTTTGAAAATACAGATATAAAATGAGCTATATACATTCAGAGCTAGGATCTATGCATTCATCTTTGGTAGTGACCAGTGGCAAGTGCTTATGAAAAAATAAGTTCCAGGCAAAGAGTAATAAACCCAGCCTCTAGCAGTTGAATACTTAGGGCTACCCACAGCCAAAATCTAAGTCACATCTTTGATTTGGAGAGAGTTTGGCCCGATTCAATGGCATCCATAAACTGCTAAGCACAACTTATACCATCATCTCAAGAACTACCTATCCCAACAATTTCTGTAACTCATTGACAAGGGAAAACACTTATTACTTATATTTAACCCACCTTCTGATGTATTCAATGGATGCCCTCTCAAGCATGTTAATAGAAACTTATTTTCTTCTGTTGTTGTTTTCTCTCCACAATCTATTTTCCAAACTCAAAAAAGCATGTTGTTAAACTTCAAGAAGAAGCCATTCCGTAACTGATTGTCTTTGCCATCTTTTTCTGCATTTTGCCATACCTTTTTGTGAACTGTTTGGGCAAAATGCTACAAAGCATTCACAATGTAGGCATGGTGTGAATTTACACACCGAAAAAATGGAGTTTGTTTTCTTCTGGGTTTTTTTTTTCCCTAGTAACTCCTAAGAGAACCATTTACAGTGATTCCAGGACCTGCGTTCTGAGTGACAATGGATATCACACTACTGCACAAACTAGTTTTCTCTATGTATATTACTTTCTCATTTGTCAACACTGAACCAATACACATTTTTATCATGTCTTTACTCAATACCTAGAATAACTGTTAGTTCCTGTTTGTACTACCCTCCATTTTAGGACTCGTGACAATGCATATGGTCTGACTCCTCCCCATGCAATTTATGAATACGTTGAACATCAAAGGTGTCAGTGATGCTGAGATGGTATCTCCACTATACTATAGAAACTGGCTACCTGCTCTGCTTCCTATCCACTTTTTAACCACAAGATTTTCCATCTTTTTCCACAGAAACTTTGCTCTCCCAAAACTCTTTTGTTAGAGACCACCATCATGTATTTTTTGAAAAATCTTAATATAACATGGCCACATCTATAACAGGAAGTTTAAAGGCACCTACATCTGTCCCTCAGACGTGGGTCAACAGAAACTATAAGAAGCTTCCTAAGCCTCCAAACCAGCCTAGTCAGACAAAAACTAACAACTTAAAGGGAAACCTCCTCTGGCCTAACTCCCGAGCTATGCCTCCAAAGTTCCAGAGTTACATCCAGTTCAGAGACCATTCAAACAATTCAACGTTATTGACAACTTAATAGTTCAGTGCCTGGGAACATTCCTAGACACTGCCCAGTTCATTATTGGACAACCTGATACCATAAACTTATATAACAGTATCTGACTAACAAATTCTTTAATATTATCCTCAACAAGAAATGCAGATGCTTTCTCGTGGCAAAATTAGCAACCACGTGGCTGAACATGCTATTCCTTATTGGCATTTCTACAGTTTGATCATTTCAGCGGTTATACTTATGAACCTTTTGTGAAGCTTTACCCTAGAAGTAGGATCACATCCCTCTATCATCACCAGAAGACTACACAATACTAAGAGGGATTCAGCAATTTTAAAAATTGTCTCCTTCAGAACTCTTGCAAAAATATCATGCTGGTCTTTAAAATTATTACTTTTCTGCCTCATTGTTCTCAAACTTCAATTTGCCCAGGTTGGGTTTTTTTCCTAGCTCATGATCCATTAAGCATGTCCATGACATGCAAGCTTTCTCCAAATCCCTCCATACCAAACACATGCAAGATTTGATGTTGGCTCAGCTTTATCTTTTTGAGAACTCATGTCACATACGTTTAGCTCAGCCAAATAATAAGCTTTTGAATTCTGACATATTTTTTTTTACATTAATACTGAATCCAGGTAGGCTTTTATCGACACTAGGAAGTTGTTTCTCAAAAGTTGTTTTTATCGAGCTCATTCTTATCCATACTTAATTCACCAGAGTTTCTATACTGTTTTCTATTGTCCTCATTTGAACACCATTCCCATTTTATGTTGGTTTGTTGTTTTTTTTTAAACAAACACACAAAAACCAAACAAACCACCAGTGAACTTCTTTTACTATGTTTCTCAAGTATATATAGAAAGGCTTGTGATATAGAAAGCCTTTCTAATGTTCAACCCTAGTTTCTGATATGGTACAACGTTATTTCAGATAATCCCCTTGCCTTTACAGATCTTCACCTCATTTCAGAGCTCATTTTAACACTTTTGTTTTGTCTATTTATTTCTGTGCAACTAAATATGACTACAATGGATTCCAGAGAAAGTTCTCTCTCACAAATACATTCATTCTGTGTACATTGTAGTCACTTTCAAAGAATGAACCTCTCACAGTAAAGTGTGAGCTAGGTATTGTCTGCTACTCAGGACTGAATCAAGACTTGCTTCTGCATGTGGAAGTTACCCGATTATTCACTTGGAGAAGTCACACAGTTCACAGCCTTTGCACTGCATCACTCAGCCCCGAGGGTTGCTGCCCTAGTCAAAGGGCTGACAGAAGAACCCTCTTATTTATACTCCAGGTTTCAATCCATCAAGATTATTTGATGGTCACCAATCAAGTAGGTAATCTAAATACAAACCTATTCTCTCATTACCAAGGAAGAAAACAAAGTTTAGACAAAGAGCTTTAAGAGCAATTTGTTTAGTTTTATGAATGGATGATATACAATTCATCTCTCCTCCCTAATGTGTGACATTTTCTTGGTTTATTTCAAGATTACTGATTCATTCCATCGTTCAATTCCAACTCGGATCCCCAAACCAAAGCCTACAAGCACAACCAAAGTACCTGTCAAAATTCCTGCTGGACATCTCAACAAACCACTCCAAGACAGCAGTTCTGGAAAGCTACGCATTATAAGGACTGTGACTAAAACCTGTCTTCAAAGCGGAGGGAGAAGGTAAATAATGTTCTATGATCTATGACATTAAAACAGATATAAGCAATCTGAATCTCAAGAGTAGTTGTTTCCATTGCGGAAGAGTGTGGACCATCCACATAGTCAGTATGTTAACGGTCACCAACCACAGGACAAAACAGTCAAACTCTTAGTAGCCAAAAGTAACTGCATGTCTGCAGGGACCAAGCTCTGCCCCCATTACTGTGGTGTAATTCAAGAATTTGGCCATAGAAGCAGAGAAGCAATGAGAGGCAACTAAGTTTCTAACTATAAATTCCATTTTCACATTTTCTACAAATAACATTACTAATATTGTCTCTGTAGATATCTAAAAATGTATGGTCAATCAAACAAAGAGGAGTCAAAGGAGGTGCTGTTTTGTTTTTGAAGCTGGTCTAGTCAAGTTTCAATGTGGATATCTTACAGTCAATAGCAAGAGTGAAGCAAGATATTGAGAAATCTGCTCTTTTACAATGCATAGAACTTAAAATATTTCAGAGTTTCTTGTGCCAAGCACCACTTCAAAAGCATTATTGAAGATAAACAATTCTCTCCTCCTCTCCTTAATGAGTTAATTAGTATGATTATCCTCACACCAATTCATGCAGACTTTATCTAAGGAAAATAGATGCAAGAATTGAGATATGTATTGTTCTTATTAGCTGTATAAACTCCACCATTTTATTTGGACTATAGTATTTATATCTCAGTTTACTCACACAGTATTTTGGAACTCATCAAAATTTGTGTCAAGCTTAACAGCAACTTGTGACTTACACAGAAGTGCAGTTTTGTTCTTGCACAGCCACACAACTTCGTCCTTCCTTTCAGCAGCTCACATGCTATCTAAATAGGTAAACGCATTCAAAACTAAGTGAAGTTTTTCTAACCAAACTAACTCTTTGAACAAGTAGTTCTAGTTCATCCATGACAGAACTTGCCTTTTTGCTTTTCTTAAAACATAACTTCTTTAAAAAAAAAAAAAAGTTAAAATTCATTTAAAGTTTCCTTTCAGCTAATTCACAAGACATATCAAAACATTAGAACAGACTCCAGGTTCATTGTTTACAGTTTTCTGAAAAACAGCAGTTTCTGACAAGAACATTTCTCACTGTCCCACTTCAGAAAGGTAGAACTAACAAGATATCACTGCGAGGAACCCCCACAGGAATCCTGTAATACCAATTACCATGACTTACTGTTTTAGAACATAAAAATTAATTTATTTACCTGGTATTTATGTCTCCCTCATTCTTCTTCCCCTCACAGAGTGCATTCCAACTGTCTAAACGGCTCAACTGATAATTTGCGGGAAAACTCCTTTCACATAGGTCTTTCTTTAAGAACTGCCAAATCCTAATCCTTAAATAAAGCAAAACCTGGTGGTGTTCACAGTACCATAGCCAGAATTGCAATCATTTTGGTGAAGCAAGGAGAGATTTTGATGCATTCAGTTACCCATTTTCTCCCTTTTATTTCACAGCTAAAAGTTTAAACTTAACCACTGAGATCATACAACATATTAGCACTACTACGTGACTATTTTTGCAAACCCACAACAGAAACCTATGCCTCCCTCAACAGCTTCACAGGAAATTTTACAGGAATACTTAAAAAGAGGAAAAGTTTAAAAAAAACAGTCTACTGAAAAATTATTTTAGCTTGTGCCCTACAAGACACACCAGTGGCAAAACTACTCTTCTATATGAAAAAGAAAAGGCTTCAAATTTCACTCACTAAATCCCCAGGTAACTACAAAGTTCTGAGTTTCCATGTCATGTGTTCTCAGATCTAAATCTAGCTCAAAGAAGCACTTCATTATATGTTTTGCCACTTGCAGAATGACTATATGTAAACACAAAGAAACAAAACAGATTTGAAAAAGCAGCTCTCAACTTGGCCTGCTCATCAGAGAGATCTTCAGTAGAGAAGCTTCATCAAAAGGGACAGCAACTCATGGATGAGCCAAAAAAATATATAAACAGATCTCAGATCTGATCAAGCAATAGAACTCCCACTGATTGTACTACAAATAGTTTGCTTCTCTGAAGTTGAAATCACATATTAAGAATTGATGCTATTTGGCACCCTTCATTTCCAGTCTACAAAAAGAAAAGAAAACTTCTGGCAAAATAAAATAAACTACCACAATAGCATCCTTGGCTTCAGAGCACACAAAAGACCCCACAAGTACTGTCAAATCACCATCAATACTACCATATTACACTCCTCACCTACCTGACAAGGAAGAGCTGCCCTATCTTTTGCTCGTGTGTTGGAATGCCACACAACTCACTTCTACCTATGAGGGGCATGACCCACACGGGCTTTTACTTAAGGATCTAAACAACCTGACAAACAGGGATACTACACTCCTATGGAATTAAGGGAGACAAAGAAAGCACAGAATGAAAGACAGAGTGGCAATATAAAAGGAGGAAACTGGAAGAATTTCTGAAAAACGGAAGTCCATTCTTCTCCCTCAGACTTCTTGGGAGATGTGGCATGCTGGCTACAGGCAAGATACAGACATTTATAGTGCTGTGAGAAGTGCTCTTTCTGTTCATGGAGAGAAGAGAAAAAAGTTGATGTCTTTCACCAGTACTAAAAAAATTCCTTAAGTAATCCTTATCCTTCCCCTTACGGTTCTGAATGCAACATAAAAATCATATTCAAGACCAGACATAGTTGTGACACGAACCAGAAAAAGGGAGGGAAAGAAGCCCTGCAGTTAAATGACTTGGCACATATGTAACACTAAACACTGAGACGTAAACAATAATTCCTAACCACTCTCTCCAAAAATCTCCTCTCAAAGTTAAAGGCTTGCTAAAGAAGTTATTGGGAAGATTCTTTAGTTTGTGTTACCAGACAAGGTAAACATGTGTAATCCCTTCAGGGGGTTTCTTGTAGTTTTGTCTCTTTCCATTTGTAAACTACCTGCAGCAGGGTAAATATTCACGTCTCAAAGTGAGAGAAATTACCTTTAACCTTGAATACGGATCCTAAAATAAATTCTCAAAGATGTAGCCAAAAGCAAATTAAAAACTAATATATCCATATACTAGGATATAAATTTTCACACACTTGAAGCGAGTCTGAACATCTCTCATATGCTCCACCTTAAAAGGAGACTCTTTCAACTGCAAGTTGCTAAAAATCTAAGACAGTTTTGAGGGCAGAGTTATTAGGAAGAAGATTATATTGTTTAGGACTTATTCTAGGGCTAGTCTTAAAGGACTTGGCAAAAGATCACTATTTCAGAAGCACATTCTGAATCCTTACGCTTTGCACCTACAGTTGTGGCAGAGATGTTAGTTTGTTTCTTTTTTTAAGGAGGTCAGCAAACAAAGTTAAACAATAAACTTTTTTTAACTAAACTTGATGTTTCACAAAAATAAACACAATCAAGTCTGTCAAAAGTGCTTGCTAATAGGAAATTGTTTTCCTGTATTGCTGCTTAACATTGTAATCCCCTATTTCCTATTTCATGTCAACTGTTCAAAAAGCATTTTACAGTATCCGTAAGATGCAATACAAATTAACCTTTGATTCTACACCTGTTGTATACAAAAAATAGCCACACAAAATAAAAGTAACAGAAGTTCTTCTTACTTTACCCACAATTTGTGTTAACTTAATACAACAGGCTCTATACGAAGATCCTGCCAACAAGTTTACAAGAGAGGGACGTGGACAGCAGAGTATACAGTTTGCAGAACACTCACCTGTAACCATTACTCATAACACATTCAGGGAATATTCTTGGAGTAAAGGTCATACAGTGTTTTTAAGCATACACTGGATTAGACACCTCCAGAAGTTTCTTCCCATCTAAATTATTTTAGTAGCTCAACAATGCAATTGGAAAAACTCCATGGAGTTTTACACAACCAGAAGAGTTGAGATGCACAGTCTCATCTCAAAGTCAGATGGTTTATCCATCGTGTCAGAAGTTGATCATCCAAGTCCTGCTTTGCATCCACTTCATAAAGGAAAGTTGCCAACATAAAAAATCAGCTTACTACCCACCCTAAATGAAACCTCTGGTTGGCAGAACAGATTGGCAGGTATGCTCTTATGATACATAGAGCTCCTGAATGAAAATCTCCTAACAAAGGCCATTTACCATGGAAACTGGAACTGCTTAAGGAACCTACGTGAGACTGAAAATAAAACCAGAACGCTCAGGAGCCTCATTAGGGCTTGTGACCTCCTCTTTATTACATACATAGAATTTTCACGTTGCTCTCTCTCAAATTCTCCAACAAACTTTTTCACAGGAAATAAGCAACCATCGTCAAGACACTGGAAGACATGAAGTCTCCCCACACAGGTAACTTCCAATGCCTACATATTACTTACGTATAAATACACACGCACACACACATATATACATACAAAAACCAAATAAATAGGGCACAATAAAGTCTTAAAATCGTTTTAGTTGCCCAGATCTACCTAAATTATCACATTAAATCTCAACATTACAGATGTAACCACAGGCTGTAAAGTGTTCTAAGATACATTGACAAAAGTCAAGTATAGGAGTCGATATTATTAGCACCGGGAAAAGAGGTGAACCAGCCAAAGGAACACACTCCAAAAAGCAATGGCTGTAGAAAACACTCCTTAACTCCTGCCAGTTTACATGGCAAAGGCTATGTGAGAGACATCTCAGTGAGCACATGGGTGATGTTGTTCAAGTACCACAGACATTTTTCCTTCCATAGGCTTTACTATGGATTGACCATTTCCAAGGCCTTTCAGAACAGTAAGCAAGAACTTCATGTCAGTAATGACACTCAACACACATTATCACAGAATCACTAGGTTGGAAAAGACCCACAGGATCATCGAGTCCAACCATTCTATCAATCACTAAACCATGTCCTTCAGCACCTCATCCACCCACCTTTTAAATACCTCCGGGGATGGTGACTCGACCACTTCCCTGGGCAGCCTGTGCCAGTGCCCAATGACCCTTTCTGCGAAATTTTTTTTCTGATGTCCAGCCTGAACCTCCCCTGGTGGAACTTGAGGCCTTTCCCTCTTGTCCTGTCTGCTGTCACCTGGGAGAAGAGGCCAGCACCCTCCTCTCTGCAACCACTTTTCAGGTAATTGTAAACAGCAATGAGGTCTCCCCTCAGCCTCCTCTTCTCCAGGCTAAACAACCCCAGCTCTCTCAGCCGCTCCTCGTAAGACCTACTCTCCAGCCCCCTCACCAGCTTTGTTGCTCTTCTCTGGACTCGCTCCAGAGCCTCAACATCCTTCTTGTGGTGAGGGGCCCAGAACTGAGCACAGGTTTCGAGGTGCGGTCTCACCATTATGCTACATACTTTAATCAAAGCAGCCCAGTTATGGAAGAAAACACTATTTAGAATCATAGACTGGCTTAGGTTGAAAGGGACCTTAAAGATCACCTGGTCCCACCCCCCCACTTTGGGTAGGAACACCTTGCACTAGATGAGGCAGCTGAAACCCTCATCCAACCTGGCTGTCCAGACATGGGGCATCCACGACCTCTCTGTGCAACCTGTTCCAGTGCCTCACCACCCTCAAAAGGAAAAAAAAAAAAGTGTCTTTCTAGCACCTCATGTAAACCTACAAACGCTGTGCTCTGAACTCAAATTAAGCAGGTTTCTTCTTCTTCACCCCCTGCTTTTTAAAATTCGCTTAAATGCATTTCTATCGAGTTGGGTCCTGGTGTTACTCAAGTCCTGCTGTTTTGGCTCTTCATCCTCTAAACCACCCCGGGTGCGATGGGTCAGAGATGAGACCTCACGTGGCTGCGGGGCGTTTGCTTCCAAGCAAAACAACCATCGGCAGCGAGCAGGGAGGGGAAAGCGGGCACAGGAAGGCAAAAAGGCACAGAAGAGGAAAACAGGGAGAAGGCAACTAAAAGCAGAGAAGGGACAGGCGGCAGGGGTTGGGGGGGAGGGGAAAGGAAAAGAAAGGAGGAGAGTTGGGGAGGAAGGAGCCGCAGGAAGACTGCATGAACCCCAGCGTAAAAAAAACAGCAGACGAGTACCTGGGCTGCCGCCTGTCCCAGCTGGAGTCTCCCACCACGGCTCCTCCAACGTGTCCCCCATGCTGCTGCTGATAATGATGACGATGCTGCCGCCAATCCTTATGGCTCCGCCCCGGGGCCGCGCCTGCGCCTCGGCATGCGGGACACCCTTTCCTTTCCCTTTTCCTTTTCCTTTCCCTTTTCTTTTCCTTTACCCTTTCCTTTCCCCTTTCCTTTCCCCTTTCCTTTCCCCTTTCCTTTCCCCTTTCCTTTCCCCTCTCCTTTCCTCTTTCCTTTCCTTTCCTTTCCTTTCCTTTCCTTTCCTTTCCTTTCCTTTCCTTTCCTTTCCTTTCCTTTCCTTTCCTTTCCTTTCCTTTCCTTTCCTTTCCTTTCCTTTCCTTTCCTTTCCTTTCCTTTCCTTTCCTTTCCTTTCCTTTCCTTTCCTTTCCTTTTCCTTCCCTTCCCTTTTCTTTTCCTTTCCCCTTTCCTTTTCCCTTCCCTTCCCTTCCCTTTTCCTTCCCTTTTCCTTCCCTTCCCTTTTCTTTTCTTTTCCTTTCCCTTTTCCCTTCCCTTCCCTTCCCTTCCCTTCCCCTTCCCCTTTCCCCTTTTCCTTCCCTCCCCCTCTCCCCTCCCCTCTCCCTCTACCCCTCCGTGCGATCCGTCCCCGTTCTGTCCCACACCCCACCCATCTCGCTTTTAGCGTTTCAGGCGGCCGAGGGGAGAGTGATGCCTCGGGAACATTGATACAAGAAGTAGTCGCTGTTACAAAAAGTGGAATAGTTGTGATTTAAGTTAGAGTTCAATTCATCTAAGGAATTGGGTTTCTCTGAAGGTTAGGCAGAATGTCCCTCTGATAGCATGGTTTCTTTCAGTGTTTTTCCAGACGCTGTTCATTCTCTGGAGCTGATAACGCCGTGTGCTCGGTCTGATCCGTGCTGAGCAGCGGTGCTGCTGCAATCCCTCTGTCTGCACCTTCCCCTGGCTCCCAGGGCAGGCAGAGCTGGCCCCAAAGCTCCAAGCGAGCCACAGCTTTGACTGCTGTGAAGTTCATAATCCCATTAAAATTAGACCTTGGAAAGTAATAGAATATGCTTAAGGCTGCTGGGAAAAATTATCCATATGCATGTAAGTGGGAAATATATTCTGTCCCAGCTCTTGTCTTGCTGCATACAATTGATGGAGGTCACTGTGTTGCCCAGGACTGATAAAGGATGCTTGTTTTCTAAAACTCCAAAATGAGTCTTACAGAGTTTATTTGCTGGCATCATTTTCAGTATCACCATGTTATGGAATTTCTTCCTAAGTAATAAAAGTAGGAAGGGGGGTGGGAGAAGCTGGGGTTGGCATTTTTTTAGTGAAAAAATATAGATGAAGAAGAGGGAAAGAGGAAAGGAATTTGAGATATTGGTCTCCTTCACAATATCTGTATTTTTAAATTGCCTGAATCTGATTTGATGCCACGAGATTGGTTCAGACTATTCATATGACCTTTCCCGAGGAACAAATGTGTACAGGATAACACTGTGTTCCTTTCCCAGCTGTCAGGGCTCAGCATGCATCTGTATCTCCTCCCAGGAGCAGCTCTGGCTTCAGGTCTGGACATTTACCTACTGGAATGCACCCAAAAGCAAGCTGTGGAAGTGAACCAGGCAAGTGTGAGGATATGGATTTATCATAAGGTGGTACTGTTATTCCATGTGTAAGTTACTTGAATAATTTTTCTTAACCTAAGTAGAACTATACAGGTTTTTTTCTTCCTGTGAGGGTGCGACTGTGTGAGGAATGTGCATAATGGAGGAATTAGTGGTGTTCTGCCCAGGGTTGCTAATGAGCATTGCCAGGTGGTCTTTAGCCCTTGGAAAGAGGGTTCTGTGTTAAAGTTGTGCATTTCGTCTCCAGCTTGTGGAGGACAGCCGGCACGATACAGGCTGTAGGGGGTTTATGGGTATAAACTGGAGAGGGGCAGATTTAGACTAGACATAAGGAAGAATTTGGATTTCTTCATGATGAGAGTGGTGAGGCCCTGGCACAGGTTGCCCAGGGAAGTTGTGGCTGCCCCATCCCTGGAGATGTTCAAGGCCGGGTTGGGTGGGGCCTTGAGCAGCCTGGGCTGGAGGGAGGTGTCCCTGCCCATGGCAGGGGGGTTGGACCTTGGATGATCTTTAAGGTCCCTTCCAACCCAAATTATTCCAAGATTCTATGATTGTGCCCAGGTGGCCAAAGCCAACAGCTTCCTGCCTTGTATCAGAAATGGTGTGGCCAGCAGGACCAGGGAAGTGATTCTGCCCCTGTCTTGGGCACTGGTGAGGCTGCACCTTGAATCCTGTGTTCAGTTTTGGGTCCCTCACTACAAGAAGGACATTGAGGCTCTGGAGCGAGTCCAGAGAAGGGCAGCAAAGCTAGTGAAAGGGCTGGAGAACAAGTGTTATGAGGAGCAGCTGAAGGAACTGGGGCTGTTCAACCTGGAGAAAAGGAGGCTGAGGGGAGACTTTGTCACTGCCTACAACGACCTGAAAGGAGGGTGTAGCCAAGTGAGTGCTAGGCTCTTCTCGCAAGCGACAGGATGAGAAGGAAAGGCCTCGGGCTGCACTAGGAGAGGTTCAGATTGGATATTAGGAAAAATTTCTTTACCAAGAGGGTTCTCAGGCAGTGGCACAGGCTGCCCAGGGAGATGATGGAGTCGCCATCCCTGGGGGCGTTTAAAACACGTGTAGATGCGGCGCTTAGGGAACGCGGTTTAGTGGGTCAGCTTGGCAGCGTTAGGTTTACGGCTGGACTCCACGACCTTAAAGCTCTTTTCCAACCTAAACGATTCCTGGCATTTAAACCCCGCAACCGCGCCCGCCCCGCTCCGCTCGCCCCGCCTCCCGCGGCCTCAGGGGAACCAAAACCCGCCCCGAACACCACTGGCCACGCCCCCTCCCGGGCCACGCCCACAACCCGGCCCCATAAGCCACGCCCCTTCCCCGTTTGACCCCCGCCCATCTGACCAACCCCGCGTACGCCCCGCTCCAGGCCACGCCCCCACCTCAGACCACGCCCCCTCGCCCTCTCGGATCACGTCGCCCTCTCAGGCCACGCCTCCCTCATTCAGACCACGCCCCCGTCCCCGCTCCTTGTCATGCAGGCGCCGCCCCAGCCCTGTTGCCCGGCTTTCGCGGTTTACGGTCGACGCCTTCTCTTCGCGACAGTACGGGAAGGGCGGGGACGAGAGCCGGCGCGCGGGAAGCGGGGGTGGGTGGGTAGTCGGAGGGGGAATGTTGGCGGGAGGTAAGGGGTGGGAAGAACGACACCACCCGTCCGCGCTTTACGGCCGAGCCGAGGCGGCACGTCAACAGCTATGGCGGAAGGGGAAGAGGCGCCGCCGCCGCGCAGCTGGTGAGTTACGAGGGTGTTGGTGCTTTTCCTCCCGCTCCCTTCCTCTCCCGCTTTCGCGCTGGTAGGCGACAGGGACCGAGACCCTCCTGCCCGTCGCTGTTTTCCCTCCCCGCCACCCCACGGGGGCCCCTTGTTTGTCAGGAGTTGTGGGGGCGGCCCCACGTACCGGGTGTCCCCGGTGTCCCCACTGCCCGGCCCGGCTCTGGAGTGAGGCGGCTGGTCCAGTTTAAAATGACAGCCTTAATGGGCGCCTGTCTGCCCGGACTGCTTTGTTCAATTCGGTTTCCCCTCTCTCTGCGTACCTGCTCAAGCGTAGGTGCCAACAATAGGTCCTGGCTTGCTTTCTGAATGATTTTGCTTGTGCCGCTCTCCTCTGGCACATCTATTATTCATAATGGTTTTACGTAGATTCTCTAGGACGATAATAAAGATTACTTCTGGAGCATGTAAAGGATCATTTTGATGGTAACTGTGATGTGATTTTAGTACTTTTTGCATGTTTATTCACTTAAGATTACTGAGGCTTAAATAGACATTGTGTTTAAGCACTGAAGCTTTTCTTGCTGCATTCCATATCTCCTTTCCTGCGCGTTTTCACTTTGTTTTTCTTTTGGTGCTTTTGCATTGCGTGTGATTACTTCCTGTTCTGTGTCACAGCATTGCTCTTTGTCCTTTCCACATACGCACTTTTCATACACCTGTTGTACCATCTGCTTTTTAAGTGATCATAAACCTGTTTTTATGATTACATCTGATCTGATGTTTTTACTTCTAGGCTTTACTTCATGTGGTGTATTCAAAGTTTCTTGCTAGCGAAGCTCAGCTATCTTTGCACCTAGTTATCTCATTATAAAGAAGCCAGAAGTGACAGACAGGCTGTATGTAGCTGGTATCTGTTCTTTGTCTAGGTAGGTTCAGCAGATACAGCTCTTGGATAAAACAACAAAATATCATTTAATAACAAATGGAAGTGAATTGGTGTAGTTTATTAGCCTATTTTTTGCTTTTAATTAGAGCTTCAAACTTTATGAAGCCTTTTTCTATAAGTACAGTGTTGCATAAGCATTACTTCTAAATATAGGCGTGACTGTTGGGACATAGAATTACAAAGTTAAGCACAGACTTATTGACTGTGTGGTGTTGACACTTGGAGATATAAACCCTGGACATTTGTAAGAACCATGGTGCAATATCCTTGAAAAAAATACTTCAAACCTCTTTCATTAGTAATGTTGAAAGAATATTACAGTCACCCACATCACAATGAATTGCTGAAATTCCTGGTTAAGAATGAGGTACAAGTGTGGTTTCCAGACATTTCGAGGCTCAGCCTGTATTGTTGTTATTCTGACTGGCAGCTTCAAAATGTAACAGTAGTAAATTTGATACGCCGCTACCACTGGAACAGACAAACTTGGGAGCATTTGATAGAGACTTTGTAAGTCCTTATGGGAGCAGTTTGAGGGGCTTATACGTAAATACTACAGTAATATACCAGAATGCATCCTGTTACTAGAGCTGTACACTGTAACGTACACTGTAACGTACACTTCTATTCCTTATTGCTTGTTTAGAAATTTCACCTTTTTTTTTGTTTGTTTTGTTGTTAGATTTTTTAAAAGTGAGTTTCCGTGAGGTGTTTTTCATTTGTTTGTTTAAACTGCTGTCTTGTATACATATTTGAATGCTTGTTGAATAGTTACTGGTTTTTCTAGCTATAACATGTATCTTCTGAATAAGCTTTTCGATGTAGATTGCTACACATGCATAGCTTTGAAGTGTATAGCATGGTGCAATAACATTTCATGTTTTAAAAATATGATCAGAACACAAAATGATACCTGTGTACACTTGAACTGAGTTAGGAACAAAACTTGCAGTGCTGATTCCTCATCCTCTATTCAGTTCCTTAGTGGGGTTTAAAGGCAGACGTAATTTTATGTTTAGAGACTGTGACAGCATCATGAGTGTGTAGAATCTAGATATGCTTGTTAACATGAAATGCTGTTTTTAATTCTTTCTCTGTCAACTTGACATACAGTGCTGGTGTGATCGGGGGGGGGGGGGCGTGACACAAACTAATGATGAGTTCAAAGTCTTGGCATCCATATTGACTCCTTGGTGTTCTGTTTAACAAAAAGCCAGGAAATTTGCCACTGCACAATACAATTTAAAAAAATCCAACCACCTCTCACCCCCAAAAAATTATTGCATGGAGTTACTGAGAGATGAGATTGTCAGCTTTTTTTCTTCAGTACGTGCAGGAAGTTTATCAACAGTTTTGATTTAGACGTGAGAAAAAATTTCATCTGTTAATTAAATATGTTGTAACTATTCCACATATTCTTTAAAATTATTTTGAGAATTTGATGCTGGAAGACATATCTGTATCCAAAGCTAAGAATACTGTGAAACACAAATGAGGCAGGCTGCTTTCAAGCTGTGCTGTTAAATCTTAGTTTATTTTTTATTTGTCTACTTATTTGATCATTCTAAGGATAACTTAAGTTCATACAATAATTCTAGTCAAGAGGATGTGTAAATACATACAAGGTGGACTTTGTAGTTAAAATATTTGTAATTGGAAGTTATATTTTTTTTGTCTCCTCATTTATCAAAGAAATTAATGATTTAATTTTTCTTGTTCCAGTTCTCAAACAGATAAAGATATAAACAGTTACTAATCTATATCTAAGATCTTTTTGCAGATGCTTGCTTAATACTCAAGGGAATTTGATAAGTATTTTTATTTTAAGATCTATACTTTGAAAGTTAAGACCTGAACTAACTAAATAATTCTAACCACAGATGGAATTGTTTCCGTGCTTTTAACTTTGTATTGGAATCATTCATCTTATGGGTCCCAAAATACACTCCAACTGTTTCAGACAACCAGGTGACAGAACTAGTGCATATGTATTATTCTCTGTGCTCAGAATCTGGCTTATTAGTTCTTGGAGCCATGATATTTCTTCTGAAAACATATGAACAAAAAGTTTTTCAGTTAAATGCAAAATTAACACACTTGAGGAAAAAGTAGAGGTAAAAGTGTCAGGGAGTTAATGTTTTTCTCTAAAATTGTGTTGGAAAAGAACATTCAGTGATGTTCTGAATACAGTGGATATTTTGAAGTAAATGTGAGGGATTGGTTTTTGTTTCTTTGTTTTCAGTAGGGAACAAATGTTTCTCATTACTTTTGATTTAATATAGCTCTTACTGAGGCTTTTTACCAGTAGTCAGGAGACTACTGAATTAAAAGCAGGAACCAGAATAACTAGATTATATAAAAGCATTTTCTGGGGCAGCGAAAGCTTATATCTTTCCTCTGGGAAGGTAGAATGATGACTGTAAAAATAAATTTATGTTAGTCGTTGGCACTGGGAATGTTTGTCAGCTCTGTTGACTTGCCTAGGTTTCTTCTAAGTAAAGCTTGTTTGTGATTACTATGTGTCATAAACCTGTATTATGAGATTCATGTGAAGTGCTTTGCTTAAAATGCAGTTTAGTTCTACATTCATAGTAACAAAAATAATTGAAGTATATTTGAACAAATTAATCCGGTCTGGCACTAACATGAATATGTACAGGTGGTCCTCATAGTTTTGATGGCAGCGTTGTGATATATGTGTCTTTCTCTTTGCATGCTGCAATTATCAGAAATATATGAAAACATGCAGACTGGATGTATTTGACATCTTAGCAGACAGTGACTTTGTAGAAACTAAAACTGATGATAGTCTTGTCAAGGCTTCAGCTGGTACCAGCCTTACTTCTGTTTTAGGAATTATGTGTGCAGATGTTTGAGCAATACTGGTTCTCACACTGAAAGCGATGGTGGACTTCTAGAGCACATCGTGAGCAGCTATGATGAATGCCCCTTGAGCAGTGGGGGAGAAAATAACAAAGAGGCTTTTCAAATACTACACCAACATCAGCTCAGTGGTCAGAATATGGGAAGCAGTTTGGTAAGCAATATAATCTAAGTGAGATTGTGTTTTAAACCTCTTACAAGCCAGTGAATAATATCTTTTAACAGGCAGGTTTGTAGTAGTGTACATGGAAAAAGAGTGATCATCTTGTTTTACACTGATATGTGTGTTTTAGGTGATGAATTTGGTACATGTGTAAGATGCCCATTGGACTGCGAAAGTAATGAATTTGTATTAGAAGTATGCCCATTGCAGATTAAAGCTTTAAACATTTGAAGCATTTCTTCCAAAAGATCACTTTGACTTAGAAGTGGTTCAGAGGGATCTGTCTTTCCTAGTAACAAATTAATAGACATAAAGGCTTTAGCAGATACATTCCAGGCATTGTAATCTGTTTTCTTAGTACTATGTATCTTCCTTTGTATGTATTTGTAGTTTATCAAAATACTTCTTACTATCATTTCCCTGCTGTTCACATGCCCACAACATTTTAATCTATTCATTAGTATTTGTTAGTGATTATTACCAAATACTTCAGTCATATATTAATATAATAAATAGTACTTAAAGAAAAGAAAGCGAAGCTCAAGTCCCAACAGTTGATCAACTTGTTTTCTGCCTCCAGCTTGCTCTCATGTCTCAGTTGTATTTGCTTAGAAATACCCCACAACATGTTGAATATCAATAGTTACCTATTGATTATGGTATATTGCTGGACTGGCATGAAATTCAGAGATGCTAAATGTGGAAATTTACTACAGATAGACTAGTAGCAATATCGTGTGTTATAACACTCAGAACAATGTCTCTTATGGGAATTAACCTTTCAGGCCATGGCTTGGGTATAGGCTGGAATTGTACACATCTAGCCAAAATTTAGAATAGCACTGAGAATTAGGCACTGAGCCGTAGTAGAGTAGAAAGGAGGCTGATCGGGTCAAGAGGAATTTGCCTAAAAAGAGAAGTACTGCCTTCTTTGCAAAGTAATTATAACAGCTCTCCATATGAACGGAAATCTTCCTAGCTGATCTTCACTCATGAAACACAGGGATGCAGGTTGCTGGGACATTTATAGTGCAGGCTGAAATAAGGTAAAATGCAGCCCCTTTACAGATAGAATCAAAATCCCTTTCATAGTATGTTGCAAGTTAGTGTGAATAGAATATTTATAAGAATTTTTCTCTAAATTTTGAAGAGTTCTCACTTTTAGCCTGTGAACAGTCTTGGGAATTGGCGGAGGAAGAGAATTGTCACTCTAAATAGAATAATGCATTTTCCACCTGCCCCATTATTTAATTTAACTCAATGTGATAATTGTCTTCACGTGGGAGATGGACATATCAGATTCTTAGTTCTAAAGTAGGGTAGTAAAGCTGGCTTCTGCCTGTTGTTGTCACTGTGTACAAAATACTGATGGCTTTACAAAGAAGCTTTTGCAAATAACAGTATACTGTCAAACAAACCGAGGAAGCACAGGTTTGCAGGTAACATGTTGAAGTTGATCTTTATGTTAATCCACACACAGCTTTTTAAGCTGTGAATATTAAGTACAAGTAACTGGTGGAATTAGTACTCATGAATCTGCGGAACATTCTTTGCCAGGTGTGTTTTTGTGATTTCTGTGGATGTCTTTTTAAGTGTTGTTTCATGTATGTTAAATTACCTTTTTTTTCTCCCCCTGCAAATTATTTTCTCTGGAGGACACAGGAACAAAGTTTAAGTATTGCACTTCAGAACCTTTCCACCTGAAATACAACATGCATGCAAGCTGTTGCATTTATTTCTACATACCTATTTAATACTTGGATAATATTTGTAGCGGCTGATTGTGTTTTGTGTGCTATAATGCAAGCCCTAGCTGTTGCTTTCTAGACAGCTTGTCCTACGTAGTATGCGCAGAAACTTGCAATACATTTGAGAGCATCTAGCTCTGTTCAGCTGGTTTTTGATGTCGGCTTCTATTGAAGCTAGATCATCCCAGAGTTTCTGCAGTTCTGCTGAGTGCTAGGTCTCTTTGTGTCAATGTCCTGGAAATACTTTATTTTTATTCAGGGGAAGTGATGTGGTGTTTTAATTTTTCCAGTGTTGATTGTTATGTACACAGTCAGACAGCAGAATAGGTGACTGATGTGCAAATGTGCTTGTGTATGTTTTCCATGCCATTTCCTATCTCAGGCTCAGAATATTCACCTGTCCTGGCTCTAGTTCTATAGTAAGTGGGCTTTGGGATTTTTGTTTTAGTACTAAAAATACAAGAAAATGAGGGAAGTCATGATTTAAAGTGCTACTAAAAAAGTACTGGCAGAGAAACTGCTGATACAATGCAAGGAACAGTGCTGACTCTGCAAACTTGGAAATACTTTGAGAAGTCATAATTAAGGCTAGCTCGTTGCTTATTGTTAAGGATACGCATACTCTCTTACAGGATTGAAGCTGTTTATCAAATAGGGTATTTAGAAAATCAGAAAGTTGTGTGTTCAGCTTTCAGAAGACCAGATTTGAGGAGCTTTACATCATGGAATTAGTTGTGGATGTATGCAAATTAAAGAAACAGAACTCAACAGCTGACATTCTTTTCCATGGGTGTTTGGAATTGACTACATAGTATGTGATGTGGGTTGAGAATTGTGCTGATAATAGTTTGACATCTGTTGTTACACATGTGTAAATAGATGAGTGTTCACAAGGAACACATCTTCATACTTGAATATCCCTCCTGAATAAACAATCACATTCTGTGTTTTGCTCTGGCTATAAATCTCCCAGCTGTGTGTTTAACTCCTCAGGTCTGTGAAGCAAAGCCTTTTTCAGAGCTAGTAGAGAACAGTCAAGAGGATACAATAAGGGAGATGTTTTGCCTACAGGACCTATATCTCGCTGCCACTGCTATTCTTCCAGCGAATCTGGTGTTTTGCCATTGTTGTGCTATGTAACATTGAAATTCCTGAAATCATCAGATGTGATTTTCTGTCATTGTTGATGATGTGGAATGGTTGAAACAGGCTGCCGAAGTTGTCAGAGGAGATTGTAAAGTAGTCATTTCTGAATGCAAATGTATGTTTTAAATCAGTCTTGTGCCCATGTCTGCGCTTATGATACTAGAATTTTATAGTTCAGTAAAACTCAGGTTTACTTAAAAGTTATTCCCCCTTCCAGGGAAAGATGGGGCTAGAAGCTGACTGTTCTGGATCTTTGGAATAAGTTTCATGTTTTCTAGGTCATGTAGTATTTTATTTAAAATAGCTCTGCCATCTAATTTAGGTGTAGTCTTAGCTTTGAATGCAAAGTGTGTGTGAGAAAATGTGCTCTGTATTTAAGTTGTAAATGGTAAATAAATTTGCGTTTCTATGATACGTTTTGCAATATTGCCACTTCATGAAGGCAAACAAAAATCCTCTTTTTTTCTCATATGTAAACTGGATGGGATTACAAGTTTAACAAGGAGACTTAAAAATAAAGGAATAAATAACATTTACAAATATTTATTTTCAGTAATTGGTAAATGGTTTGATAATTTATTTTTACATATGTAAGGGTTTTGCCTGATAGCGGCCTCCAGTCTACATCTATTTAATAGATAAACATTGAAAAATATTTTATAGTACATTTTTGATAAATACATTCTGTATCTTTATTATAGGGAAAAAGATCTTGCAGATGCTCTAGAAGAAGGAGGCTGTGATCTTGAAACTGTGAGAAACATCATTCAAGGAAGGCAATTGCCTGCTGATCTGAGAGCCAAAGTCTGGAAGGTAAATAGGAGCTTAAATCAAGAAACGGGACATACTTGAAGTTGTGTTTGATTTGAGGTAAATGATGTAATTACTAGACATCTATACAGAAGAGATGTAGTACTGTAATTTTAATAAGTATGTATGTTGATTCAGCTTTCTTATTCTCCTTTTCGTCGAGTTCAATACTTGGGTAACTACAAAAGGGTACTAAAATGTTCAGAGGGTTTTCTATTTTTGTTTTCAGATTGCACTTAATGTTGTAGGAAAGGGAGACAGCCTGGCATCCTGGGATGGCTCTTTAGACCTACCAGAGCAGACTATAATTCATAAAGATTGCCAAGAGCTAATTGGTAAGTTCAGTTACGTTTAGATCACCTATGTGAAAAATGCTGTACTTTCAGTTGTCTTAGGGCTTTGTTATTTGAATTAAATAACCTGAATTATTTTTATGTTTTGGAGAAAGCTTTGAAGAGGAAGATGAGAGGCTGAGAAAATCAGAAAAAAGCCTGTAAAAAACCAGTAGTATCTTATTTGTACTCTGGCTCTGAAATGGAGGTGTGGAGTATTAGCTTGTAAGTGATTGTTTGCATGGTCAGAACCAAATGGGAGGAAAGTTCCATAAGCTAAGAAAAGTTGGGTTTTTTTTTCCAAGCTTCATCTTTTAAATCAGACAGTCCTTCTATAATGTGACTTAAATTTTGTACTGAAAAATGCCAAAATGCATTTTTGCATTTTGAAGAAATACGTTAAACATTTTGGACTTGACAGAGTGTTTTTTGGAAGGTATTTCTTTAAGAATGTTTTCGGCAAAATTGAAAGGTTGTGTTTGTAAAAGCAGGGTGCCAGTATGTCTGTAAGGAGCTGCCATAAGATGTGGTTGTCAACTGATCACAAAAGTGGCCAAATCCCTGACACCGTGCAGCAGTGTTAGTATCAACGATCAAGTGATGGAGTCAATGCTGACTCATAAATTGGGATACTACATCTTATAGCATCAATAAGACAATCTTCTATTTTATTACCTGTCATGCATTAATTTATTCTTGCACAACTGAAAGTTAAGGCAAAGGATGGAGTCATTGCATGCATGTGTGCTTACACACATACCTACTACTTCTAAAATGCAGTTCTACGTTTTCTGGCTCTAGAATCTAGTTGGGCTCATTTCCCTTATCTCTCTGTCCTGTAAAGGAAAGGGATGGAAGAAATTTCATTGTGTTAGCAAGTTTGCGGACGACACTAAGCTGGGTGGAAGTGTCGATCTGCTGGAGGGTAGGGAGGCTCTGCAAAAGGATCTGAACAGGCTGGACCGCTGGGCAGAGTCCAATGGCATGAGGTTTAACAAGGCCAAATGCCGGGTCCTGCACTTGGGGCACAACAACCCTATGCAGTGCTACAGACTAGGAGAAGTCTGTCTAGAAAGCTGCCTGGAGGAGAGGGACCTGGGTGTGTTGGTTGACAACCGACTGAATATGAGCCAGCAGTGTGGCCAGGTGGCCAAGAAGGCCAATGGCACCTTGGCTTGTATCAGAAACGGCGTGACCAGCAGGTCCAGGGAGGTTATCCTCCCTCTGTACTCGGCACTGGTGAGACCGCTCCTTGAATACTGTGTTCAGTTCTGGGCCCCTCACCATAAGAAGGATGTTGAGGCTCTGGAGCGAGTCCAGAGGAGAGCAACAAAGCTGGTGAAGGGGCTGGAGAAGAGGCCTTATGAGGAGCGGCTGAGAGAGCTGGGGTTGTTTAGCCTGGAGAAGAGGAGGCTGAGGGGTGACCTCATTGCTCTCTATAACTACCTGAAAGGAGGTTGTAGAGAGGAGGGTGCTGGCCTCTTCTTCCAAGTGACAGGGGACATGACAAGAGGGAATGGCCTCAAGCTCTGTCAGGGGAGGTTTAGGCTAGACGTTAGGAAAAAATTCTTTACAGAAAGGGTCATTGGGCACTGGAACAGGCTGCCCAGGGAGGTGGTTGAGTCACCTTCCCTGGAGGTGTTTAAGGCACGGGTGGATGAGGTGCTAAGGGGCATGGTTTAGTGTTTGATGGGAACGGTTGGACTCGATGATCCGGTGGGTCTCTTCCAACCTGGTTATTCTGTGATTCTGTGATTTAACCACAGTGTCTTTTCTGGAAGATGGTAAAACATCCCACTTGTATTCATACAAAATCAAGCACTTTTAATGTCTGTTAGTTCTGCTTTTGTCTTTATTCCAAATATTTTGTAGTATGTAACAAAATATTCAACTGAATTAAAGTAATAAATGAGAAGTTAGTTAAGAATGAAGGTCATATAAGATTTCAGTTCTGGATTGGATTAAATCTCTCTATTTCAATGTTTTGGCAAAGCAAGTAGTCTTCACATTTAAAGTAAATCCTCAGATGATATTTGATTTCTATGTATCATTTTCTTTTCCTGAGATGTGGAGGAAAGGTAATGCCAAATATTGACTAGCTTTGGTGGGAAAGTATTAAAGACTCCAGTAATGAAAACTTTAATTAACAGTAATGAGACTAGTGGGTGTCTTGTAGCTGGGGGGGGGAAATGTTTGTGAGAAATTTAGTGCTTCTGCGTTAATGTAGTGTGTAGGCATCTCTTCCCCCTCTCCAGGACATACCATGTTTATTCTTTCTTTTTACTGTAAGTCAGTTTAACTGTAGTGAATTTGACATAATTTAAATGGATTAAAACAAACGTATTTCTGAAATACATAATTTATAAATGCATT
This sequence comes from Phaenicophaeus curvirostris, assembly GCF_032191515.1. Lineage (NCBI taxonomy): Eukaryota > Metazoa > Chordata > Aves > Cuculiformes > Cuculidae > Phaenicophaeus > Phaenicophaeus curvirostris. Next base: position 91,407,071 of record NC_091392.1, read on the forward strand.
AAATATTATTCATTAAAAATCTATAGAGAGGTGTTTAATATTAAACTGAAATTGCATGAACTTACACAAAAGTCTGGTTTAACTACAATCTGTATAATAAATACTGGTATATTTAGCAATAAGATAAGAGGAAATGACCTCAAGTTGTGCTGGAGAGGTTTAAACAGGTTATTAGGAATAATCACTTCACCAAAAGTGTTGTGGAAGGTTGGAGCAGACTGTCCAGGGAAGTGGTGGAGCCACCATCCCTGGAGGTATTTAAAAGACTTGTGGATATGGCACTTAAGGACATGGTTTAGAGGTAGCCTTTAGTGACATTTGTAGGTTTACAGTTGGACCTAATAGTCTTAAGGGTATTTTCCAACCTAAACGAATTCTGTGATTCTGTATTTAACTGTGTAAGTTAAGTAGTTATTTCATCACGCGGAGGAAGTCAGAATTTGGGGTATGGTGTTGATGTATTTCAGTATGTCTTAGGTCACTGCCTCAAGTGAGGTGGATGCTAGTGCTCTTCCTGAAATGTTGCCAGCCTGTTAAGTAAGAGTATAAGCAGAAAAATGCTTTGAAATAATGAAAAACAAGGCTCTGTATCAAACTCAATAGCGACAGTATTTAAGAATTGTTTAGCTTGGTACCTTAATTACAGAATTGCTTTTTTACCATATTTTTGGGCCAGTTTTCATCTAAATGCAGCAGTATAAGTTATGGATTCAGAATTAGTCTGTCTTTAAATATGGAACATCTTTGCTTTTCAGTACTTATGACATTGGTAAGAATTTGAAACAATGTACTACATTATAAAGAGATTCTATGTTCATGGTGTGTGTTTGTCTTCTGATTAGGGACAGTACCGAATCAAATTAAAAAGCCAAGTGTAGTTGCAAGTAATTAAATTGCTTCTTGTTTTATAGCTACCCCAACAACCACAAATTCAAATTGTTAGGACAATAAAAATGTGATTTATATGTTAATATTGAAAATTAAGTCTGTAATTTTTGCTGATTTCAAACTACTGATTTCTGTAGATTTGCATGTCAGTGTGCTTTTGAGGAATTAGAGGTATGCATTGTAAGTTATGTGCTGAATGCACGGCGCACAGGATAGAAGAGGGGCATTCCTGCATTGGAAGAATCTGCCTCTTTGTTTCATATAGATTCTGGAAAAAAACAAACTACTGTAATCCTGTTTGGGTATTTACATGATATTTAAATGCCTTATCCTGCTGGGGTTTTAAAATCAGTTGTATTTTCATGCCTTTTTTTTTGCATGCCTTTCTCTAAGCCTTTAATTCAAGCTGCTAGGGATTTTTTGTCTGGTTTTCTTGCCCTTTTTTTTTTTCCTCCCCAGTGGTCCCTGTTGGTGCAATTGTGTTGTGAAATAACCTCGTTCAATTTCTTTGAAAGGCTGTTAATACAGTTTATATTGCTGTGCCTGTTTCAGAGCAATTGTTGGTGCTGGAAGAGGAGAAGTCAGTATTACTTCTGGATATTGAATCTGTTATTACTTTTTACTGTAAGTCACGCAATGTTAAATACAGTTCTTGCCTTGGCTGGATACATCTACTCAAACCTCTGGTGCACCTCCGTTTGCCACGCAGTGATTTGTACAACTGCTTTTATGCTATCATGAATAAGTTCATTCCAAGGTAAAACTCTTTCTTTTGCCTGTGTTTTATTTTAATTACATTAAAAGTATTTTCTGAAAGGACATGAATGTTGCTTTCAGCTAGAGTAGTGCTGCTTGTAGCAAAGTAGTCAGATATCTTCATGTGATAATAAATTCAACTGTCTCTTAATACCAGTTGGTTTGAAGCCCAGGAGGAGATTTAGTTGGTTTAAGATGTAAAGAGTTATCATGTGACTGATGTAGACTTAATGTGCCTTTAAGAAAACTCACATTTTGTTCAATATCAAAAAAACTTGTTTAGGAACTGATTCTTGTATGCTATATGAAAGTATTTTTTCTTACCACTCCTATATTTTTTTATATCCCTGTCGCTTCAGGGTAGTTCATAAGCACTAATTAAGTCTCAAAATCTCTATAGAAGCAGTAGTTATTTTCCCTGCATTCTACTGAGTTGGGACTCAAATGATTATTTTTTTTTAAGTTATATTTTTTTAATTTAAAAAAACCTGAAATTGGAGCTTTTCATGCTTTTACATAGGTAGTCTAACTAAAATAACTTTTTACTTACATTGGAGCGTGGCTGTGATACTCCAGCAAGGCTACAGGATCTTCCAATTACGATCTTGTGAAATAATATATGTATTGTCTGTAAATAGAGATCTTATTCTGATTCCCTGGAGAGGAGATTCTGGCCCAGCTGCTGGGTGTGTGCCCAAAATATGCAAAGTGCATGTTTGATGTTGTGGCAGGATGTATTTCTCGGTCCTGTCACTTGACTCAGCTTGTGCCCATTTCTGATTTAAAGTACAGTTGAGCTTTATGAACTGTTTGAGAATAGTGGCATTATGGTCACATAACTCATATACTTTCAGCCATAGAAGGCTTTCAGAGTGTTTGGTATTGAGTTTCTCTGTAAGAGCTTAGGTGGTATTTCAATGAGATATAGACTGTTTTCTTTCTTTTTTTTTTTGTTTTGTTATTTTTCAGTGGGATAATAAAAGGCATAGAAAGGCCATTTATAGTAGACTTGCAAATACCTGCTTAGTTCAAGTTTGGTCTCTTGATATTCGACTCTTGGACCATCATGAGTATTTGATGAAAGTTTAATTTTAAAGAGCATCTATAGCAAGCCGAAGGAAGAATGAGGAAAAAGAAAAAAACATAGTAGGCAATTTTAGGTGAAGGAGGATTTTCTATTTTCCTTGGAAACAATTACTCTGAAGGCTTTCGGTATAAAGTATCGTGTGGATACTTATCTTTCTTTCCCTCTTGCATTTTCACCAAAATGGCAAGTTTTCTGAATATACAAAATTAACAAACAGTTAATATGGAAGTTGTAGGACATTAGTAGTCTGTTTGGGCCATAAGCAGAAGAAAATGCCATCTCGGGTATGCAATTGAGGAGGCAATGATTTATGTGAGAGCTTGTAAGGTAATAAACTAATTAAAACACTGCAAGTGGATGTGTCTCATGCCAGGGACCATGTAAGGAAGTGCACTATATCTACTTGCATTACATCAATGTTGCCACTAATAGAGGGTAGAAAACAGCTTCCACTTTTTGGTAATAAACTAAAAACAAACAACAAAACCAAAACAAACCAACACACTAGAACAAAACAAAAAATAACAAACCCACCCCCCAAAAAAAATCCACAACAACAGCAAACTAGCCTCTTCTGAAGTAAAATGTTGGTTAGTTTCTAGAGCAATTTATTTCTGCTTAGCTAAACCTTTTTTTAATGTGGTTTTTTTTTTTTGAATTTGCTTTTTTTTTTTCCTGCCAGTCCTTCCAGTGGCTGAGCCTGCTGCCTCCATGGGGCTTGCATCTTTTAGCTTAGGATGTAGTGGATAGGTACATGAATTCACAATTCTTGGTAAGGGGGGAGGGTTTTCCATTTCTTTTAGGCTTGGGGTTTTTTTTTTGGCGGGTTTGGGTTTGTATGTTGTTTTGGTTTTTTTTTAAACAGGGTATTTGTTAAGGGTTAGTTACTACAATAGATACCAGAAATAAAAAATTGCTGAACAAAAAAGTAAAGAAAAATATCTAAACAAGGTTGTTCCAGTATTAGTAGAAAGGCAGCAAGATTGTTTTTAAGCGTATTTTGGGCCATGGATCCATTCTCATTGTTAAAAAATGCTGAAGAATGGCTGACTGATTAGAATAATTGACTATATTAACCATTGAAACAAAAAGTAATTTACAAGTCTAGATTCTTATACTAAATTTCTTAATGGAATTTTTTTTTTTCCATCCTTTTTGTCCCTTTAAATTAGTGGGAAGTTAGAGTTCTTGTGACAATTTCAAGTCCCATGTATAATTTGCTCTGAGCGTTTCCATTTCAGCACAATACCCTTGCTTAAGAAAGGCTCATAATTTTGCTTGGAGATGTGTGTCAAGTTTCAAGTTGTTCAAAATAAGTTTATTCAAAATTTTAAACACTGGAAATTTGTTCCTAATGTCTTTAAGCATTTTTTTTCTTCATTTTAAATACTTCTTTATTTCCTGCTTGATGAATTCATATTTAATTGTTAGTAATTTATGAAATAAGCATCTTCTAAATTTCCTTTGGCTGCCATATTAGAATGATTTTTTTTTTTTTAATTCTGTTTTTAGTTAACAGCGTTGATACCATGCTAGCCTTGTTTTGATACATAAATCTGTTTAAAATTCTACTCTATCAGGTGTTGACAGTGTTTTGTTCTTTCTCCTGCTTTATTAAGGTAGTGGGATTTTCAGTGTTTGAGGGTTTTCTTGTTGTTTTTGTTTTTGATTCGAGGCAAGTTGACTTCTTGATCATTCCCTGAGAATTGAAAGAACAATACAGGAAACTACACTATCACGGCTAATAAGGAACTGCTACTTTAAGTCTGGCAACTGGAATATTATGGAAAGGTTTACAATTATTTTCACTGCTACTTTTTAGGGACTGTTTTATGAAGGGGAGACCATTTCATCTATTTAGACTACTTCTTCAGTACCATGAGCCTGAACTCTGCTCCTTTCTTGATACTAAGAAGATGACTCCAGACTCATATGCACTCAACTGGGTAATAAAGTGAAAGTAGGGAAACATAATGAAAAATAAATTTCTCTTAAAATTTCAGTATGTGTGGCCAGTACAAGCGAATAGAACTGCATATATTGAAATAAATTGCATGTTTAATTTAGTGTGAGCTTTTTGTCTTCAGTTATTTAGCATAAGGTGTTGGATCTTGTTAATGTCACATTTCAATTGTACTGGATGTTAGCTGAGCCACTGATGTTAGGAAATACTTGGAAAAAGAAAGAATGAGAGGAACTGACTTACTCAAAAAGTAAGCAGTGATGTCAGTTTTCACAGTGGGCAGCTGTATGGTTGTAAATGTGGATAAACATCAGCCTAATTTAAAGTCAAATTATTAATAATTTTAAAAACCTCCATGCTACTAGATAAAATTGACTGTCTCATACAGTGCTATGGCTTTTAGAATTTAGGCACAGATGTTTTACAACTCTTCAAGAATCAGTCATTTCCTACTCACCTTAACTTCAAAACTGCCTTGAGTTGGGGGTTGTTATAAAGATGCTTAGCTCAGTCATAGTTTTGCTATAAAATTTCTGTAGCAGGGCTACAACACAGAGCATCAAAATTCTCATGTTTCAATACTGATTAGTATATGCAATACAAAATCACGACACAGTGCTTGCAGAGGCAAAGTCTATAAACTAATAAAGAAGTCTTTATGACCCATGAACTCTTCTAGGCTCTTCTTTCATACCCATTGGCTTGATAATATTTTTTGTAACTCCAAGTACTTTGAGTTAAATAAGACTGAAATGTATTATTAAACTGCAAGGTCTGTATTGTGGGTTTTTCTTTTTTAAAAATATGATTTTTTTTTTTAGGCTACTAGTGTCCTGGATGAATTTGGCTCAGAATTGGGTAGAACTTCTTACCTTGTGTTATAAAAATGTACTAGGAAGTGTTGAAGTGTTCCATGATAGGGTTTAAAAATGATAGTGAGCTTTGGAAAGCTGTAGCTGTGTTGATACAGAATTTGTATGTATCAGCAAGTTCAGTAAGGCCCCAGTGGACACAACTGTATGTGTTTGTGTTAAGTGTGATGGCATCATACATGCCAGAAAATATTTGCAAAGTTCCTTACCTTTTCTTTTATCCAATTTGAACTTTGCACATCAGAGAGGATGTATTTTTAAATCGGAACATGGAAATAGGCAAACAGTTTGTCAAATGCTAATGAAAATTTTCTGTTGCTTGCAAATGTTGAATTACTCAACCATGAATCACCAGAATGTAATGCTAAGTAAGTGATGTTGTCAAACTAATGTGCAATCATGTTCAGTTAGCTTGGTTCTACTGTGAAAAATAAATGCTGTTTACAGGATCCTTTCAAAGTTATATTTGCAAAGCTAGTTGAGTAAATATGTTCTCTTATTATTGTTTTGTTGGTATAATTGGTTTTTAGCAGTGGCTATGAGCTAAACAGTATTCCAGCCTGATTGTGCCATCTCTGGTTGAATTTGCTGACAATGTACAGCTGACTACAATAAGCCTTCACACTAGGCCTGTTTATTCATGGATCACATGTAGCATTACTGCACTGTTTCCATACAAATTGTCCTTGAGGGTGCAGTGGAGCAAATTATGCTAATATATGTTTTAACAAAATGTTGTCTGGTTTATTTTCTTGTAGATATCTTTTATTTCTTTAAAAATGTTACCCTGATAAGATTGTTCCTGGTTATTGCTTTTTCTCACACCGTTTTCCAAATCTTTAGCTTGGAAGCCTCTTCTCGTATTACTGTTCAGCTGAAGTCACTCAGGCAATATGGGATGGATATCTACAACAAGCAGATCCATTCTTTATTTATTTCTTAATGTTAATCATCCTTGTAAATGCAAAGTAAGTGTATAGTTAATGTTTAGTTAAAACTGCTGACACAGCTTTAATCCAGTTTTGTTTCATTTTAGTTACACTGACTTTATCTCTGTGACTTTACTGTTTTCAGAGACATTATCTTAGCACAAGAATCAGATAAAGAAGAAATGATAAGTAAGTACTTCTCTTGTAGAGCCACTAGTGAAACATTTACCACATAGTATAATCCCCATTGATTATTATTTTTAATTACTCCTTGTGATTTCCTCATTAATAAATACCCTCACTTACTAATTCCTTTCTTACTATTCCTTTGCTGCATCATATTTTCCCTATCCTTAACATTCTTTTCTTGTGTTTCCTGTTAGCATTCCCACACCTAGTTTTCTACTTCAGTTTGGAGTACTTGAAATAACCACTGTATTTCGAAGCATGAAGCAGCAGCTTTCAAGTACTTCCTTAAATCTACTCCACTCGTTGCATTTTCCAGATTATTAGTTTGTATGCAATTGATTTGAGCCTCATTCGTCATTCTTGTCTTGCCCTCTTCTGTTTTTATAGAAATCACATTCAATTTCCTGTGAGCCTATTTCACCTGCCTTTATAGGTGTACCTCCTTAGTACCTTTGTACTGTGGAAGTACATCCTTATACCATCCTGGGCATGTAATAGTCCTACTGATTAAGTACTCTGTTTTTATAGGATACTCTTGATCAGCCCCCTGTAGAAAAGGCAGCTGACTCAAGTATTACAAGTGAAAGCCGAAACTGTACAGAGATAAGAGTGTGGTAAAAAATTATTTGTGTAGAAGGCTTGGACTTCTAGCAAATAGCATAAGTTCTTATGAATAGAGGAGTGTTTCCTGTGTCTTGTCTTTCCACCTCGGGAGCAGATCAACATTCATGTTTAATCAATGAAGTCTATTGTGTTATGCTTTATTGAAAATTATTTATTTTATGATGTGGAAAGATGTATGCTGCTTCTTTTCTATGTCTGAAATAATGGTGCACTTTTGTATATCTTAGAATTTTTAGAAACTTCACCAGCCAATCTTGATTTAGAGGATATAGAAGATCTGTTTTCTTTGGCACAATATTACTGTAGCAAAACTCCAGCTTCTTTCAGAAAGGTAATAACAAAGTATTTGTGATATTCTCTTCTTTTTGGTGACTGTTTAAGCTCCTGTTGACAGTAACTTTGAATATTTCATTGTGATGTTTTTCATGTTGTTACTCTAGAGGTATTTACTGTTAAGATCTTTGAAAGATTAGAAGATTAACCGAAATATGTTTGAGAGAAGCTTCCCTGCAATATTCTGAGTTCATGACTGATGACCTTGTTTTACAAGATCTTGTAAGAACTGATGAAGCAAAAATGCCATTCTGGCACAACTGCATTGCTGTGGACTGCGCAGCAGTCCTAGCTGTACTTGTAACAGAAACCAGGAAAAAGTTACTTAGGTTACTTAGCGATGAAACTGTCGTCACTGCACTGTTTTTGCAGTTCTTCCTTGCTCAAGATACCTAACTTCAGTGAATTCATGAAATAAAACTGATTGATAGTCATTGCCTTTGTCTTGCATGTACTTTCTCTGATGTGTAGACATGTATGTGAGATTTCTTGGAGAAGGGGAGGGGAACCTCACAAACAAAACCTAGAAGTATTTCCTGTTGGCATGGCCAGAGTGGTGAATGACCATGTTTATACTGGAACTTCAGGCCTTGCCATGATTTTTAGAAAGAATTTCAGTTGATTGAAAATTTGATGGTTGTGTAGACAAAGATATGAGCATATTGGAATTGATGTTTGTGACATGATGGTTATACTTTGTCATTAAATGTGAAGGCTTGAAGTGAATAGCGTTGGTTAATTTTTTTCTTTTCCTCTCTTTCCTTGTTAGGACAACCACAGCCTTTTTGGCAGCAGCTTGCTGGGCCTCAAAGATGATGACACAGACTTGAGCCAGGCTCTCTGTCTAGCAGTTTCTGTGTCTGAGATTCTTCAAGCAAATCAGCAACAGGGAGTAAGTGTACTGAATTGCTTCCCTTCTCACCCCCCTCTAACTTTATAGAAAAGGAAAAGAATTGCTTACTACTTTGTGTATCACAGATTTTTCAACGCTAGCACTACAGATGAATATTTGCTATTTCAGGAAAATGTCGTCTTGAAGTTGTCTCCTTTGTAAACGATCTGCTGACTGCAGTGCATTTGTGCCTTAGCTACCTAGAGCTACAGCACAGAGGAACTTTAATACAGTTGATTTGAGTCTGAGGAGTCAGAACTTAAAGTAATAATTCACTAATTTGAGTTCATTACCAAATGTAGCTATTGTAGAGGAAGATCTAAAACCCACTACTTAGTACCTTTGAGAAGAATACCGTTATGAAGTATCTGTCTTTTGTCAGTGAAAGATTCAAACAAACCAAAAGCAAATTGATTCAAGCTATGTCTGTAGTACTTAATTGCAGACATACTTAGCTGCAGGGACTCTGCTTAGGGTATTTAAGACCAATGTGTGGATAATAGCTGAATTACAGTATTTCTTATTGACTACTGGCTTTTAATAGCAGTTTCCAGGCCCCAGTTTCATCACGCATACTTTCCTGCTGCTCCCCACTCCTTTAAGCCAAGTAAAGTTGAGCATCTGCTTATATCCTGTTTTTAATTTGGTGGGTTATAAAGCTATCCTCATGTGATGTGCTGAGTAGTAGTGAACTCAGTTGGGTTGGGACTTAAAAGTTGTCTCTTCTGATGCCATGTTGTTGTGTCCCCTCATACCCACTAAGTTTCTTCTCAGCAGAGGTGAGGTAATTCCACAGTGTGTATTGCACTTGGTAAATCCTTTCTGATGTGCAAGCTGATGTGTGAATGGTAAATCACTCTTAGGATACTGTCACTGGTCTGGTAACTGTAGAAGTTCAGATTAATCAAATCAAGTAAGATTTTCCTACAGCTCCTTTGAGAGGTTTGTGTAGAATTTTAATTAGCGTTAAAATGTAATTGAATTATGTACTTTCCCATCAATAACCACACAAAATTTTGTAACAGGCAAAATCCTTCTTTTTCAGGAAGGAGTAAGGTTCTTTGTAGTGGATTGTCGTCCTGCAGAGCAATACAATGCTGGGCATTTATCAACAGCATTTCATTTAGACTCGGATTTGGTTTGTATGCTTTTTGTTTCTTTACTGAGTTTTTTTTAATCCTAAATTAAACAAGAGAGAGAAATGTCTGTCTTTAAATACAAATTATCTTTAGAGTAGACTCTAGTTGGTGGAGTGCAATGTGTAGCTATGTGATGAGTTTTCAACCATTAGCTTCTCTAAAGAGTATGGTAGAACCGTCATTTTACTGGGATGTTTAGTCCTTAATGACTTGAGAATTTGAGATTTCAGACTTCCTATTATTTGCTTAGAACCAGAATCCCATACAGGCTAAAGGCTAGACATTGATTGGAGGAAAAATCTCTCTTGAGCACCATAATTTCTAATGAAATGTGTCATTAATTTATTAATTTTAACAAGTAGCCTGGTTTTTTGGTTCTGGTTTTTTTTCCTCAAACAGTTTTACTACAGCCTCCTTGTAAGTAACATGTCTTGAACGGGACTTGGTTGCTCCTTTAAAATTTTTGCAGTATGAGAGGAACTACATAAATTTTTGGACTAAGGTGTACTATGCACTAATTATTTTAATACGTTTTTTCCTGTAGTTTCCATTTGATTAGTAATTTCTAACTGAAAATTCAAAATATTTTTCTCTGTCCTTTTTTCCCCAAATCACTTATGCTTCAGCTGGCTTACAGTGTATTCATCACTTCCAGATTAATCCTCTGCTATTTCACTTCACAAGTCTATGAATGCTGCATGGAATGGTTTCCAAGTATATATCTCATAAAAGGTTTTTTTTACCATGCTTGACTAAGCAACTCAGCCCATCATCTCTTGTCTTTTACCTCTTTAATTAAAATAATATATTATTCAGTGTTATTTGCACAAGTATAATCGTATAGGAGAGAAAAGAAGGCTGAGGGGAGACCTTTTTGCTCTCTACAACTGCCTCAAAGGAGGTTGTGGTGAAGTGGGTGTTGATCTCTTCTCACAAACAGCAAATGATAGGACAAGAGGAAGTGGCCTTAAGTCATGCCAGAGGTTGTTTAGATTAGAAAAATATCTTCACCGAAAGTGTTATCAAGCATATCCCTGGAACAGGCTGCCCAAGGAAGCGGTTGAGTCACTATCATAGAATTATAGAATGATGTGGGTTGGAAGGAACCTTGAAGTTCATCCACCTCCATCCCTCTGCCATGAACAGGGATACCTCCCACTAGGTCAGTTTGCTCAAGACCCCTTTCAGCCTGACCTTGAACACCTCCAGTGATAGGGCTTTCACAGCTTCCCTGGGCAACTTGTGCCGCTGCCTCATTGTGAAGAATTTCTTCTTCATGTCCAGTCTAACCAATTTGAAACCATCCCCCTTCATCCTATCACTCCATGCCCTTGTAAAATGCCCTTCCCAGCTTTCCTGTAGCCCCCTTCAGGTACTGGAAGGCTGCTCTAACGTCTTCTCGGAGCCTTCTCTTCTTTAGGCTGAACAACCCCAACTCTCTCAGCCTGTCCTTGTATGGGAGGTGCTCCAGCCCTGTGATCATTTTCGTGGCCCTCCTCTGGACCTGTTCCAACAGCTCCATATCCTTCATATGTTGAGGATGCCAGAACTGGACACAATACTCCAGGTTGGAGTCTCACAAGAGCAGAGTGGAGGGGCAGAATCACCTCCCTTGCCCTGCTGGCCATGCTTCTTTTCATGCAGCCCAGGATACGATTGTCTGCCTGGGCTGCAAGTGCACATTGGTGGCTCATGTCAAGCTTCTCATCAATCAGCACCCTCAAGTCCTTCTCTGCAGGGCAGCTCTCAATCACATCGTCCTCCAGCCTGTACGCCATCCCTGGAGGTATTTACAGTACTTGTAGATGTGGCGTTTGGGGGCATAGTTTAGTGGTGGAGATTTGGCAGTATTGGGTTTACCATGGGACATGGTGATCTTAAGAGTGTTTTCGAGTCTTAATGATTCTGTGGTTCTATGATTCTGAGTTTTAACCTAGATGTAAGAAGGCTTACATAGAGGAAGCAGTGAGATTTAGCATCTGTGTAATAAAGCAGCAGCATTTGGCTCTAGGAAAACCCCAGTTAAAATTCAGGTTGACTTACCTGAATTCAGGCCAAGTTGTGTACTTGTTACTTTATGCTTTGTCATTTAATGCAATGTAAAGGCTAGATAACGGGAATTCTTCCCTCCCTCCCAAATCCAGTTACAGTACAATATTTCCTTATTAATTTAAACAAGTGCTTTCCCCACAAGAGCAGGTTAAAATTTCAGTTGTGTTTAGAAAGTCTTTGTTTCTCCATCTCTTACATGTACAGCTCATTTCTTCACATGTATAATAGGCCTTCAGGACACCACAGCCTTAACTTTTTGAGAGCAGTAAGAATCCGAGATACCTCTTTATACTCTTGATTGTTTGTTTTTAGTTTTTTTCTTTTCCAAATGTTGATAGTAAATTAGAAAACACTTAGCAGGGAGAAGGTTTCAAAACTGCCAGCTTTGAACGTGATCTACTCCAGCATATGTAAATAAGGAAATCAGTCCCTCTGCCATATTCCCAACTTAATGCAAAATGGAAGTTGCAAAGACTTTTTCCACTATTATTTGGTGTCTGCAAAAATAAATTAACAAATGTTAGCTCCCTTTCTTTTCTGGGGAGCGCAAGGTGGAGTGAGGACGAAAAGGAACATTTTCAGTCCTCTTTACCTAACATGAGGTCTAGGTTGGGCTGTCTTTTTGTGTGTGTGTCTTGTACAATGCTAATGTTGCTTTGTTTGTGCCCAGGAAATCATAATAATTTTCAAAATTTGTACCTTTTCATAAGTTGTGTTACAGTATGTTGGTGTCAACCAGCACTTTTTGTTTGTTCATTCCACAGATGCTTCAAAACCCATCAGAATTTGCACAGTCTGTAAAATCTTTACTAGAAGCACAAAAACAATCTATTGAATCTGGCTCTATAGCTGGTGGGGAACATCTCTGCTTCATGGGAAGCGGCAGGGAGGAAGAGGATATGTACATGAACATGGTGCTAGCACACTTCTTACAGGTACAGCTAGGTTGCTGTTGATTTTAATAGCCAAGATAATGTGTCTTCACATATCATTGATGCTAAATGACAAAATATTTGCCCCTTAAGATTTACTGTTTCTACGTTACTGAAGTTTACAGTTTTTATTCAATTAACCTGTGTTTCATTACCATGCTTGGCAAAATCACTCCACAGATTTTTGCTTCAATGAGAGATGTCTTTTCTGTTGCAGAAAAATAAGGAGTATGTAAGCATTGCAAAAGGAGGATTTATGGGTAAGCTTATTAATAGTGAGCTTTGGCTTGAGAAAACTTGGTATCTTAATGCTGTTAATATTTTTATTAGGCCTGGGCTAGAAATCAGCTAAATTAGTAGCAAATAGGTCTCATTTGTCAAGTTTTTGTTTTGTGTAAGTCAATGCTGCACTTGCACGTTTGTGGTTAACTATTATGGCTTACCTGTATTTCTGAACATTGAAAAATCAATACAGGAAATGAGGAAATTCCCTCTTTATTCTAACTTGCCATTCTTGATACTTAGTCTCTGTAGACTGCAGATCCTGATGCTACTTTATAATTAACTATTAATTGTTGTTGTGTTTTCTTAAATTGTTCATAACTCAGCAGTTTATGTTGCTGGAATCAATTGAGTTCTACAGCAGTGGAGGCATCTGTGCTGCAGTACGAGTATAGAAGCATTATTGGTCAATATGTGAAGTGTCATAACAACTATCTTTGTGATCAAAGCAGTGATTTATTTTTAGTTGCTGCTGTATTTTAATTGTTATCTAGAATAAAGATTATCCTAATGCCTTTGTACTACAAAAAGAAAAGCTAGGGATGATTATAGCAGTATTTGAATTTATCTGTTTTATTAAATCATGTGGAACAAAAATTGTTACTTATTAGTCTTATTTATACAGTATTTTCATCAACAGACTAATACCAGTGCAGTTCTGAATGTTTTTTTAATGGCCTTTTAACAGCCCTCCAGCAGCACTTAGCAGATATCAACGTAGAAGGACCAGAAAATGGATATGGACACTGGATTGCTAGTACCTCAGGCTCAAGAAGTAGCATAATATCTTCTGTTGATGTAAGTGAATTTTGTGAGGAAGTAGTATGTATCGTGGGATAGGAGCCCCAGGTGCACTGAATCTTTTCTTCATATTCCTCATTCTGTTCTGTAAAACACATTACTGCAAGTCATGATTGTTTTCAGTCGTGCATTTAATTTCAAACTGTATTCACTCTACTGTTGGAGGCAACCTAAGTATTTTATCCTCTGTGAGAGGAAGAGCTAGTAGAGAAGAACTTGCTGTAGTCATTCTATAGCAGAATATATGTAATGTTCTATAGCAGAATATATGTAATGTTCTATAGCAGAATATATGTAATGTTCTATAGCAGAATATATGTAATGTTCTATAGCAGAATATATGTAATGTTCTATAGCAGAATATATGTAATGTTCTATAGCAGAATATATGTAATGGACTTCTTCACTCTGAAAATACATTACTATAAAACTGGCATATGGTTTCATGGGGAAGCTCTAAATTGTCTCTTTTCTACAGCTGATATGTGACTCTTAGAATTTGGCTTTTAATTTTGACACAATTTATAGCTAGTAGAATGCCTTCCTCTCTACATTTTAATAGCAAAGTGCTCAGTAGTAAGGTTTAAGCTTGCTTTTTTTGGATCATCTTTACCACAGACACACATGATTGCTGTCATTTGACAGAATTCTAGAGGAATACTTAACACTGTAATTGATGTTCTACTGAGTACCAAAAAGTAAGCTACTCTTTTGTAGTCTGTTTTCTTCCCCTTCTTAACAAGCTAGAGATGAAATAACGTTATTTTTATATGATTGATCCTGAGAGGAGTTACTTTTGCAGGGTGATTCTCCTAATGGTTCAAGTGATGGAAAAGGAGTAAAGTCCCTGGTGACTAAAATGACGGTTGCTTTGAAAACTAAATCTGTGAATGTGAAAGAAAAAGTTATTAGTTTTATCGAAAATACATCTACTCCAGTGGACAGGTGGGTCATTTGTATCTCACTGTGAATTGGCAGTTAGGAATGACTTCCTATTTCAGGTGGCTATCTTGTAGATGTGAAGATGGTGCTCATTAGTAAAAAAAGTTATTTTCCAGTTTCAGCTTTTAGATTTCTTAGCCCTACCCTTCACAATTTTATCATGACACAGTAAGGCTACTGTGCTGCCTTAGTATTGCTGCATGGCTAGTTTGATTTCTTATAATGTGTCCGTTCTGTATTTGATCTAAAAGTCAGGCGATTTCACTTTTATTTCAGTTCCTACACATTCTGACTCTAATGGAATGGGTGAATGACAGAAGGATTCTGGAGGAGTTTTTCTGTTTAGTTGATTTTGTTCTGTTTTGGTTGGGTTTTTTACTGCTCCGTCTTGTCAAGCCGAGTTTTAACTTTTTGGAAAATCTTGATTTTTTTTTTTTATTTTTTTTGTTGGTTTTTTCCAAGTCCTGATATAAAGGTACATTTCAAACTCAGAGTCCACTCTTGCTCTTTTTTATATCTTCTATTAGAGCTGGGAATAGGAATGTGCCAATGTGTTGAAAGACACTTTCAAAGTTGGAAGTTGTCATTCCAAATACTTATTTTAATTAGATAAAAGGATAACAGCCTTCATCTGTCAAAGCTTTAATTGAATAGCCTGTTTTGTTGTTATTTAAAATGTAGCCTTTGGAGTTGTATGTTTATAAGAATCTTGCATTCAAGAATGTATTCAAGAATCTTGCAGAGCTAGTATTTATTTAATAGCAGGATTTAAAGTTATATGCCAAATGAACAGTAGTTTTTAGTAGTCTTGCACCTAATCAAAAGGTACAGATTGTTGCTTCTTTTTCTGTTGGAAAATTTTTTTTTAAGTTGTTATTATTTCACACTTAGAGGCAAAAAGAAATCTTAAATAGCACTTGATAGTATCTTTTGTAGCGTGAGAGTTCCAGGTGAGGCTTCTGTGTAAGCCATACATAGCATGAAAATGCATCTTTTAGTAGAATTTTTACAAATGTTTCTCTACCTTGTGGATAGTTGTCGTGAAACATTGCTTTTATTTGTAAGTATTCTCCTTGAAGAAGATTCATTGCCAATATAGAGCATTTCAATTATTTATCTAGATTCTTAATTTGAACTTTTTTTATTTTTAATTCTCTTGTTCTGTCCTCTACCCCAATGTACTATAGAATTCCTTTCAATATTCCCTGGCCAGACAGAGCAAGCCTGGAGCGGTAAGCTTGATAATTAAGCAGTCTGACTAAAACCACCTTTGTTGTATTTAGCATGGCATCGCAGTATTTGTAAGCATTGGTTACACTGACAAAATTTCTTGTGTATTTTTAGATTAATTCAGGGTTTTTTAATAGATTGAAGTTATTGGGTTTTACAAGTACTGGTCAGGGAAGTAGAGGAAGAAAGAGAATGTATTGGCAGTGCATTCTTCTCTTAGTTTCTGCTTTTGTTATTTCTGTTCTCTTCCTTACTATTGCTTTTTATTAATTCTTTTAACTTGTCATTTCCTATATACATTTTATTAGTGACTTACACCAGTGAAAGACACCAAGATCAATTACTAAACAAACTATGGCTTGAGGTTTTAACAAGAGACTGCAACTATGCAAAGGACTTCTTATAAACTGTTCATAAGGAATCATCAGAGCTTAGATATAACAGGGAACTCATATGGAAAATCTGACTGGAAATCTGGAATTTTTATGCTTCTTATCACACAGTGGTAGAACATGCCAGTAGAAACAGAAGTTCTCACTATTGGGAAAAGAAAAATGCTGAGTTAATAAGTAAATATGCCTTACAACTCTCCCTCTCTTGTTCACTTAACTACTGTGTTTCGCGCAGATGTGGAGTGCTTTCACATTTGTCTCAGATTTATTGCCTGATAATTTCAGAAATAAGAAGTGAATTGAGGTTGTTACTTGTGACAAATGAAGGACAGCTCATGTGTAATCGCTTTGGAACTTTGGTTATACTTCAGGAACTCTGTAGCTTTTGACCCTCAGGCTGAAAAGCATAAAGATTGGTGCTAGAAGAACTAATGAAGATTTAAAGTACTGTTTGGGTTTTCAAGGATTTTGGACCAATTATTCTTTCAAGTCGTTTGCACAAAATTTGAGATAGGATTTACCCATAACCATTACAGAATGGTGTTGTGAGAGCAAAACTAAAAGTGGTGTTAACCAGTATTTTATTTAAAAAAAAAAAGGTGGGGATATCCCAATAGCAGATAATATATGTTTTTAATTTAGAAATCTTCGAAATCATGGGATTTCTTTCCACGTTCTGTTGATCAGTTTTTTTAGAACATGGTAAGAAATTTAAACATTTGGTGACAATATTTAATAACTGAAAGACGCTTGAGTCGGTTTGTAACCCAGGGGTTTTGATATGCTGAGGTTATACTTCAGTTATTTTACTTGCTCCTTTTGCTCATATTGCCTGTCTTCTTTCACTGGGAAGATGCAGTAATAAATTCACATACACTATGGACTAGACTATTCTCTTCAATTTGCAGCACTTAAAAATGTGGAATGGCATTCTTTTCCCATCCTTTCAATTAGATCCAGTTTGTGTTTAGCACCAATAGATTTAGTTTTGCAGGTTTACCACTGAGGGGTATTGCATTCAATTTTTATCAATGTAATAGCAGCCTTCCATGCAAGCAGGCTAAAGGAATCTGATTTCTAGCTTGAAATGTTACCACATTTTTATAAAGTAGCTTTTTACTTTCTCTTGTCTTGACTAACTTTGATCTGTGAACATCAATGAGATCGTCTCTTAAACCCTCTCTGTGTAATTCAGTTTGATGGTATTATAAATGTGCTTCTTACTAAATTGATTATGTAATGCTAAAGCATATTTACAAAATTCTTTATAAAGTAGTACTGCCCTTTCAAATTGTCAGTGTCATTGATGCTTATTGTCATAAACACTAATGAGCATGTTTTTGTATGTTTCTTTTTTTCACTCATTGTAGAATGCATTTCTGTGTTTTTGGTTCTTTTTGTTTTTCCCTTATGAAGCATTTCCTTGTCTACATTAGTAAATTTTAGCCATGGAAAACATAGGTTTCTTTAACTTTCAGATATGCTTTCAGGTATACTTCAGTAATATAAAAATGAACGCTAATACTTAAGAGGTTGTCCCTACTCCTTGGTTCTGCAGCAGCATGGGAAGTGGAATATGTGAATATACTTTACATGGGAATGAAAGCTTATGGTTTATAGGAAATATGAATACACATTATGGGGAGGGAGGTTATAGAAATTGAAATGGGGGGAAAGGACAGGCATGGTTTTTTGTTTTGTTTTTTTTTTTTGTGAACTACTACATGTTGCCAGTTCTATAGGCTGAAATAATGAACTGTTTATTTTTGTTAGCAATTACCCATTGTATAGCTTTCTGAACCTTTAAGTTTTCTCATATTTTTTCAGATTTTCTCAGCAGTTGAGGGCCAGAACTTTTAACATGGCAGCTGTGACCATGTAATCATGGCACTCTGAGCTGGAGTTTTAAAATATCTCAAGATGTGTTACTGTCAAACATTAAGACTCAGTTGTATACATTTGTTTCATTTAATAACCTGTAAAAGTAGACTTAAGTGTAATTTTTGAGATCAAATATCTATGCAGAAATTGCAGTGATGCTGTAGGAACCGCTTGACCAGGGTTTTCAGGACTTGGCTAGTGCTGGAGAAACAAATGGGCAGGAAGTTAAGAGTTCACACTACAGTTAGGTGGTTTATGGTAACTCTGCTTTGAAGTGATAGAAGTATTTTGTTATCTTTTGAGGAATTAACCAGAAAAATAAGCTTTCAGACATATTAGTTAGTAGTCTTCACTTCTTCCTCCATCACAATTTGGCATCCTTGTAAAGCCACCTTGACTGTCCAGAAATATTTCAGTTTTGTGCGCGAAACCTTTGGGCATGTTGTCAATTTTTAGATCTCCAGTGTATTTTGTCATTTGAGAAGGCAACCATAAGTTCATTTTAATACAAAGTAGTTTTTCTGTTCACTTTATTTGTTACAAGTCAGCCTTGCAAAGTAACCGAAACACATGCTTTCACTAACCAGATTGCTTAATGGGCCAGTTGCAGCTTCCTTGCAGGCAGCTTCATGAAGTTTCTTGTCCTTCCCAGTTGCACAGTTGTGTGTACAATTTGCTAATATGTTATTGTAGGAGTCATACCATCAGTTTGAAAGTTACTTTTCTTCTCCCATCCCATGTCCTCTCCTGCCCTTTTCATTGCCAACAGACATGTCAGCAGCAGTGACAGAGTAGGAAAACCCTACCGTGGTGTGAAACCAGTATTCAGCATCGGAGATGAAGAAGAATACGATACTGGTATAGTAGATTTTCCTCTTACCTAGATTAGCTTGTTTGGACAAAATTATTAACTTGGCTAAATTATAAGAGTGTGTTGTACATCTTTGTCTTAAAATGTGACATATTTCTAACTATCACAATTGATCATGTTTGTTTTGGTGGTGCCTGGGACCAGCCAAGAAGGAAACGCCTCCTTCAAATACATAGTAGCAGACTAAATAAAAACAATTTTGTGGCAGGCACCCAACAGCTAACAGGAGGAAATCAATATAGATGAGTTTAGTGTATTGTTCATGTTTACTTGTTATTTCTGTAGTAAAGCTCTGTTTTTCTACACTGCTCTTTTATGTGTAAATCTGCAGCTGTTGTACCTCTGTCACTCACAGTAGCAAGCAGGACCTACTAGAGGACCTAGTTTGGCTGATAGATCTCAGGTTGAATCTGTAGCATTGGCAGTTTGTATCATGATCTAAATTTCTGAAAATATAGTTGGAGCTAAACTTAAGATGGCTAATATGCACACCTCTCCAGTGTTTTGGACTTTGCTTTTTAGCATCAAATGTATTAATAATTGATTCATTTCTTGATATGCATGTAGAATGCTGTAGAAAAAAAACACGCAATTTTTATTTAATTTTTTTATCTAGTTGGAAAATTACAGGCAAATCTGGAACAACACACTTTTCACAAAGGTGGGTTTTTTTTGAGACCAGTGCTAACATTAGAATGGTGTACACCTACTGCTGTCTTGGTTCTGTTCTGGTAGCATTAGCTCACTCCCAGCCATCATCATCTCACAAGTATCCATTCTGTGACCAAAAAGCATACTTGACTTCCACATGATAAACAAATAACTAGCCTAAGAATCTTTAACCTGCAAAAGAAATAATTTAGGAAGCTTAATGAAAGAGATTCCTAGGATCTGGAGTTGTTTAAATAAGAACGATGACAAACAGTTGATCGTTGCTTGTCTGCTATAAGAATTATGAAGGAGCAAAATGAAACTATCAGGCAGAAGCTTTAACACTAACAAGATACTTCTCCAAGTGCCATGTAATTAAGTTTGCACAGTTCTTTGAGCATCCATAATAGTGCTTGGCAAAGTCTGTGTGGTTGCAGGAAACCAGGTCCTCAAAGATAAATTGTCTAGAACATAATTTCAGTAATGATTGTTTTCTAATTTCTATTTACATTTGCTTTTAAAAGCATTGTAAGACTTACAGAGCTAGCAGAATCAATGCAATGACTTGAATGAGCAAAGCCAACGCATATGAAGTGAAAGTCTGAAATGAGGATGGATTTTGCTCCATTACTTTCTATTTAATGTTGTATTTTTTGTCCTGTTAAAACCTTTTCAAAAGTGTGGCTGTAGTTCTGAATTGCTTTGAAATAGAGTTTAATAAAATGTAGAGAACTGGCTTTGAAAAAGGTGCTTTAAAGAGGTGTCATTCAAAGTTATTTCTGGGGGTAATTTCTGTGGGTTTAATACAGTTCATGGTTTTAGACAACTAGATTGCTTAAATTCTTGTAACGTAGCACCAAAATTACTGTGTAAATATAATCACCATATTTTCACATAAACCCAGTATTCTGCACCTAAGTGATAACACTTACCAGAGTTTTGGGTGTTTCACCAAAGTCTACATTGAAAATTTTGGTTTTAAGTATGTCCTTAGAAAGAATGTGAACTCGGGCAATATTTGCTAATGATCCAGGGTTATTCAAGGTAATAAGGACAAACTGAAGAACTGAAGGCAATTTAAGGGAGGATAAGCGGTCCACAAAAGTAATTCCTGGCCTGGGGTCAACAGTTGTTGATTCCTTCTTGTACAGGAAGCTAGAAGCTGCAAGAGGAGGCTTTCATAGAATGTAGCTGACATGTTTTTGTTACTCCTCGCCCAAAGATATTGGTATTATAGATGCAAAAAGTTTACATGGCTTCAAGGGAAGTCTGGACAAGTCCAAGTAAGAGATCTGTTAAACTTTACTGAGTAGACAGATCAGGCTGGACTAATGAATCCCCTGAGCTGGAAATAATTGTCTTCTGAGAGAGAATTAAAAGAAATAATAGATATGCATGCCTTTTTTTCTTTCTTTCTCTGAACAATTGTTTGTAGCTAGATGGACCTTGGTTTGAACCAGTGTAGCTGCTATGGGCTTAAGTAAATTGAGAAGTTATATGAAGTTGTATGAAAATCTTTTTCTTCTTTTATATTTTTTTACCCCTTCCCTTCAAAACAGATGAAATTGATAGTTCCTCAATGTCAGATGATGATCGAAAAGAGGTCGTCAACATCCAAACATGGATAAATAAACCTGATGTGAAGTATAACTTCCCCTGTAATGAAGTAAAAGAAAATGGACATATGTTTCCCAGGTACTGGAATTAGTCCTAAACTAAATGAAAATATCTGTCTTGGTACGCATTTTGGAAAAAACACTTGGGCAATTAAGCTATTCTTTATATTAAACTATGAATTGAAGGTGTGAAACAACCTGTAACAAAATGTTACTGCTGTATTTGCATTCGTATATTTGCAATGTTATAAAGTAGTAATTATGGGCAAAACTTACTATGAAGTTCTGCTTTGTGAAACAAGACAATAAGAAAAATAATCTCGGTATATGTAGGCTTATTCTTTCAAGACCCAAGTACCTGCAGTTCCTGTTTTTCTTTCCTTCTTATCTGTGCCTTGTGCTGTGCACTAGTCTTACCGTAAGATTCAATGACCTTGTTAAACCTGCAAGAGCAGACCTTGATGCTTGCTATATTTTAGCTTCCCCAAGAGTACAAATCCAGTTGATTCTGAATAAGTGAAAATTACGATGGGCGTTTTCTTGCATCATGGTCTGTTCTTGTCGTTTGTTATTAATTTGTTTTTCCATTAGATTTATTCTAAATGGTGCATGTTTAGTACGCTGTCATAGCGTGATTTCTCAAACTGAATTAGAACTCGCCTAGTGTGTTCCCACCACTAGCTGAACATGCATTCCTTCTGTGAAAAAGGCAAAAGTGAGTCTTGAACTGATGGGGCAGGTCAGCATCTCAGTGTTGGTGTTTGTACAGTGATTGACAGTTACAGAGTGTGAGCAAGTCCTTTTAACTTGGGTCTGATGCTCCACATGTAGAGTGGCCCTATAGATGGAAGAATAGGGTTTGGGTATGATTGAAGGATGCTCTGTGTGTGATTTAACACGTTATGGGTGGTTATGATCTTTGTTGATAGCAGTCATGGCTGTTGTGTTGAGGTGATCGTGTTAACTGTTCACTCTAGTTTTATATGCTGTTGATATCACACTTGTTTTCAAAAATGTCTATGATGACCGTAATCAAGGAAAATCTGAAGTATTTTGTAGACCTTTTGAAATTACAGATTTTAAAAGTAGTAAGACTGTTTCTTAGATTTGGAAACTGTTTTATCTAGCCCTCTTGATGTAGCTTATTTGTAGAATTTAGCTTTCCAAATAGCTGATACATAGTTCATTAGCAAATTTAATTTGTATTTTTCTTTTCCTTCAAGTCATCTCCTAGTAACAGCAACCCATATGTACTGTTTGAGAGAGATTCCATCACGAAAGGGACTGGCTTACATACAGTCTCGGCAGGCACTCAACTCTGTAGTCAAAATCACATCCAAGAAGAAACATCCTGAACTGATCACCTTTAAATATGGAAATAGCAATACTTCAGGCATAGAAATTCTGGCAGTTGAAAGGTAAGCCATCTCAGTAGGAGAGATATAAGTAGTAATGATATACAGGGGCAGGCTGTAATTTCTAGAATTGAGTTCAAAAGTAATAGTTTGTATTTGGAGTAGATAATTTGGATGTGAGCTAGAAAAAAGATCTGTCAGCAGAATGTGGAGTGTTTACAAGACCCAGCGAAAAGTAATTACATAGTCTTCAGTAACAGTTGTTGGGGGTGGAGTGTGTGCAGGTATTTTCTTTTTGTAAGAGGTCTTAAATGAAAATGAATTGGACAGCTGTCTGCAGCCTTAAGTATGGAACTCGAAGAGTGGTATTTAAGAGAGTTGCCTTTCTTCTGTGGTACCATTTTTGAGATATCTAACTCTTCCTATGCATTGTACAAGGAGTACAGAAGCCTAATGTCAAAACTCTGAACACTGAAACCTGGTTCCTGAAAGTTAGGTGTTGCCATGCTCTGCATTTGCATTCTTAAGACTGGAAGGAAGTCAGAGGAATTGGATGTATTGAGCTTTTATCCCACTGGCATAGCCTGTTGTTTCTTGGTGAAGTTTTAACAAAGTTGCTGACACCAGTTGGACGTCTTCTCATCTTCCTTGGGAACAACTGTATGCTGTGGTCACTATGTTTTTACAAGAAGTGGGAGTTGAGTTCCCTTATAACTAGGGAAGTTGTTCTCTACCTGATGGCTGCTTAGAATGAAATTGGTTCAGTAGTAGGTCAGACAAAGGTAAATTAAAATGCTGCGGAGAACATTGCTTGTTCAATTACTTTGTCACCACCTTGTTGACTGGAGCAAATCCAGAAGAGAAAGGATCATCAATAAATGGTCTGGAGCTATTCATAGGAATTAAAAAACAACACAAACAAAACTGAGGACTTCTGTGCTTCAGCCAAACAGTGCTATCTGTAGAGAACTTGAACTGCCTGATCTATATCACTGTCAATTCATGAAGAACTCTTCCTTTCCAGGACGGCCTGTGAAGTACTCCTTAACAGTTCACAAATGGAAAGAGTTTCATAGTATAAAAAGGAAGTAAATGTTATTTGCTGAGTAGTTTTTCATTTTAATGTATTTCCCTCCTCCTTGCTACTAGTTTGTGCAAGACATAAAATCAAAACAAGAATTTTGAAATCCATACTCAGAACTTTTATAGTGAATTAATGATGGCTTTTTCTCTTTATTTTTTTTTTAAGGTATTTGATTCCAAATGCAGGTGATGCTACCAAAGCCATAAAACAACAGATCATGAAAGTATTGGATGCTTTGGAGAGTTAATAACTAAAGACTTTGTAGACAACAGTTTCTAAAGAAGAAGCAACCAAGATACTGTATGTGGACTCAAGCTGACTATTTCCCAACTGAATACTAACTTAAGAGTGTTTTTCTGTTTGCTGATGGGAGTGCCTGAATAGCAGGCTTAAGATAGGGTAAATTATTATCAATTTCTCAACAGGATTTTAATTTTTTTATTCTATTTTTTTTTGTTTTGAAAAAATGTTTCTTATAAAGGTCAGTTTGTTTCATTTTTAATGCAGCTTTAGTGATTTGTGTCCTTGCAAGAGAAGGTGCAGCTGAATTCACTTTAAGCATGTTAAAGGTGTGAAGCATTGGCAGATACTGAGAAGCAGTTGAAAACAGAATGTTTTTTAATTACTGTCCCTTGAAAGTAAAATGCTTCTATTGCTCACAGTCTATAAATGTGATTTTGCCTACCGTGTAGTATTGAAGACTGATTAAAAACTTAGGTTTATGAGCAGAGCAGGTGAATGTCTTAGAAATATTGATTCTTCATCACTGAAAATGGTTAAGCCCAGCTTGGGCTGCAGATAAATGAAAAAAATGCAAGCAATTTAAAATTAACTTTTTGAAAAAGTCTTATCTACTACTAGATTAAATAATTTGAATTGGTGATAAGGGTATTTTTAAATACCAAAATGAACTGTTCATAATAAGCTTTTACTACGGGGTTGTGATTTTTTTTTTTTAATTATGCAAAATTTTGCATTTCATAATTTGAGGCTGGTTTTTTGTAAAGATGAATGTGTGCATTGAAATTGAAATTAATGCTTCATGACAGAAAATGACAGTTGAAAATAAGTGGCCTAGCTTCTCAGAGATGAAATGTCTAAGATAATTAGACCTTTAAAAACCTTCAGTTCAGCATATAAGTATGTGCAGATTGAAGACGTATTCAGTGAGAAAACTAACACACAGATAAAGAGACTCAAGTGCTGTATACCTGTGATAAACATATTAATTACATGTTGCCTTCATTGATTCAAGCATTTGTTTATATTCTTGTAACTAACATTTTCTAAATTAGTTAATGTTTGAGATAAGGTAACGGTGTGATTGTTTATCAGCAGATTTCCATTTGTTCCAAGAACAGTTCTTTTGTTAAAAAGCTTGGTACAGGAATGTCCTTATGGCCAAGGCATAGCATCTTTGTAGACTGATGTGGAAATTACCAAAACCTGTGAAATAAAGATAATAGGGATTAGCTTTGCTGCATGAAATCTTCCGAGTATTTGAATCCAAACCTGTGAATTGGTACATCACCAGAAAGTAAAATAAACTGACCTTTATAAAAAAAAATAGTTATCCTAAGTTATTTTACTAGGAATCAAGCTAGGGCACCTTAATTCTGGGACTAATTCCTTTTTTATTTTTTTTCTTCTTAGTATCTAAGTAAACACCAATAGAACTTGAACTGTTGAAGATATTTGCATGAAATTGCACCTGGGCCAGCCCTCATGTATTTATAGTTTTGCCCAGCAGCTGTTGTATTACACTTTCCTCTTCCTACTCCCTTCTAAAAATATCCTGAAGAGTCTCTGACTCTGTGCCTACTTCAGCAATGATATTTTTTTCATGTAAAAATGTTTGTGTTACTGTTTATAAACTACAGTTGTAAATAAACCAGTACAATTTGAACATAACTTGTTCTGTCAGAATGTGTTTAGTTGCATGTGGTGTGACTTCCCTGAATCAATTAACAGTTTTTCCTAAAGGTTTTTTTGTAAATGGAAGTGAATTTGATCTTTGGAGTGGACAAATGTGATTATGGATCACATGGAGCTTCTGGCAGTGACATCTTAATGTAAGTATTTTGGAATTTAGACTCGTTTCATTAAGTACTTTAGAATGAGCCATAGTAAGCATTCATAGAAAGGTCAAAAAGAGCTAATAAATGGTCAGATTACAGGAGGGGATTCTGCAGAAATTCCAGGCTTCTTAGCATTGTATTTTTATGTTATGAAAAGGTTTACAGTATGATATAACACATTTCTCCTAGCCACTGGGGGGTAAGAATTGTGAAAATTTGTTACTGTATTTGGATATTGAGTATGGAAAGTGGGGAATGTGTATGCCTCCGTGAGGACAGCAAATACAGACCTTTTAGAGAGAAAGTAAATCTATACTACGTCTTGGATAATACATCTCTACACAGAAGAGATTAAAGAACTGCCATTAAGAGGCTAATTATTTGTAATTTTTAAGGCAGCGTACATGTCATCAACAGACTGTCTTGCAAAGCTCAGTCCAAAGTATGAATAATTTCAATGGGATTTTATGCGTCTCTACCAATAGCGTACAAGCTACTTTGCCTTGCCGTGTACTTATCTGTAGTGAGTATGTTTGTTGTAAAATTTGTATTGATAGCCAGAAAATTCAGTTATAGTACTGGAGTGACAGTTTTCTAAAAGAAAAGTCAAAGTAGTTACTGTGCTACTTTCCATCCCTTTCATCTTCAAGAATTTTTTTTTTTTTCATTATTTGCCAGTGCACTGCTGTCTGTATTGTTGAATATAAGATGTCAGCAACTATGTTGCTGGGAGTTTAATTTTAGTTTTTATTTATTTTGGTGATAGATGCGAGGTCTGTAACAGGAGCGAAACACTCTTCTGAGGAAGCTTTTCTGCCAAACAGGAGCTTTAACCTTTGTGTTTCATAGCATAGAAACACTGGCCCTGGCTCACTGATGGCTCTTCAGTTGTCTCACAGATTCTTTTAGATTCTGATCTGTATGAGAATTTGTGCAGAACTGTACACGTATTTCCCACCAAAAGTATTCTGACTGTGGAGATGCGATTTCATTTACATTGCTTTCTCCAGATGTAAGTGAAGGTGACTTAGGTCCTGTTAGGAGGCCGTACATGCGGCTCTCAGCAGTGTTTGTAGCTTTTCCTTCAAATGGCATTTTGGCAGTAGTTTCAAAACTTTTTATACTGTCAAATAGCCTTTTTCCCATAAGCATAATCAACTGAATGGCTGAGAAGTTTCCCCTTTTTGGGAAGGAGGGGAGTGGCAGTGTGTAACTTGTTCTTTTGGGTTTATTTAGTGCTTTCAGATATTTTTGTTCTGAAACTTAAAAGGTACACTGTCTCTCTGAACCATGAGAAACATTGGATTTTTAGCCTGCGCTTTTCATCTTGAAGGGATCATAGTGCTTCATTGCTTATTCTCTTTCTTATTCTGTGCTCTTCCCCAAACCTTGTGTGAATTTGGGAGGCAGCTGTTCTTGTACCTGGAGCCCTGCAGGGTGTGCCGGTCAAAAAAAAAGAAAAGGAAAGAAATAAGTTCATAGATGCTGTCTACAGCAATGGACACGTGTAAAAGGGAGGGAGGCCTGCTGAAGAGCTGCCACATCACCTACATATCATAGAATAGAATCATAGAATAACCAGGTTGGAAGAGACCCACCGGATCATCGAGTCCAACCATTCCTATCAAACACTAAACCATGTCCCTCAGCACCTCGTCCACCCGTGCCTTAAACACTTCCAGGGAAGGTGAATCAACCACCTCCCTGGACAGCCTGTTCCAATGCCCAATGACCCTTTCTGTAAAGAATTTTTTCCTAATGTCCAGCCTAAACCTCCCCTGGCGGAGCTTGAGGCCATTCCCTCTTGTCCTGTCACTTGGGAGAAGAGGCCAGCACCCTCCTCTCCACAACCTCCTTTCAGGTAGTTGTAGAGAGCAATGAGGTCACCCCTCAGCCTCCTCTTCTCCAGGCTAAACAACCCCAGCTCTCTCAGCCGCTCATAAGGCCTGTTCTCCAGCCCCTTCACCAGCTTTGTTGCTCTTCTCTGGACTTGCTCCAGAGCCTCAACGTCCTTCTTGTGGTGAGGGGCCCAGAACTGAACACAGGATTCGAGGAGCGGTCTCACCAGTGCCAAGTACAGAGGGAGAATAACCTCCCTGGACCTGCTGGTCACGCCGTTTCTGATACAAGCCAAGATGCCATTGGCCTTCTTGGCCACCTGGGCACACTGTGGAGTTATCTGCTGTTGGTAATTCTGCGGTCCTTTGCGTTGGTAAGTTTGGGATGAGGCTTTCCCGTTACTGCCCCAGGAGGCAGGCTGAACAGCTTTTCTGTCGAGGGGAGGTGTGTAACTGCTGTCAGCAGTGGTGGAGGAGTATTTCAAGGCGATTATGCGCTTCCCATCCTTCATCTGCCTGCATACAGTTTCCTGACAGTGAACGCGTGTTAAGACACTCACCCTGGGTTACCCATTTTCTTTTTATCTTTGCCCCTACTCTGTCCCGTGCTTCCAATTTGTGGAGATAACTCTTGCGTGAGAAACGCCGCCTCTACGCGACATGAACACAGTTCTGCAAACACGCCTTTTAAAAGCCCAAGGCAGTTAATTATGTACGTGAGGCAGGAGCGTTCTGGATCCGGGAAGCGGGCGGACTACCTTTCCCAGCATCCCCCGCGGCCCCTCCCCGCGCGCGGAGGATGCGGGCGGCGCGCGGGGCCATGGACAGTGAGTGGTGGGGCGCGCGCGGCCCCCTTTTCCCGCTCCCGACTTCCCCCTCCCGCCTCCCCTCGCGGCAGGAGCCGCGAAGGTGGAGGGGGTGGGCGGATCGGGAGCAGGGGGAAAGGGTGTGAAAGGAGGACTGAGGGGCTGAATCAGCTGAGGGGCTGAATCGTGTTTCCATGATTTTCGGGAAAAAAATTTTCACAGAAAGGGTCATTGGGCACTGAACCAGGCTGCCCAGGGAGGTGGTTCAGTCCCCATCCCCGGGGGTTTTTAAAAGGCGGGTGGATGAGGTGCTCAGGGACATGGTTTAGTGGCAGATAGGAATGGTTGGATTCAGTGATCCAGTGGGTCCTTATCAACCTAGTAATTCTATGATTCTGTCATACAGGTACTAGAGGGAGCAGCCCTGGGCTCTCTCGTTTTCCTACAGACTGGTGGAAACCGCTTGTGCTTCTTTCCGTTCTGTTGCAATGGACACATTTTCAAGGCCTTTGACCTGAACAAACCAGATGTGCTTAGCTTCTGCTGTTTTTGGGGAAAACATGCTTCGTTGCAATACAAATATGAACTATTATTTTACTCTGATACTCCTTTACCTGTTAGTGGTTTGCAATGCAATAGCCTTACTGGAAGAATTGCTTTTAAAGAAGTTTTTGAGGCAGCTTAGCAAAGTAGGAAGAAGAGATCTTGGGCATCTACAGCACTGTTGGGCATTTCTCTGTGTTTCTGTGACTTCTACATCTCAGTGTTTTTAATTAAAACTGAGTACATGTATTCTGTTGTGACTCCAAGCCTGAGGCACAGAGAAAACAAAAATTGTTCTCCTTGTGTTTAAAACATTATGGAAAGGAAGTTAGTTAAATTTTTCCTAGTAGATACTCTTTTGTGGTTTGTTTAAAGAAGTGAATTTATGCTTAAAAGTAAATCTTCAAGGGTTCAGTTTCTTTAATCTAACACATATTGCAGAAATATGGGAAAGTTTTAGACAGGTTCCTCATATGATTATCTGGTTGTGCCTGGAAGCTAACTATGGTTACATCTGTTTAAAATCTCAGTGAAGCTTTGTTTACTCACTAAACCAGGTATTAAGAGTCTCTCGTGAAGAGCAGTGAAATGAGCAGTTAATCATTTACTTAACCTCTAGAAACTAGCTGCATAGTGACTGAAGTGAGAGCTAAAGCAGGAAGAAAGATATTTTGCCTGGCTGTTCCTGACCCAAGCTCGTCTTCGCTTTTATCAATACTTCCTGTTTCCCTGACTGCTGAGGCTGTGTTGCTTGCAGCTTTTTCTTTATGCTATAGTGATTTTTGACTGTGCGGCAGGGGAGTTTTCCAGACAAGACAGTTGCTTTGGAACTGGGATGTTTTTCTTTACGAAGCCAGAGCAGGTTTCTATTTTAGAAAAAGGAGAAAGTTTTGCCTGGTGAGAATGTACTTACTACAATCCAAGGAACTAGAAGATTCATGGAATGAAGTCCAAGGAGTGTGCACAGAAATTGGTTTGATCTCTTCCACTTGGGGACTAAAGGAGCCAGCAAATATAAATCTTGCATTGCTGCAGTAGAGACAGCGTTGATAACACTTGCAACTGTCGTTTGACTAGAAACCAAATTGCAAAGAAATGATCGGGAAAGATGTTATCTTTATTGTGTTTTTTTTACAGCCATTTCCCATGCTAGGTGTGTTTTGAGGAGTAAAAGCAAAATTTTCCCATATTTGGTGCTTTGGAGATTATCCAGTCCTTTGATTTGGTAGTCGCATTTGAGGACATGCAGTGCTCCTCAGATGATGGGCACAACCAAAAGACAGGCTCACAAAACATGTAGCAAACTGGGAAGGAAAAAGCAGATCTAGATGTCCAGTGGTCTCCCTTTTTGTCACACGCTATCTTACATTAGAACTGGGGCTTGAGTAGAGTGAAGGCAGCGTATGGTTCCGTTAGCAAGGCTTGAATGCTCTTCCTGCTTTAAGAAACAATTTCCAGGGTCATAGACAGAGGTTGGAAGTGGTTTATATATACGTTACTGTATAAGCAAATGTGTTTTGTTAAATTCTCATTAGTGAATTCAAATTTTGAAGAGTTTCCTGGGGGAATTCTGCTGACTAATTTTTTAATTTCCTCCATTAGGCTTCCGTCTGGCCCTTATTCAGCTTCATGTATCTGCTATTAAATCAGATAACCTTCAACGAGCCTGTGGACTTGTGAGAGAAGCTTCAGCTAAAGGAGCGAAAGTTGTGGCTCTACCTGTGAGTAAGAATAATGGCGGGCTTAGCACTTATACCTCAAACCCTTGGAAACTTTTTTCTAGCGTTACTAATGCATTATATGTTCCTATTTCTCTCTGGAGAGTTCAGATGCTGTATGAGGCTCCAAAATAGGTTAAAAAATCCAGAGTTCTGTCTACCAGCACTCGAGAGGGGGGGAAACACGAAGGAAAAAAAAAGCAAACTTTCTTTTTTGTGGTGTAATATTCTGGTTTAAGTTTTTGTTGTTCAAGTCCCAGGGAAGTCCATCACTGATGCGTTCTGAATTCATGGAAATGTCACTATGGTTTGAATCTTTGCAGAAGACTTCTATGCTAGAAATGAAGGAAAAGAGGATTTTTAGGTAAAGAATGGTGATAGAAAAATGGAAGAAAATAGGTATACAGTGACTGTCTTCGCCATAATAATTTCAGATTAGATAGTACATGAGAAATAAAATAGACTTAAGACATTTCCAAGGGTCATTTTTGGCTGAATTATAATTAAGGCATATTTGTCTTGTGACTTCCTTGTGTGTGAACATAAATAGCCACTTAAAATTGCTGCTAATTGCTGATTTACTTTTTGACTCCAGCTGTGATTACCTTGCTGAATTTTCACACAGATGAGTGCGCTGGCAACAAGGTGACGTTCCCAGTGCAGCTTTGAGGGCTTTTTCCCCCCTCTTCCTGGGGGGTCTGTGTGTTAACCCTGTGCCCTGCAGCATCTAACACAGGAGTGCAAAGTTATTCTCTGGGTGAACTTTTGGTCTGAGGCTTTTACACATTGAATGTTTTCCCTCCTGCTGTCACAGTCAAAGTATTAAGCAACGTTCCCAGATTCTCTGTGCTAACACAGCTCTTGTGTTATGGATGTGATCTTTGATTTGCCAGTTTCATCATGTGGACATACGCTGAGTTTTCCAGACCTGTTAATTGAGATACTCACTTTGCCAATGGTATTTTATGCTTTTAGAGCAGAACTTGTCAAACAAGGTTTTTCACAGACTTTGGGGAGGTAACTTTTATACTGGCATTAGGACGCGGGTATGAAATACTCTCTTCCCTCCACTTTTTTTTTTTTTAAGTTACACTACATAAAGAATAGGGATAATTTGTGCTGAATATATAATTTACACCTTTGCAGACACATGTGATAGTTTTCCTGTGACCTGTAAGGCTTGATGTTTTAAACTTTTTTTTTTCATTTCTGAACCGGGAAAAAATTGAGAAACAGTTTGTAGCGTTCATGGATAAAGAAATAAAACCAGAATCAATTTGAATCTACGAATTGATAGAAAGGAATTCAAAGATCTGTCCCTGTGTTCTTATCTTTTTGGAGAGTACAGGATGAGGTGATCTGCAGTCTCCTGAGTCTCTGGTTTTAGTACTGCCCATGCTGACACCGCAAGTGGCAAGGGGAGGGTGGAGGCAGCTGGCATTGCTTGCATTTCCTTGAAGTTCAGTCAAACTTTCAAAAGCCTGGGAGGCTCATTTGTCAGCCCGCGGAGACTTTCCTTTCTACCTCTTCCATCTACAAATTATGTTCTTGATTAGCTGGCACTGGCTGTATAGAGGCCAGTCCATTCATCAAGTTTTGGTTCAGTTATTCCAGTTCAGCAGATTCTGCTACACTTGTCAAGAAGTTTGCTTAAGCAGTTAAGCCACGAATGTTTATTGTGCTATTCACAAATTTTTTTTTTTTTTTTTTGGCTCTGGGGGCCAGTCTTGTTACAACTTCCAGTGAGCAAAGGTAACAGTTGAGGCAGATGCTTGGGCTGGGAGTTGCTTGCCGAAGAGTAGATGCTGGCATTGTTTGATAGCCTATCTGTGGCCTTCAGCTGTACTCCTTTGGGGACAAAAAAATGTTGGGAGGGGCTTGCCTCGCATCCTCGCAGACCTGGCAAATATACTGCAGAGTAAAAGTTCTGGATGTCTTGAGCATCTCAAATACCACTAGTCACCTGGCTTAGGAGTCTAAACTGCTCTGTTAATCTTACTGTCCAAAGATTGCATACTTGGTTCTGAGGTTCAGCAAATCTTTAACTAGAGCCTAGGGCAGAAGTAACTGTTCAGTTGTGAGGAAAAGGATTGTAAAGGATTGTTTTAGCAACAGAATATGTAATATTGAGTAACGTATGCTTTTGCAGAGGTCCTTTTCAAAATGTAAAAATCGTGGGCTGTGGATGCACACAAGCATTTCACAGTTTTTAAGGGATCCATGTAGCTTGTAACTTGTCAAATGAGCTAGGGGGAAATAGGCTCATTGTTCTGATCCCTTGTGATCTTGCTGAGTCTAGACTGATAAATGCAGTAGCCTTGTCACTTGCAGCCTGCCTATAACAACGAAAGAATATGTACTTGCAGCTTATGTTCTATTTGGCACGTGTTCACACCAACACACACTGCATTTTCTCTAATTGTTAAGGTCTCTCTGGCCTCCTGATACTTTCTGATTTGCTTATTGAGCAGTCTAAACTTATTGAGTGAACTAAAGTTTTGTAGCTAAGTAGGCTACCCACGAAGGTGGTCAGGTCACCGTTCCTGGAGTTGTTTAAAAGATGGGTAGATGTTGTACTTGGGTACATGGTCTAGTGGTGGACTTAGCAGGGCTGAATTGATGGTTGAACTCAATGATCTTATAGGTCTTTTCCAATCAAGACCATTCTGTGATTCTCTGTGATTCTGTAAAGTTGTATGAGAACGTTGATAGAGAGGAGTTTGGAAGGTCATGTACATGGTGTTATATCTACATCTTGCTGTGCTGTTACCAGTTTTAATGTGTGTGGTTTGGTTTTTGGTTTTTTTTTAATTTTTTTTTCCCTAATTCCAGGAATGTTTTAATTCTCCGTATGGAACCCAATACTTTAAGGAGTATGCAGAGAAGATCCCTGGGGAATCAACCCAAAAGCTCTCAGAAACTGCAAAGGAGTGCAGCATATATCTAGTTGGAGGTAGTTTTCTCCTAGTGACCGTCTCCATGAAGGGAAAAATGGTCAATGTCTGTTAGTGTCGTTGTATCAAAATTCCATGTAATACATGGGGGAAATCTTTATTCTCGCCTTTACAAAGGATCCATTCCAGAAGAGGATGGTGGAAAGCTGTACAATACATGCACCGTGTTTGGGCCTGATGGTGCTATGCTGGCAAAGCATAGGAAGGTAAGATGGCAGAATATCATTATTAAAAGGTTTCTCAGCACTGTTGCACAAATTACTTCGTCTGTTCCTAGAGGTGGTGAGAATTAGTATAATCTTGCATTAATAATAAGCTGTGTATTGTCAGTAAAATGGCATTTAATTTTTATTTGGGATGTGTAAACGCCCCTTGTAAAGGTGGTCATCAATTTTTTCTGGGTAAGGATGACAAAATGCAGAAGGTGTAATTGGCTTTGCCCAGGTGCTGGGAAAACTGTGGTAAAGAGTAAATCGTGATCCAACCCATGTGTGTACCTTGGTCTAGGTCTAAAACCAGTGTCACTTAAGTGGAGTCGGGAGTTTCCTTCAGGTTTACAATGGATTTAGTCCTTCCGTTATCATAAATTATGTTCTTTACATACTGTGTGTATGCATATGATTAACGCAGACAACCAAAGTCCAAGTTCCATAGTTAAACTATGTCTGCTATTTGTGATAGAAGCTTGCTTACTGTCATCTTCCACCTGGACGTTGCTTTCCACCTTCTGAGAAACTACCTCCTATTCCTAACTGTAGAGAGTAGTTTCTGTTAATCTGACTGTGCATGCAGGTATCATTTCTGAGGTGAATGCCAGCTTATTTCTTCCAAGAAAACAAACAAACAAACCAAAACCAACGAAACCAAACAAAAACAAACAAACAAAAGGAATGCAAAATTACTTGGAACAAGTGAGGTGGTGCAAAACACCTCTGGAGAGATCTCACAATCGTGTGCAGTGTTTAGATAGGATCCTGACAAAAGATTAGTCTCGGTAATGATCACTAGAAAACACGCACCTAATAGAAAAAGGGTCAAGTACCAAGCAGAGAAATTGTTACTAATGATACTATAATTACAGGTTCATTTGTTTGACATTAATATTCCTGGGAAGATACAGTTCAAAGAGTCTGAAACACTGAGTCCGGGGAATAGTTTGTCCATGTTTGATACTCGTGAGTATAAGACAAACCCTTTCTTTAAAGAGCTGTACCACAGTAACACTACAGTTGTTCTGGAGTTCTCTTCCCCCTCCTCAGCAATGGATTTTTAGACTGTCAGATCTATATTAGGCATTTGACAACCATGGTAAATATAAAATCTGTTTGAAGTGCATGGATCACTTCTGAACCTTGTGAAAAGGCAATGTGATTGCTAAAGGACAGAGGAGTGGAAAGGGATGAAGCATACATCATGGCACTTCCCTTAACAAATTGTGGTCTAATTGATTTGTTAAAGAGAATTTACTCTATTTTTAGTAGAAGTTACAACTTTAAAACAACTGTTATATTCTTTCTTATGTTTTATGTGTAGCGAACATCTACACTGACACTGTTTCATGTAAGGATGATATAATCATGGAGACAACTGCAAATCCCCTTCCAACATTCAATCACACCAGATTAAAAAAAGCAAGATACCTACTCCCCCCTGTACTGTTCAAAAATTAACACCTCCTGTTTACTGAGCTCTCTGAAGAGTCTTGTCTCCCATCATCCCTTTTCCTCATTGCAATGTACACGCTGTAAGAAAGTGTGTGACTGTAGTTTTAGTCCATGAAGAGCAGCAAGTGCTTTCTTTTCTTGGAAAGAAAATAATAGACAAACCTGCAGCTAAATCAGAGAGGAATACATTACAGAAAGACCTCATACAACATCATTTTGTGGAAATGGCCGTTTTTAAAGGGTAGATAAGACTGCTGCTTACAGTCTTCCTCCCATCATGACGCATGAATTCTCCCCCGCAAATAGCCAATGCTTGTTACAGGTAAGGATGCACATTTAAGTACAGCTCCTGTTGTTACTGTGTGGTGTACAAAATAGCAGCTGACAGGGTGGCTACAGGGAGCCTTGTGATTGCTTTTGTGCACTCGTGATAGTGATATGACTGTCTCTTGTGTTTTGAGAACAGCATACTGTAAAGTGGGCCTGGGCATCTGCTATGATATCCGATTTGCTGAGATGGCTCAAATCTACGGACAGAAAGGTGAGGCTGGGTCACCTAATGGAGCACGGTTAGCCCTAAGGCCTGAGCTTACACCTGGCTGTTTGTGAGTGGCACGTACTGGGCAGGCTGTGTGATCAGGCACTCTGATCTTCACCCAGTAACACAAAATGCATCTTGTGAGCAAGACTTTGTTATTTAAATGAGTGTCTGTTCTCCTTGAGTAAAGTAACAGTCAGTTTCTGATACACATTTGCTGATGGAGTGATGGAGGTGGGTATATCCCCACAGTGGGTAATGTATCACAGGGCTTTGTGACATAAGGCATCACCTGTGTCATGCACAGACAGGTTCTGTTTGGTTCCATTTGAGGCAGAGATCAGGAACTCCCGAAAGAAACCTCACCTTGAGTCTCAATGTGAAGAGCCACTCTAGGGTAAAACATCTTCCCTTTAATGATGGTTGGGTTCTAATTTTCATTTAAAAGGTTGCCAGTTGCTGATATATCCGGGAGCTTTTAACTTGACAACAGGACCAGCTCATTGGGAACTGCTACAAAGGGGAAGGTAAGAACAAAGTAATGCTTTGTCCTCCTGTTCCAGAGGGAGCTTCAATCTGTGGAACTAAACCATTCTCATGTTCCCAGTGACACTGTGCATCAGAAGTGGTGCTGCAGGGCCACTCTCCTACTGGAGCTGCATCATGCCTCAAGCCTTGCATGGGACACCAAAATGGTTTTGCGGCCAAGGAGAAAAGCAGGAAATGTGTGCCCTTTGGCTCCTGTCAGCCCCTGCACAGTTAGGCCCTTTAAAGGACCTGTCCCCCATGGCTCTGTAAGCACCCTTCACACACGAACTTCTAGACAGAAGAGCCAATAACCATTTGAGAACTGCTCTAATTACAGATACAAACAGACCCTGAGATTGCTGAATGCAGCATTATTTATTCATTTGATCAACTTCCATTGACTCTGTTACATCTTGAATGAATGTGTAACTCATTCTACCCATTAACTCTGCAGCAGGTGATAGACTTCTCTTTCCAGGTTCTGCTTTCTCTGACCTTCGTATCGTTTACAATTTTGGCTAATCCTTAGGAGGATATATAGCTTTTCGTTCAAAGTGAATCCTTTCTCTTCTGCTTAGTTAACTGGTGGTATATATATAAAAAAAAAATTACTCACTTTTTACTCCCTTTCCCTCATCTTTCTGTGAATGCAGAGCTGTCGATAATCAAGTCTACGTAGCTACTGCATCTCCTGCTAGAGATGAAAAAGCATCGTATGTTGCCTGGGGACACAGCACTGTAGTAAATCCATGGTGAGTTCAGAAAAAAAACAAACAAACCCACCTTTTTTGCTTAAAAAGAATGTTTTACTGGACAGTTGGGTTTCAGTCCCACATTTCCATCTACTCTGAAGTGTCATAAGTTCTTGGTAAAAAGCACCTGTTACTTACGCAGACATTCTTAAAATCATTCTTTAAAACTGTCTGAGTGAAAACCAAGAAAGAAACTAAAACTAGTTTAACAGTATATATTCTTTTTTGGTAGCAAGGCAGCTACTTTGTACTATTATTTAGCATCAGTTAAGCTGTTGAACCTTTTGAGGTTCAGGCCGTTTATGTGCTGTGCTTTATAGTAATTCTCAGCAGAACTGAAAACTCTTAAATAGCTTCACAAAACTCTCACATTTCCTCAAAGAACAACACTGCTTTGACGTAAAGAAGAAGAATGCCTTCAGCTAGATAGGAGACATATTCTGAATTAAGAGAAGTCACACAGGTGCACAAGAGGTAAAAGTGACCAAATCTTCAGGCAGTTACTTCTCTTTTGAATAACTCCACTCATAGTTCTCTTCCAGATGATTGCAAAGTAAGAAAAGCTTTTACTAGATCTAGAACTTCTAACTTTATACAGTTAAGCACTGAAAGCAGTGACAGGATAAGTAGTGGGCAACATGATAAATAATGTTCAGTAGCTCGTGCAGAGTAAAAGTATGGTCCTATTAAAAGCCAGAAGGGTCTGCAAAGAGAAGGTGTTGGGTTTTGCCATGTATGACGTTTTGCCCTGGTGAACTCCTTTTTTCTTTCCCACTGAGATGTATTGCATGCTCACTTGCACTGGTTCTCCTAGTTGCATTTACCATGATTCTTGATATTCAAAACCATACTTAATTATGTGTATGTCACATATAAAATTTGCCACATACAAAACCTGGAAGCATTTTCTATCATGCCAGAGTTCTGAGTTATGATGCTATTTTTAGGACAGCCCTGTCTTTACAGCTGCTGTAGACATCAAGGGTAGGAAGTCCCTTTTGAACAAACAGCAGCAACTGGGTAGATGCCTTGAGACTTCTGTGTTCATGCTGTGAACAAATGTGCTTAATTTTGCAGGGGTGAAGTCATAGCCAGAGCTGGGGCTGAGGAAACAGTTGTATACACAGATATAGGTAAGGGTGAAAGCTTTTCTTTTCCCTGCTTTATTTCTTGAGTACAGATCATGAGACAAGGGAGAGATGAGTCTATCTCTCAATTGCTTGTACATGCAATTACAGATGATGCAGCATTTCTGTTCCTTCTCCGCCTCTGCTAGATTAAAGCCAAAGCAAGCAGCACTTGACTGTGCTCTTCCAGCTCCTCTACTTATGAGGAAGCTGCCACCTTCAGAAAGAGCAAAACTGAGGCTTCATTCAGCCTTGGCAGCTGCCTAGTTGCAGTGCCCTATAGACCCTCCATCAAAGCTGCTCCTCTTCCTGTCTTACCTCAAAGCAAGTCAGGAGCTTTCTGCTTTGATGGCTTTTCCAATAGCTTTCCCTTCTTCATCCCTACTTTCCAGATCTGAAGAAACTGGCAGAAATACGTCAACAAATTCCTATTCTAAGCCAGAAGCGTTGTGATGTCTACGGCATAGAGACAAAAAAGTGAAGCTGGGTGAATAGAGAAGGTTCAGTTGGCACAACGGTTGCTGCTTTCATCTCCGGAAGGATTTCATTACTACTTGCTCCACAATCCACAATCTGAAATTCTAAAATTGATTCTAATACAACTTTCATATCTCCTCTCATATTTTAGTATTTTATAGTGTTTTACAACTAGGATAAAGATGAAGGTGAATCAGTTCAACACAGCAGAAGTTAACATCGCTTTTTTATGCATCATGGTGCAGTAGTTACTTTTGGGGCTCTTTTTTTTGTAGAAGTGGGAACCCTGTTCTCTTTGGATCCTCTGAGGCCAGCTTTGCTATTATGATTTTTTTCAGGGAATTATCAGATAACCTAGAAGTGTGATTCTTCCACCTCTGCCCTCCTACACTGCACGTGCCTTCAAGTTCTTGGAATGCACAGCATCTAGCTTGTTAAACCTTAGTTTTGACACACTACATAAAAAGGCCAAATCCTGCTCTGTACTATGTAGAGCCAATGCAAGAAGCTGCCAGACAGAGCTGCTCTAGAAGAAACTGTAACAGGTTTTGGTTCATATGTCTTGCCTGGAATATGTGTATTAAATCCTCATTGCAATTCCTGCTTAGTGCTGAAGTGATGCTGGTTACTGTTTTGTTAAAGGAATTCATGTGTCCCTGCTCCTTTGCTCTACCTACTGCTTCCTTAAATAGAATATCAGAACAGGCTTTAATTCTGCTGCCTCGTCACCTGAAAAGGGTGAGGGGTGTCAATCACAAGGGTTAGAAAACTTGTTGTGCTGATGAAGTCTTTCTGCCCACAAAAATGATAAAGCAGTAAGGCTAAAGGAGATTTCCAATACAAAACCAGGAGGAAGAAAAGGTTGTGGCTTGCTCCGCTGCCTCACCAGTTTTCCACACAACCACCTTACCTTTTTATCCGTGTTCAGCCCTCCTCTTCCCACAGCTGCTCTCTCCACCCCCAAATGTTCTTTTGGCTTCTCGGGAATGAGCAAGGTGGGTTTTATAGAGGAGAATCACTGGTTCAATTAAGCCAAACCCCCTCAAGATAGGTCACTCCGTTCCCCTCAGTGGCACCGTCTATTCCAGCAGGCATTCTCTCACTGCAGTTTGTTATGCATACGGTACTAGAACTCGTAAGAAAGAAGCCACAGAGCATAAGGTGAAATGAAGATTTATTCTTTGTTGAAAAATAAATATTTAAAAAATTAACAATTTACCACCTGAGTCAAGTTTCCTGCATTAGATCAGCACCGCCCCCATACTCAACAGTTGGCACCTGTGGTAACTATTATACATCCATTTCCCTAAACTACTCCATCTGACTTTCCCTCCCCTCTCTACACTCTGTTAACATGCAGCAGAGCAGGAACTAAATATCCTAAAACCTTTGCAGGGTTAAAGCAGCACAGGATTCTTGTGGGCTAACCCCTTCATTTTAAAAATGCAAAGTGCAGTCCCCAGGAGACAACAGACTCCAGGGCCTGGAGCCCCCTCCCCTGGAGACCCAGCTGGCAAGAATAGACGATGATGACCTTGGCAGAAGAGGTGACAGTCCTCTTCAGTCTGTCAGGATAACTCCTCAGCTGCTAGGAGGATGTTTTAGGGGACTCCACTGCGATCTACCCCAAAGTGACACAAATGGAAGTGTGACATTTTTGGGAGTTTGAATGAAAACAATACAGAACCAGTTCTCGGCTAGAGAACTCCTAAAGCAGTCAATAGTCAGTCTTTGTGGTGGTAGAAAACAGGCACTTTAAGTATCCATGTTATACATACGCACCAGTATTCTCTAAGTATAGAAAACCCAGCCAGTAACAGCCCTGAAACAGCTGCAGAATTTCAGCCTAAAGAGTTTAAAGTCTTTTTAAATAAATGTCATAAGACACAGTGATGCCTGTTGCATCAGGCAGTGCTATTGCCGCGGCAGCTGGGAAGCCCATTTAGAGCTGCAGCTAAGCTTCTCTTAGAAGTCCCAGAATAAGCCACAGAACTGTTCCTTTGCAGATATTAGTGCCTTCTTCACTTTCAATCTGCAATTAGATTCTAGTTATTCAAGTCACAACTTCTAATCTCCATTTTGGCAAACTTGTCTTTGACATAAATAGATTCTATGTGATCAATATCAAGATGCAAGACAACTCTCTGTGTAGAATCAACATCCCAGAGTCTTTAAAAAACACCTTGTTTAGCCAAGTCTTCAGTAGTAGCTTCCTACATTATTTCAACAGGTTTATTTTTTTAAGTAGCAGTAACGCTTGTTTCACTGCAGCTCCTGCTCCCGACTACACACAGCTTCTACTCAAAGTTCATGTGTGCACCTGGCTAAAGGGATTGACTTGCATGCATACATTAACAGGGTGTCAACTAATCCGATTCCCAGCTTTCCTGGGTGGATTTCCTCATGCCGGCGATCAGCAGCTCTCAAGATCAAACCTCTGCGAGTGATGGAAGCAATCGGCGATAAGACTTGTTAATTCCATCTCTCCTCCTCATTTTTTTCTTAAAGGTTGAAGTGAGAAGATGGCCGGAGTCGAGCACTATTAGTTCTTCCACCCTCAGATAAGCACAGAGAGAACCACTGCAGCAAACACTTTCACCAAACCCTATTCTTATTCATGTGAGAGAGAGAGACTTGAAGGGAATATTTATTTTTTCAGTTTACAGGTGATATGTCATTTACAAAAAAATTACAGACAATGCATCCTTTCAGTGCAGTTTCAAACTAGTTTGAGAACAGGCAAAAGTCCGTGATGATTTGGAATGCTAGTATTTGACAGCACATGCTTTTTTCCCTTAATTGATTGGGAGGGGTAAGGAATGGAGTACAGGTAGGGTGAAGAGGAGAAAATGCTGATGTAAATAAGGCCATGCGAATAAAAACTCCTCAGGAGAACAGGACGTATCGGTTAGTCTGGCAGTTTTCTGTTCTCAGGTAACAGATGCAGAGATTGGAAGTTCCAGAAGAAACCTGACAGGTGTTATGTGCCGTGCCCTTAGAAATCACTGGTACCTTCCCATACCTTCAATTCTATACCAAAACTATGCTTTCAGATCATCTACTAAGCTAGCGAAAATAGAATGAGTAAGTCTTTATGTCTACTCTCCACCATTTGAATTCTCAACTGTAGTTGCTGGGAGAAAGGAAGGTCAAGTTGAAAATACAAGTTGCTGCTAGATGGTGTCACAAGCAAAGAACAAGACAGTTTGACCACAGCATGATTCGTTTCTTTAAAATATGAGCTACGTTAGACAATTCAGCATAAGCGAATCTATGATCTCAGGATGGAAAGGAGCCCAAATTAGTGTATTGTAAGTGAAGCTACATCAGTTAAATATTTGCATGAGATTTATCCAGCCACATCAATCCAAGGGAGAAGCAAGACTGACCTGACTGACTCCCAAAACAGAAAGATCAACCCAAGGCCGGAAAGCCCTCAGGGAGGTTCCTAGCTAGAGGAAGATTGTTTATAATAGTATTTAATAATTTGCCAGTCTACTGTTTGCAAACAGTTGCTTCCTTTCTACAATATTTGTAATCTCTGACAAGACAGGGTCTAAAGAAGGAGGAAAGCAGTACAGATTCTAAATCTGTTATTTGAAGTTTTAGTCTATGCTTTGTTCCTTCTCTCATTTATTCCCGCAAAGGGGCTATTACAAGGAGCAGATCAGAACACAGCAGTCCCTAGGGACTAAAGAGAATGTACATGGTCTGTTAGATGTTACATTAAAGAAAAAGCATCAGATTACAAAGATTATATGCAAGCATGACCTTACCTTGGCAGCTTTACTCCCAGCAGTACTTTCTGTTCTCAAAAGTTCATCTGGACACTCCAGAACAATATCCTGTGACATCCAAGTAAGGACTCCACACAGGAACATGGCCCTTCTTCCACCTACACGTGGCGCGGTGTTACCTGCCCTCTTTCCCCAACCAACCTTTTTACCAGTTCTCCTTCCTCTACAGTACACGAGGGCTTCCTGGGGTGTGGATAAGGACTACCAAAGTAATTCCCTAATAGCTGCCACAGGACTATTTCCAAGTTAGTTATGTAGAGGGTGGGAGGGCCTTTAAGGGAAGATTGTGCATGCTTGCATATATTTACAAGGATTCTCTCCACATCTACTGGCTTAAAAAACCCCTCTATAGTTAAACAGTGTGAAAATTATTATTATTTTTTTTGCAAAATTAAAATCAACTCTAAAGGATTAATTGTATATAAAAAAAGAAACCTATTTTACAGCACTGGCTAGTTTTACCTTTAAAATCGACAGGAAAACCCCCCCACATGCTGTGATATTGTTTGATAAAGGAAAAAATCGCCCACAACATAATCACCCAAAATGAACCAGTGTGAAGTTTTTATTTGCATGGCCAAAAGATCTTCCTTTTGTTCCCCTGCGACTTGATTTCCCTTAACACGCTTTAAGGTTTTTGTTGCAGAAAGAACAAGATGCAACACCGAGTACTTCCTTGAACAACCACTCCCACAACACTGAAACATTGAACAGATGTAGCAAATGACAACACCACGAAGGGGAGAAAAAAAAACCTAAGTTCCACCATTCAGCATGGTCTGCAACAGTGTCTCTAGGGCTGGCTGAAGTGGGCAACTTCACTTTAGGAGGTCATTTCCTCCTCCTTTCTTTACAGTGTAGGTGGTTTCAATCCATACTTCTTTGCAACTTCTGTCTGGGCATAGGCAGCATCACAGAGTGAGTAGAGGTGGGCCATCTCCATTTCAGATTTGGCCAGGTTGATAGCTTTGTTGAACATTTCAATGGCTTTGTCCAGGTTACCTCTGAAAAAGCAAAATGCAGTCCAATTAAGACCTGCAAAGCAACCTTTTCTACAGCATCGTTCTTCCTTCAGGGCTTACACCTA
Organism: Phaenicophaeus curvirostris; assembly: GCF_032191515.1. Lineage (NCBI taxonomy): Eukaryota > Metazoa > Chordata > Aves > Cuculiformes > Cuculidae > Phaenicophaeus > Phaenicophaeus curvirostris. The sequence goes on from NC_091392.1 coordinate 91,450,739, forward strand.
AGAACTTAAAAAGACTTTGGGAGGAACCACCATGAGAACTTGCGATGATGATGTGCAAACTGAGAGAGGTCACTACCAAGCCTAAACAACTATGAGGCAGTTAACGTCGCTCTTGAGAGCCCACATGGGTAGTATTGGGGCATAAAATGTTCTCCACAGGACACCAAGTCTACTACAAAAATAATGCTGGGACAACTACATGAAGTCTCATCTCCCCTGAAAAGAGTTTGTACACATAAGAGGAAAACTAGCACAGACGAGAGCTCACATTATTAAAATAGAAAATGCTTGCAAAATTTCTTGTGGCAACAGTTAAATTGTCTTTTTCATGACTAGACATGTAAAAAAAAGACTCAGCTACAAGGGAAACATTTGCACAACTGCAATACAACACACTGTTACAGAACAGTGCATCAGTCTTTCCTCTTTTCCCTGGGAACTTGCAAACTGCAGTCCTGTTGGAATTAAACCCAAAACATCAAGCTTGAGAGTACAGCTCAGGATTCTCAGTACAAACAATCCACTAAGATGTTTAAGGATTATATTAGACACACAGGAAGCCTAGGGATTTATTTAAATTTACCCAGACTCATCTCCTTGTTTTCCAGTAAGCATGGAATTGGTGAACGCTGGAACTTGTCAGATCATAAAACAGAATTATGCCACAGAGAAAAGAAGGCTTTACCTAAGAGTTACAGAGCAGGAATCAGGACTTTAGGTAAGAGCTGGCTTGCACAGCACTGGGTTGAGATCTTAAGACTTAAGATCCATAAGGACATCTAAGGACTACTGTAATTTCAAAAGCAACTAAGAACTCTTAATGCTGCAACTCAACATCATTAAGCAACTCCACGTTACCTTTGCACTTCAATCGTTCCCATGGTTTCATATGCAAAATCACATTTGTTATCGATTTCAATGGCCTTGCTTATGAGTTCTAACCCTCTGTCTAAATCTTGCTTCCACTGGAGCTGAAGTAAACTAGGAGAGAAAGAAAATTTAGAACAAACTTCACATACTCTTCCCAAAACGCTGATCACGTGAGCAAAACACCCCAAGATCCCAAATGTACTTAATTCCTAATGCAGGGTAGACAGTAGCTTCATGGCTTTTAAAAACATGTATGTGAAAGTCACTTTCAATAAGCCATGTTACCAGTTTAATGACTCTAAAAAAAAGTAAACTTCTCACAAGACAACTTGTTTTCAGTTGTTTTATGAAACACAAAACTTAAGCACAAAGCTACAATTAGGATAGGGCTTAAGTAAAAGTCAGATATACTTCAGGTAGATACTAAGTTAGGAACGAACATTAATAAGACTCTCCTGAAACTTTATTTAGAGTTTAGTCAAGAGAAACTGTAGAACTACATTCAACAGCACTAAACTGTTTTCACAAAGTTATTTTTCTGGCTAAACTTCTAAATACAAACATTCAATTCAGGTTAATTCATCTAAATATGCCAAGTTCCCCTAAACAAAAGGGTCATAAAACTGAATACATACCCTTTATGAACATATGTAGTGGCATTGTCTGGCTCAAGGTCAATGCATTTATCATACATTTCATCAGCCTTGCCAAACTGCTGTTGATCAGTTAGTGCCTGCATCAAAAGAGAAACCTGTATGTCAATACACAACCAAAACACACACTCTGTGCTAGGCTAATTCTAATTAAAACCATATTGACAACGTGAGATTGGACATAGCTCTCTTATCCCACAGCAGGCCAGGCAAAGCAGTTACCAGAGTTCAGTTCCAAAATTGAGGCTTTTTAGAAGAAAGCTGCTAGCCTTTAAGAGAACAAATTACTGATCATAGTACCATCCACAACAGGAGAACCACAAGCAACATGCCAAGCGTACTGCAAGTAAAAACCTTTCTATAAGTCTCTACTTGTAAGTCTCAACCGCTTCCTTAAAAAAGGAAATGCATCCGTATTGCCCAGCCTGCTTAAAATCAGAACATCTCGTGCTTTGTACTAGAATGAGCAGTATGTTCTCTTAGAAAAGAAATGACAGTCTCTCTTACAAGTGTGCTCTGAACATCTTGACTGGTACCTGTCATTTGTAGCAGAATGGAAGTGTTACCCTACTTCCATACATTTAACTCCCAAAGTACCTGGAGAATCCCAGACATCCATCAAGTGATATGCCACACACTTGCAGGAGTTCAAGGGGAAGTGCATGCCAGCCCTCTGCCTCCTAGTAACCACCCTTGACTCTCATCACTTACACTCTGCTGCACCAATTCTCCATTTATTTCCTCCACCCCAGGTACACGCCTACCCATATATTCAGCTAGCTCATCAAAGACAGCATGTGTTATATCAGAACTTAATTCTCAAAACTCTTCTTATATTATTTGAAGAAATGTATAAGGAGATAATGAAGAAACGTTACTGAAGATAAAAGGTACAAGAGAATGCAGCATTTTCTTTAAGTGAGAGAAAAAAGTACCTGAGCATAGAGTGCATAACCTTCAGCACACTTTGGAAATTTTTGAATGACATCTTCAAAGCCTTTCATGGCTGCCTGCACAGACAAAGGACTATTTCCTGTATAAGCTTGGCGATACTGTTCAAAGAAGAAAAAAAAAAAGAAAAAAGGAAAAAAGTGAAACACTACCATATACAAAAGAAAGGCTCATCAGGCCACTACCCATTCCCCATCAGATGCATGCACCATAACAATTCCAGGCTCCAGCAGGTGACGTTCCTGTGTATCCCTACCAAATCTGTTTCTAGGAATCTACTATGTGTCAAAGTTTTTGATAGAGTGGACTTGGAGAGAAGAAAGGGTGAAATAAAGAAGCCATAAGGCCTTATAGCTGCTAATAGCCTCCCTCTATTCCAACAGCCTAGAGATTCCAAGCCTAGAATTCCTCCTTGTTCAGGCTGCGCAAGGCTGTCCTCAGAAGTTTCCTATGTGCAAGGGCATTGTTCTATCTTGCAACAGTCTGTTTCCAATTTTTTGAAGGTGACCACTTTCCACAACATTAAAGCTTTATTTAAATCAATTTTACGTGATACAAGTAGAGTGAAGATTTGTGTTCCTCTACCACAAAAGAGATGACCTGCCGTTTGAACAAACATTTCAAAATGAAAGCAGCAAACCCTTACTCTAACTAAAAACTGCTTAATTATTTCTTTACCTTATTATTAACATATATTGAGCTGTTGTCATCGAGATGAACACCAGCATGTTACCTACCAGAGCAAAACATTTCTGTGCTTGAGCCAAGGCAGAATCCGGTCGCAATCTGATACATTCATCGAAGTCTTCCACAGCCTCTTCGATTTGGTCAAGCAGGATTTTCAGCTAGCCAAAATGAAAGAAAATCCTATTTCTGTATTCAATCTGTGCTTCAGACACTTCAGAAATAATTCAACTAGTGTCAGTTATTCATATCACCTCCAGTTCAGTTTTGGAACTGCCTAAAAACCTACAAAACCCATGACTAAAAATCACTGCCATAACACAATGAAGCCAGTAGTGAAACTCTGGCTTCGTATGCAAAAAGACAAAGTCCATGTGCAGGGATCGAGAATGCTTGCATTTGAGACTGTTACCATTAATGTTAAAGCCGTATGTCCAGTCACCAAAACTACAGTGTATTTTCTCAAGTCGCTTTGCCTCGCTGTAGTTAATACCTGTGGGCTGCTCGGAGGTTGAAACATTTTGGCTTTCCCAGCTTGCATTCAACTTTTTTTTTTTTTTTTTCTGACATTCTCATTCCTCCACAAGAGTGGAGCTCACTTCAGCATTCTCTTCACTGTGAAGCTACTGTAAAACACTAATTTTCAATCTGCAGAAAACTTCCATTCCCTTTAATCAACACATACCAGGCCCCTTCACAGAGCAGCTTATATCTGCTGAAAATGTATATGAACTCGAGTACTTTTAAGCCAGAGTTCATATTGATAGAGAACTGAACCTCTGTTGCTCTGCCTTCTTCCCTACAGCAACAGAAATAAACTGCTTCTGCCCGACTTGAACCTGTGAATGAGACGGTGTGTTTATTCTGCAACAGTTCCACATTAGGAGTTCAAGCTTTTCTTCAGCAAAATATGAAGTGTCTCTGATCATGTACTGATATTTTTCTTTAGTATTTATTGAAATATTCAAGTATTGGGATAAAATCTCTAATGTTTCTTACTTGTCCTCGATGGTGGTAAACATCGGCATTCTGAGGATCAATATCAGCAGCCATGTTGAAGTCTTGAGTGGACAGCACAGGTTGCTGCTGCTGCATATACATGCTTCCTCGTTTGATCAAAGCATTAGCTCTGAGCTGTAAAAAAAAGTTCAAAGAAGCATTAGCCACTCCAACATTCCTTCCGAGTTTGTTGCAATTACAGTACGTTTTTCATTCGACGAGGTTCTCCCACTGACAGATTTAATTAATTCTAAGCAGGAATAACTTTCATATTGACTCTAAATTAATCAACTCAAGTTGATGAATCACAAACGAATCATTTCAAGTATATCAGCCCATGCTTCCATCTTGGTGGATTTTTTGAATTATATTGCAAGTTTATCATCTAACTTCTATGTTTTCTCACTCCAAACTACAATCCAGCTGTGACAGACTCTTACCTTCACATTTGCATCTTCCATGCTGATGACCTGATCTAGGTCTGGTTTGGCAGCATTTGCATTGCCAATAAGTAAATAGAAAGTAGCTCGCAGAAGCAAAGCTTCTGCCATGTATTTTCCCTTTGCTTCAATTTCTTTCGTGCTTTCACTGATAATTTTGTCGTAGTTTTCTTCTTCCATATATTGTTTTGCTCTCAAATAGCCAGAGCTGTAAATGATGCAAGAACAGTTGTATATATACATGCAATCACTGAACAGTGCAATTCCAAATCAGATTTTTCATTAAATGATAACAAATACTAACTTTTGCTATACTCAGTTACAACACTAGCATAAGTCAAGTTGCACATATTCCTGTATGAAGCCACCACAAACTGAAAACAATTTAGACAAAAAATGGCCAAATTACACTGGAAATTAAGAAGCAAAATTTTTTAAAGCTCTTGAACTTGACCTTCATTTGTCCTTCGAGGTTTTTTTTTCATATTAAGGACAGCAATAATCTCTGCCTTGAAATAAGAAGTCTGGGATAGAATTTCATATTCTGATATTAAACCTAACACTGTGCCGCTTTTACGTGGAAGAAAGAATTTCACAGCAGAAATTACAGTAAGCTAAAAGTCGTGGATTCAGTGAATCTGTCTCTATGTCAGGTCATTTTATGTTAGTTTTAAAAAATAAATAAATCATAACACTGTTTGCAATGGTTTCCATACTGACCACAGTGGTATCTTCCAAAAATAAACTGGAAAGCAGCATAGCAAGTTAAAGCACCATTCATGTGGTGCTTAAGCTCCACTCAAAAAAAGAAAAACCTCAAGTTTTTCTTTGTCAGAAGAAACCTCTCATTTATGTGCAATTTGATTCCAACAAAATAAAACACCCTTTCAGCCTCAGTTGCTGTAAATTCATAGTTTTCATTAACAGAGACCCTTCTCCTAGCTTGTCTTCTCCTTTCCAATCCAGAGACTAACTTGCTTTCTCCCTTGGAAACTCTCCTTCAGTATAAAACATTCTTTCCTCCAGACGCATTATTCAGTACTCTCTAGTCCTCCTTTCTCCTAAGATTTACTATGATACTTTAGTAAATATTCAGTATATCTTCCCAATCTCATTGTCCTTTCTGTTTAGCAGATTGAAGCCACCTACAGTTTGGAACTAGCCAGTCAGCTTTCCTAAAAACTTAAGACTTTAATAGTGATCTACTTTCATAGGCTCATGTTATTACCATAGGATTTAGCATGAAAACAACTATAAACCAACAGCAAGTGACACTGAGCAGAATGTCAAAATCACTGAAAACTTAATTCCAATACCAAAAGGTTTCAAAGTGTACCGTACACTCACTTTTCTTTTACTTCAGAAGCCTCTCCCTCCTTATCCTTATCTTCATCTGATTTCTCACCCTTAAGCAAAGGTTGGGAGATTATATCATCTGTGAAAGAACTGAAGTAGGATTTAATGAACTGTGGTGAGGGCATCAAAGGCTCACGATTCTGAAACAGAGAAATGTAATTTCAAGTCATTAGATGGTAAAATCAGATGGTAAATACAGAAATGGATAATCAATGTGATATTAACAGAACTCAATCATGAAAGAACCAATGTATGATTTTCCACTATCCCATTTGATACTCTGCTATTTTTGGTTTGACAGTTTGACCTTTATGGATCATTTAAGCTTCAGATCACAAGAGAATAGCCATCACCAGTAAAAATAAAGTGAAGATACTCAAGAGAGGAGGGAGGTAGTACCTTTCTGCATGTATGGCTAGCAGTGAGGACTCTTAGGATATCACCAGACATTGGGCAGGTGTTCTAAAGCAGTATGCGTGCACATAAATTGGGTGGTAAATGCAAACTTGTCAGTTAAAGCATGAGCCTAAACTCAATTAGAATCTACTCAAGTAGATTCTGAATTGCAATTTGCCCTTTTCTCCAAGTTGTCCAAGAGAAGCTGCTGTCTATTACAATGAAGGCTAATGAGGCAATATCCTAATCCCACATTTTTCTTGAAGTCCTAGAAATTATTCTTCCCCGGTACAAAATTCTTTCTACAACTGAAAAATATTTCTTGCTCAAAATAAACCCTGCACACAAGAATTACAATTCAGTCTTTCCTGCAAAAAAAATTTGAATGCACTCTTCTGAACTTCCCTATTAAGTTCAATCATAATACTGCCTTTTTGAAACACACCTAATTCACGATGCTACCACCACCACCCTAATAGCCCAATTCATTTTTTGTTACCTCAACAGCACACATTCATGTGAGTTTCTGTATGAAAGAAACCCAGCATCTCAGGATTTCAGTACTTCAACCACAGTGACAAACAATAAGCTAGAACATTTTAATAACAAGTGAAAGCGTTTTAATACCTGTCCCTACTTTTTTGTATCCAAACAGCCACTTAAAATGACTGCTCCTGGCTACTCCTACACTTCCATAGTCTTCTTCTCTGCAGTTTCCAAACATTAATGCAAAGAGGTCTGAGTGCCAAAATAGAAAAGTACAAGTGTGAGCACCTATTTACAAAGAGAGAACAGAAACAGCCTGCGACTGAACATCACAAGTAATCTGTGGTAGGTAGGAGAGGAAGGTATATTTTTCAAGACAGAATCAGGAAGCCTGACTACTAATAAAAAGATGGAACAGTATTATTTTCCATGACGCTGCAAGTCCAGAAAAGCTCCATGTAGGGGCAGCACACCAACTTAGGGTGTCTCCTAAATGTCATAATAAATTTGATTATTAAAGAGAAATAATTGCTAGAAATAGACGCCTCTGAGGTTTCAATAACTTTAGAAAGGTCCCAAAGGAAAACAACATTGGTACAATAGTAGCTTTGTACAAAATCATTCCTGTTAAATCTTACTCCTCAGTAGATGAAGACGGTGACTTGCTTACAACAACTGACAGAATTTCAACAACTAGTTGGGTAAAATCAGAGTTTGTCAGAAACATCACAAGTCTTACCTTGTATTTCTCTTTGGCCTTTTCTTTTCCAAGGAGTTTAAGAACTTTATCGGCTAATAGCATACTTTGCTGGTTTTGGAAGGCTTCTAAAATGCAGACTGCAGTGACATCTAGGAAACAACATACGAATGTGAGATTAAAGGCAAATTCTGATAGTCACTGCAGTACGCTAAAACGTGCCACTGTTACAATGAGTCACTGCCAAACTCATACACATCCTGTTCAAGGGTAAAAGCCTCTGTTTCCAGTTTGCTGTATCTATCATTTTTTCCAAGGTACAAATTTGTATCTCAAATGACTTCCTTGTGATAAAAGGACTTCATGACAGTGAATTAAAGAAATTGTATTTATTTTTACCTTCATGTTTTTATCCAGAGACAAACACACTTAGGTGAACAGTGAAATGTATACTTCCAATAAGGACTTCCACCATTCTGAAACTTTGAAGATAGTAATTACATTCACCTTATGTTCACATTAAAAGTGCTAACACAGTTTCTCTTCTGGGACTGGTCCTAATTTTCTACTTTTAGAATTCACATTCAGTCCCATCACATCTCACTTCTTCCTCGGTTTAAGGTATCTTCCCATATTATATGTCAAATTTTTCTGCTCACCTCTTTGGAATGGAGCAAGTTCATAGAATCATAGAACGGTTTGAGTTGGAAGCGACTTAAAGATCACCCAGCTCCAACCCCCGTGCCATGGACAGGGACATTTCCCAGTAAATCAGGGTGCTCGAGGCCTCATCCAACCTGGCCTTGAACACCTCCAGTGATGGAGCAACCACAGCTTCCCTGGGCAACCTGTTCCAGTGCCTCACCATCCTCATTGTGAAGAATTTCCTCCTTACATCTAGTCTAAATCTTCCCCCCCTCCAATTTAAAGCCATTCCCCCTCATCCTATCACTCCACGTCCTCATAAAAAGTCTCTCCCCAGCTTTCCTGTGGCCCCTTCAGGTGCTGGAAGGTCACTATAAGGGCTCCCTGGAGTCTTCTCTTCTCCAGGCTGAACAAGCCCAATTCTCTCAGCCTGTCCTTGTATGGGAGTCTAAGAGGAATACTTTGCTGGTCTATTTAAAGTACTAGCTGGTATCACATCCCTTTCATTCACACACAGAAACCTCTGCAAATGTTAACTCATCACTGCCCAAATCACGTTTTGCAGTGTGAAATGTACTCTTATGCGCCCGTTCAAAACGTGTCCCTTAGTTCAAAAGTGCCCTCAGACAACACACCTGATCTGCAGTACTTCTTAATTTTCACACATTCCTGACAGTTCAAAACGTAGTGTGTTACAAACACTGTTTGGAAGGATATGACACAGTAGTTTCTGCTGAACTCATAGTGTTAATATTAAAAAGGTTTTTTTTAAAAATCTATTCCAATTTTCATAATGTTTATACATCAGAACAAAATGCTTCTAAAGCCGTTTTCCCTTTTATACTGGCAAAAAGCATTTAAATGACTGCAATATTCTTGTTTCTGACAACATATCTCCACCTGAAAAACCACCTTGGTTTCTGTAGTAGCACGCATTCTCTAAAAAAAACAAGTAAGAAAGTTTGTTGCTGTATGGAAGTAGAATGACTGTTGTCTGGATTATCCACTAAACATGTTACATAAATTTTAAAATAAAACGTAGGGTGTTTCTTGGAAAAAGAACACCTTGAGCGGCTGAAGCAGCTATTTCAGATCTAAGTGGATGACAGCTTGAAAAACAGGAAAAGGTTTCTTCATACAAGAAAACATATTTGCCATAAATATGAATGGTTTTAAATAAATAATTCTGTATTACTGTAGTTACAGAAATAAAAACAATCCCAGAAGTCATCCTTCTCCAAATAACTGAGCTAATTCCAGTTTTAAGTATACACATCAAGAGACACTCACCTTCTAAACATTCCTTCTTATTGTCTAGCTTTTCATGAGCTTTTGCGCGTCTGAAGAGAGCTTTTACATATTTAGGGTTAAGCTCAACAGCCTTTGTGCAATCTTGTGCCACTTCTGTCCATTTTTGCTGTGAGTAGAAAACAAAATGAGAGAGGTCCTACTCAGCTGCATTATATTAGCTTTCCACTACCAACTCCAGGGTCATGCCCACCTAACGGTAGCTGCCGTTTCCCAGGGCTCTGGTTCTACCTGCTTGCTTCTATTTCTGCAAGTTTCTCAGTAAGAAACTGTCAGGTACCACTGGAAGCCACCTGCACCAGAAGAGCCACAAAACAGAAAAGGAATTCCTACAGAAAAATGAAACCAGACAGTTGTGCAAAGCATATGGGGGAAGACGATGAGTTGATGTGAAGATGCTTGCAGGAGGCAACATTGGGACTGAAAGACTAGTACTAAACAAATAGAAAAAAAAAAAGAAAAAAAAAAGAGATGAAAACCAACAAACAAGCTTAACAAAGCTGTAAGAAATTGTTTAAAAAACCCAAACTTCTTACTTCAATTTACTACGCTATGTTACCACAAAGGGATGATAAATGAATATGTTGGAGCAGACCTGGTCAAGGATATTAAAAACTAAATACCCTTGTATCCATTTTTGTGCAAAAGGTATGTATCAAAATAGGCTTTTCTAAGAACTGAAACAAAAGGAAGCACACCCATTTGGGATTCCTTATGGCATGAATTTGCGTTATAAGTAGTATCTGATTAGACAATAACTGTTTTATTTCTCCTCTAATTTTCAAGACTAGCTTTGTCTAATCATAGTTTCCCACTTAATACTTCACACTGTACAAATCCAATTTTCCCACTCCTTCACACAGCTCACCAACTTGACCTAATAAGCAGATCCATTGATACAACACTGGTTGACTTCTAAAACTAACATCAAATATACTCAGCTATCAAGTTAATTTTACTTCCATGTGTGCAAAATTTAGGTATTGAGCTTTAGAGGGTTTTGTGATTTCTTATTTAATTTTTGAAGCAACAGCCTTCCAAAATACCTGAACTTTCACCTAAGAGTTAAAGAAACACTCAAGTAGAGAGAAGTAAAATTAACTTATATACAAGCAAATTATTCCAGAGGATAAGAAATTAAAACCTTGTCTAACAAGAAAGGTACACACAAGAATTACATCACACAGACTGAGAATAGTTAACAGAAAATAATTTTATTTATGTGTGGAAAAGTATGATGAGCTAATAAAAAACAGCTGCAAGCTACAGTATCTTGTTGTGAAAATATCATTACCTGGCAGTAGATATCGTTACCTGGGATCATTCAGTGGATATCACAAAATAAACAATTTATAATGCATCTTTTTAGCATAAACACATAATTATCTAACTTCTTACCAGTTGTTCATAGGCAGCAGCTCTATTTTGATAGAAGGTAGAAAGATCAAGGTTTTTCTCAGGAGGGCACAGGCTGATAGCTTCAGTATAACATTGAATAGCTTGCTCATACTTTCCTGCTTTAAAATATTTGTTTCCTTTGTTCTTGGCTGCTTGGGCTCTATCAAGAGGGCTCTGAAAAAGAAAGTGGTAGGTCATTTCAAATAGGAAAAGCATCACCACACACAAACTATGTGCTTATGGGCTGATCTTCAAAGATATAAAATGAAACTGAGTACTAAGCTCTAGTCTAGACTTCTGAAAAATCTCCCTTCTTCCTTTACCTGGAAAAACACAACAGATTTTCTTTTGCAAGTACATCACATCAAAGATAACCTTTTCAGAAGATTCACCACAATGGTATTAAACAACGCAGTGAATTCTCTTTGGAAAGCTAAGATTAAAACCTGTTTATGTGATGAGTCATCAGAAGAACCAATGGAATAAGTAATTGCTCCAAAGACTAAATATGTGAAGACAACAAAGCCTTCAAAGCAATTAATGTAAGAAAAGTTTCCAACTGAAACACATATAACCTATAAGACCAGAGCTGACTCAGCAGACTATGAATTAAATATGGAAAACGCTTTGTGGAAAGACCTACTGAGCAAGATGAATAAAACCTGTAGGGAAAACAAAGCCGTTTTGTCTTCCCGAAACCTTTCATGCAGGTCCCCTTCAGTTACTGGAAAGTCTCTATAAGGTCTCAGTCCTCAGTATGCAAGCAGTACACACACCACTGAACTAAATGGCTGCCTTTTAAACATAAAGGCCGATACAGCTCTGTATCATCAATAAACCCAGTCTGATAAGGACTTAAGATGAAAATATAGACTCACTTAGATCTCACACCCATGAAGAATGGATCCCACACAGATTGAACAGAAATTGTGCATTAAAAATAACAAAATGTTGTAGCCGAATCTTTATTGTGATAAAACACAATACCAGATTTTAAATACAACTCTTTAAAAATAATGATCCTGATGAGATGAATTTTCTTAGAAATCATGAAATTATGAATATTTGTAACCTTTTTTTCCTCAAAAAAGCGCTTCATGTTTTGTTTAAAGTTACATATTCAACTTAGCTAACTGCACTATAAAATGAAGAAGCCAAAAGCACTAAAAAAACTAAATCTCATGAGTCTCTTCTGCTTTCGTATGTTTCTGTTGTTCATTGTCTGGGTTTATTTTGCTGTAGTTAATGCTGCAATGCCTTTTCATAACAGTATAAATGAAAATATGAAAATTAATTCTTAGCACCATATCAGTTTTTGAAATAGTTTGTCAAGCCTTAGATTTAACCATGATAAAATTTCTAAGCCACTGCTTCTCAGCCCTCCAGTTCTTCTCATTTGCTACACTGAAGTTGTACACAAATAAGAAACTGATTACAGAAGCAAACTTCATGTACCTCATGCACAAGTTATCAAAAAATGTCACACCTTCTTCCATTTTCTTGCAATTTTCTAGACATTATTTTCCAATTTCACCACTTCTCACCTGACCTGCTGCATTTCTATATGCTGCACTGGACATTCTTAGTCCCAAAGGTGAGTGTCCATACAGAGCAAGAAAAGCTCTCACAGTTTGTCACCTTCTGGTCAATGAATCTGTGCAACAAGCAAGCCAGTCCAATAAAATGAATGGAAGTTCATAATCAGTTATCTGCCGAGGCAGTATAAACAGTACAGAAGTTATCAGCAGTTGCATAAAAAAAACCAAACCAAACAACCCCAAAACTTCTCAGTACTTAGGACTGCTTTCAGCCACTGTTCACTAACAAGTCTTAAAACAGAGTTTAAGCCATGTGTGTACTTGAGAAGCACTCAGTTATCTAGGCAACTCAACAGGCAGATTGCTAACTGCCTAAAGACCAGACAACATTGACAAAAATTTCTTCACTGTTACTTAAAGCTCAGCAAATGTGCTTTCCTCACAAAATGCATGCAAACAACAGCAACTTATCTGCAACTGACTGCCAGCTGTGAGAATAATTAAGCTTATTAACCCTCAGGAATGTCAATATAGTTAAACAGCAGTTCAGAAGTTCATATATTTGAGGGAGGTTGTTTTTTATAGCAGAACAAGAAATTTGCTGCCAGACAATGACAACAGTGATTCAAAACAGAAGCATGAGCAGCAAGTTTCAGCATTTTCTTTTGGTTGAAAAGGATTTGCATGAGCCCTTGTCTGACAGATGACATGGAAGGGGACTACTGTTTCAGTCATCATAATTCATCAACTTGTGGAAAAAAAACCTAACAAAAAAGCCCTGGTCTAGACCTCTAATTTTCTCTCTAAGTGAGAGGACCCGCTTGATGAGATCAGGTACCAAAGAAAAGTGGCGTTTTCTGAATACCTGCTGTTCCTGAATACCTATCTTTCTTTTTTTTTTTTGACTAATGTTCATCTTATCTCAGACCTATACTGAAAGGTATTAACCAAGTATAAATGGCTTTAAGATTCTCCTTACCACTAAACTCACAATGAGAAAAGTTATGTCCACATAAGCTTAAGATATAAATTCAGAGTGCAAACAAGGTCATATTCTAGTTAGAAATAATTAAGCAAGTTTATAGTATAATTTGTCATCATTCTCCATCAGTCACCTTCCTTTTAAATGAGTTTGCCGTTCACACCTACTATGAATAGACAAGCTGCACGTGAGCTGCCAAGAGTCTAACAATTGTTCTACTGCTATTATACACATTTTTGTTTTCTACACCTGTCCACCACAGCTGGCATGAAACACAGAAGCCTAACAGTAGGTCCATAGTGAGATTTGTCAGGCAACAGGTGCACAGTACAACAGAAGTGACTTTTTACATTGCTGAGATCAGTTCAGAATAACTATCAACATAAGTATATTTAGACAAAGGGGTTTAATCCGTTCACACACTGATCTAATGCCACAGCAGCGAGACAGGCATATTCCACAATTGCTATCAAAATAGATACTGGAAAGCAGCCATGCTAGTTGGCTGTTGTTCCTGCATGTGGCACCACAGAAGCCAAGGAGTTTGGCCACGTTCACCCACCACTGCACTCAAGGGCTATCTTCATCTCAGAGGAAAACGTGCAAAGCCAGTGAACTGTTGCAGACCCAAATGGCTTTGTCTGCAATACACAAAGCCACATGGCTGACTAAACTATCAAGAATCTCTGCTTGATGCCTGCCTCACATCCCAAATGGAGAAGCTTAGCCTACGAACTTACTGAAAGAGTTAAGGGGTGAAATTTGGACTATCACAGACTTGCAATAGGCAACAATTTCAACTTCAGAGAAAAAAAATATCGAAGCAGCCAACACATTACCTCAACTGCTTGCTCCTGTCAGACAAGAAGGGCATAAACAAGTTATCATGGAATAAGTAAAAAAAAAAAAAAAAGCCAGCTGAGCATCAATTAATTCAATAAACATACTGGAGAAGTAAACTGCTTTGCATTTCAGTTATGCAATATCTACCACAAACAAACAGAGCATGTAAAAAGCACCTGCTGTTAGTAACTAAAACACATTCCACCCAAATTGTAAGAAACACCAACAACTTCTGTAATTAACAGATGCCATTTGACTTTCTGACCTTGCAATAGCAAAGTCATCCACAGATGCAGTTTTATCATCAGCACTTAACTTGTCCAACAACACCAGTTTACTGTACCGCTGAGGAGCTGTGCTTACAAGAGAAGGAATATCCAAAGCAGTTCAGCTTCTCCCGATATAGTGTCTACGCTAACAGCTTCTGCCAACACAACGTCAGTTGCGGATCGCACAGTTGGCCAGTGCATCTATGCCAGGAGACTCTAGTGCAGATGCAGCCTGGGGAAAGCATTTCACTGTGCAGCAGGTGAAAGAAAAGGCTGACCTGCATGCAAAATGGTAAGAAGACTCACTAAAAACAATGAAGATTTCAGACCCCACATATTTTCAAAGAACAAACAAAAAAATTTAAGGTTGTGTCTTCAGAAACAGTGAACTGATCATGAAATTGATACAAAAGCCGATTTAATTAAATGAATGAAAAAGCCTGAGTACTAAATCACATTTATGAGTAAAAGAATAGTTACCTGACACACACACACACACACACACACACACACACACACACACAGAGCTG
The DNA here is from genome assembly GCF_032191515.1 of Phaenicophaeus curvirostris. Classification (NCBI taxonomy): domain Eukaryota; kingdom Metazoa; phylum Chordata; class Aves; order Cuculiformes; family Cuculidae; genus Phaenicophaeus; species Phaenicophaeus curvirostris. The sequence goes on from NC_091392.1 coordinate 91,465,784, forward strand.
TTGGTAGCATATTCGTTATTGACCTATGCGATTTCTAAAAGACTTCTCTCCTGTGTTTAGTCTGTAAAATTAATTACTACCTCTTATTCAGTGTACAGATTTGTACCTGAAATCTGACCAAGTTTAAGAAAATATCCCACTACATTAGAAAGGCAGACTGATACAATGTAGGTAGTTGATACAAAGCACCTACGACAGTTGTATTTTCAATTATGGGTCTTATCAAGAATATCCATGACTAATAAAATGTGTAGAAACAAAATCTACATGGCATCACCGCTTTGGATATCAGGAACAGGAAAGCAACCCTCCACACACACATAAAGTAGTCAAGGGAACCTTCAGCCACATTGATTTTTCTGCTGCAGCCATATTTTAACCAGCTAGAGAATTATCTTATGTAATCAGGCAAATCTGACCCATTCTTCTACAGCTTTCCTAAGTAATATCTCTCATTTCTTTACTGTATAAACAATGACACTGTTCAAGGAACTCCAGCTCATACCACTCAGTCACATACTTATTCTTAGATGCACAGAGTGTTCCAGCAATTTAATTTGTGAATCAATCTGAAAGTGCTAGACGTGCAATATTTTAAATCAAGTGCTATACAAGTGTTGAAAGCGTTTTAAGCACTTGCTTCAAGTACAACTACAAAATTACTACAAACCACTTCGTAGTACATACTGCAATTCAGAAATACAACCAAGAAACCCAGAGTTAAATAGCAAAGTCACTGCAGCTACACAAAGGCTACAAGCAGCCTGCACAGCAGAGCTCACACGTAGCAACACTGCCATTAATATGCTAGACGCTGTTTGCGGCCACAAGCCCAAGCTACCACAGTATGCAAAGTCTTAATTTGTCCTCCTAACAATACTTGCTCAGTACTGCTGTCCATAAAGGAAAAAATCACTGCATTCAAATAACAGTCTCCAGGTCCAGCATGGGTATGGCAGCTCACTACACTTCCAGGAATGCCTAAGGGTAACTATGATTCACTAGTTGCAAAGCTGACCTCCTCCCACCACTTCCATGTGTTCCTGTCACTGCCTGCCCATTCACATAACACTAATCTTCAACACTGAAACGATGAGGGTTAAAATTGTCCTTTTCCAATCTCCTGAAGGTGGCTTCTCTCCTGATCATTTCAGTCAGGAAGTTTAAGCCTGTGGTCTGACAGTTGAGAGTGTTTCAGGTGGTACACAGGAATGAGAAGAATATTTCAATGGTATTATCTTATCAAAGCTGACCAGTTTGTCAAATCCACCACTTTAAACATCCTCGTCAATTGTAACCTCACCTCAGTAATACAACGTGACCACCATGATACACCTATGACTGTTGATGTGCCTGAGACACACCTTTCCACTTACGGGCATACAAGAGATCATAGATCTGGTTTGGACTCTGATTTTCCATGTTGCCTTTCAGTTTTTGTATAGGTAGTTTGATCTGAAAATTCTCAGAAAGGTAATTTACAATGGAATAAAGGTAATCTATTTAAGCAAACTCTACTCAGAAGTCTCAGTTACTTAACAGTATGGCTTTTGTACTTTAATGGAAAATATTTCTTTCTAAAAAGATTTTAATTGTGTTTTCTCTCCACTTCGCTGTACCCAGCATCTCAGACTAATACAAAACAGATCACAGAACTCCTTTTCAAAGTACTAACTCTGGAAGCAACTTACTCATAACTATTTGACACCTCAGAAGTAGAAGCACATTCACCTAACAAGCAGCAGGCTGTCAGATCCACACTAACCTGCTTAATGCATACTTTGCAACAAGAGGCATTCAATAACACACGACGACCGGAACAAATTCACACACGCTGACTGAAGCACTACCAACAACAGGATGATGAGCAATAAGCCCAGTTATGAGCATCCTATGCTCACAGGAGCCAACCTCCCAGTTTTATGCAGTGATAATGACAAGGACGCCACCTGAGCACATCTGCTGCAGCATGCCTTCATCCATCCTCTCCCACGTGTTCTCCACGGCTGACATAGAGACTACATGGAATCATACAATGTCCTGAGCTGCAAAGGACCCACCGGGATCATTGGGTTCAACTCCTGTCCCTGCACAGGACAACATCAAACTTCATCCCATGTGTCTGAGGACATTGTCCAAAGGCTTCTGGGATATTGTCAGGCTTGGTGCTGTGACTGCCTCCCTGGGGAGCCGTTCCTGTGTTCCACCACCCGCTGGGTGAAGAACCTTTTCCTGATATCCAATGTGACCCTCCCCTGCCATTCCCACTTCTCCAAGCCTGCAGGCTGCCCTGCACTGCCTCCTGGTAGCTGAGCATCCACCCCTCCCCTCACCCTGCAGAACACCTGCCCTAGCAGCAACCTGCAACCCTTGGATCCCTTTATTCCCTGCAAGGAAGGCAAACAGAAGCCTGGTCTTCTGGGACCTTCTCCCAATTCTGGCTTTTTCCTTCAGTGACAGCACCCAATGATAAGGACACCACTCAAATGCACCCGCTCCAGTGCGCTTCCATCCATCCCCTCACATGCATCCTCCGTGATTGGCATAGACTTTGTGGAGCCATGGAACGACCTGAGTTGGAAGGGACCCACGGGGACCACCATGTCCAACTCCTGTCCCCGCACAGGACAACCCCAAACTTCAGCCCATGTGTCTGAGGGCGTTATCTGAAGGCTTCTGGGATATTGAGGGGCTTAGAGCCGTGACTGCTTCCCTGGGGAGCTGTTCCAGTGTTCTACCACTTTCTAGGTGAAGAATCCTTACCTGATATCCAACCTGACCCTCCCCTGGGACATCTGGAGGCTGAGGGGAGACATCATGGCTCTCTACAACTACCTGAAAGGAGGTTGTAAAGAGGAGGGAGCTGGCCTCTTCTCCCAAGTGATAGGGGACAGGACAAGAGGGAATGGCCTCAAGCTCTGCCAGGAGAGGTTTAGGCTGGACATTAGGAAAAAATTCTTCACAGAAAGGGTCATTGGGAACTGGAACAGGCTGCCCAGGGAGGTGGTTGAGTCACCTTCCCTGGAGGGGTTTAAGGCATGGGTGGACAAGGTGCTAAGGGGCATGGTTTAGTGTTTGTTAGGAATGGTTGGACTCGATGATCTGGTGGGTCTCTTCCAACCTGGTTATTCTATGATTCTATCTTCCCACCACTCCCACTTCCTCAAGCCTGCAGGGTGCCCTGCTCTGCCTCCTGCAGGCTGAGTATCCGCCCCTCTCCTCACCTTGCAGAGCACCTACCCTACAGAGACCCGAGTCCCCTGGGACCCCTTTATGCCCGGTGGGGAAAGCAAAGGGAAGCCTCGTCTTCTGGGCACTTGTCCCCCTTTCAGCTTTTCCCTTCAGTGATATCACTCGATGATGAGGACACCCACCCCGGCATGCCTCCATCCATCCCCTCACATGCATCCTCTGTGGTTGGCATAGACTTCGTGGAATCATGGAATGACCTGAGCTGGAAGGGACCCATGGGGATCACCGAGTCCAACTCCTGTCCCCGCACAGGACAACCCCCAATTTCACCCCATGTGTCTGAGGGCGTCGCCCGAAGGCTTCTGGGATATTGTCAAGCTTGGAGCCGTGCCTGCTTCCCCGGGGAGCGGCTCCAGAGCTCCCCCACCCTCTGCGCGAAGAGCCTTCTCCCGATACCCACCCTACCCCTCCCCCGGCACACCTTCCCGCCGTGCCCGGCTCCCGGGGCGGGCGGGCGCGCCTCCTGCAGGCCCATCGCGCCGCCTCCGCTCCCCGCTGCTCCCCGGGGGCCGCCGCTCCCCTCACAGCGGCGGCGGCTCTAACGGCTGCCGGCCCGGGGGTGTCCGCGCGCTCACCGTGTCCTCGCGGCCGGGCCCATCGGGCTGCCCTCCGCCGCCGCCGCCGCCGGAGGAGGAGGAGGAGGAGGGGCGCGGGGAGGAGGGCCCGGGGCTCGCGCGCCCCTCGGGGGTCTTGCGCTCGCTCGCGCCCTTGCGCCGGGCCGCGCGCCGCCCCCACAGGTACAGCGCGCCGGCGCCCAGCAGGATCGGCGCCCCCAGCACCAGCGCCAGCTGCCAGCGAGACAACCCCCCGCCGCCGCCGCCTCCGCCGCCGCCCGCCGCTTCCACGGGCTTCGAGGCGGCCATGACGCGCTCCGCCCGGCGGGGGAAGGGAAGGGGTCACCGGACACCCGGAGCACACCGGGAGGGCACGGGATGGGCGAGCACTTCCGCCCGCCGCACGGCGCCGGGAGGCCACGCCCACTGACCCCATAGGCCACGCCCCCCGCCGACCAAACAGCACTCCCGCTGCATAGACCGCACCCCCTCCGCTAGGCCACGCCCCTTAGCATTGGCCACGCCCCCGTCGCCCACCCGCGCCCTCTAGGCCACGCCTCCCACAGCACAGGCCACGCCCCCTCTTGCAACGGCCACGCCCCCTGGGTGCGCAAGGTCTGGAGCCGCGTCATAGAGTAGAATCACCAGGTTGGAAGAGACCCACCGGGTCATCGAGTCCAACCATTCCTATCAAACACTAAACCATTCCCCTTAGCACCTCGTCCACCCGTGCCTTAAACACCTCCAGGGAAGGGGACTCAACCAGCTCCCTGGGCAGCCTGTTTCAGCGCCCAATGACCCTTTCTGTGAAAAATTTCTTCCTAATGTTCAGCCTAAACCTCCCCTGGCGGAGCTGAGCCGTAGTGATTAACCCGGGCTTAAAAAGAATATCTAATATCCAAGCACTGGAACAGACTGCCCACAGAAATCGTGGACGCCCCATCCCCTGAGGTGTTCGAGGCCGGGTCGGATGAGGGTTTGAGCGACCTGATCCAGCGGGAGGTGTCCCTGCCCACAGCAGGGGGGCGGGATCTGGATGACCAAGATCTTTAAGGTCATTTCCAACCCAAACCAACCTATGATTCCATGAACATTTTTAAGGAAAATCATCTTTGTTGTAAATACCTTGTTTCTTCTTTTTTAGTTATTAACGGAATAAAAATAATTTAATGTGCAATACTAGAATTTCATATATGTGTACATACATATGCATTATATGTATGTGTGTCTATGCTTGCTTAGCACCCTTACCTGTATGTAGAGGAAGCTTGTCTCCCAACTATTTCGCTAGAGCACTCAGCTGAGGATGAAGATATTTTGATATTTTTTTATACTCAGATAACGCTAATCATCTCACACCTAGAAACTTCATTTTAGGTGGGAGGGAGATGGAAGGAATATGTGTGAAGAAACATATTGCACTGAAGGAAAAAGTGTCTGAAAATAAAAACAACTGTAAGATTTCAAAGCAAACATCTCAGGGGTTCAAATAAAATTTGCCCTGCTGGACAATATATCCTGGTCCCTGGCAGTAAACAGCTCGAGCTGTATCTCCCTTTATTTATGGATTATTACGACTTGTGTAAGCATATTTTGCCAAAGCTGTGAGACAGCCTCTCTCCTGCTTTTCTCTGTCACCTGTCTCAGGATGTCAGAAGCATTTCCTTCTCCACATGCCAGGCTGCAGTTCTGTCTCACATGAGAAAAGAAGAAACTTGAACCAAACCACAGAAAATACGTATCAGCAGGCCAATAGCTTCCTACTGGGACAGCCTAAGTTCCACCCACATGATGCTTCCTATGAGCATCACATACCTTGCCTGTACAGGCTGGTAGCCTCAAAGATGTGAGTCAAATTTAAACTATCAGAATATGACCAGGAGTGTTTTTCCCTATGTGGAGAATCAGCCCACACATCCTTTTTATTGCCTCAGATGTCTTCACTGTGCTGTTTTGCAGGTATTCCTCTTGCTCCTGTCCATCTCTACCTCTGCTGAGAAAGCAGCCTGCTTGGATGCACGACATCCGAGGATATGCTGTCTGCACACCCATGTATTCCAGGTCCTTGTGCTGACTGTCGTCTCATCTGCCCTAGACAAAGCAAAATAAGGGCACATATATATTCATGACCAATTGGGCCCTTCACCCCTATTATTCAGAATGAAGAGTCCTACATCAACGTATCATACTTAAACCTCGCACCTACACTCACATGAATGAAACTAGAGCTGTTACTACATCTGTATTGCTAAACAGACTGAAAACAAGGAGCAAGGTTTCATGCCGGACAACTGATTCTCCATAATGTTCAACTGCCAGCAAGCTTTTGGCATAGTCCTGGCTGAGGCCAACTAGCATCTCCACAGCAATGCCCAGGCACCACGAGAACCTTTTGCTACCTAGCACACAACAAGGACTGCTTCCAACAGGCGGTTAGACTTGGGTCTCTTCTCCTGTTCCAACATTGTCCCAACAGGCTTTATAGCCTCAATGCACTCCTCCATGTCCTTCTGCCATGTCCCAAGGCATGTTATATATCTTCCATTTTCATACTATGCAAACAACAATTTTATGAGCCACAGCAGAGTTTTCCTGTTATATCAGATATTTTGACATAAAAAAGATACAAAACTTACAACAAAGTACTATAGTCACGGTACAGTACACAGAGTCTTGAGGAGACCGCACAAGCGCCATGGAGGGTAGATGTGACCAGACTCACTACTTGGTGTCAGGGCCAGAAAACAGTTTCCAACCCTCTTCTGTTTTGTCGTATAGACAGGACCTATATGGCCTACGCTCAGGGCTGGTGAGGAGGAATCGGACCCATTTTTACCCTGGTGGCCTTGAAGTAAATCAGGGTCTCCATAACCCTGATATGGCAGATGGTGAAAAGCAGGTGATGAAAGTTCATACTGGTTGTCATAACCCAAAAATGAATAAGCAGTTTCTTCAGGGAAGGCTGTCTTCTACCTAGACAGACCATGTTTTCCATGCCAAAGGAAGAGCAGAGACAATAGAAGTCAGGAGCAAGGGCAGCACAGGAAAAGTGGACCATTTGTCCTCCCTTCCACAGAGTCAGTTAAGCCTCTGTAAGCAGCTGTGCCAGCTTCTGACCACCATCGATGTGTCAATTTTGCTTTTCAAAAATCACAAGCCTACTTTGGGTTTGAGTTTGCACCTCCGGGGCATGTAACTGTGGGCAATCTCCATCAGTATTGACAGCTGCTGCCCTCAACAGCAACACACAGGGAGTAGCCAACACATGTCCCTTCCCACCAGCTCCCTGTGGCAGTGTCATATTTGACATCACTGTAATGGAAAGGTTAAAAGAAACTTTGTTGAAAAGAGATGAGAAAGGATTGACTTTATGATTAAACAGTGCCTAGGGCTACAGTGGGATGGGTTTCGATGGATGGGGAGAAGAAAGAGTGATTGAAACTGCATCTCCGCTTCCTCTTATTGGCAGAACAGTGTGAGGCTAATTTGCTTGGTGGTGGCATTTGACCTTGGTTTTCCTTTTTCTGGTTGGGAGAACCGCACAAGTTTGGAGCATCTGTACATGGAATATGAAGAGGATGATGATATTTCCTTTGCAAAATGGATGAGCAGCTTCTGGGGTCACAATTTGATTGAAGAGGATGAGAAAGAGGGTAGAGGCCACAAGAAACGTCAAACACGACTCTTTAGTGAAAGGAGAGCCTCCCTTCCGGTAAGAACTGTGTACAGTTTTCTCTGTGTGGGTGCTCTATGTATAAATACAATTACCAACCCCAGGGGCACGGCCCTAGAGATCTTTGGGGATGAGCATGGTACACCTTACTGCATAAGTTTAGTTCTGATTCACAGCAGCTTGTTGCTTTTTGAACTTATATTCCAGCCACAGCCAAGCCCCTGGTGCCTTTGGCATTACAAGAAAAGTGGCAGACTCCAAGATAAATGACAATAGGATGAGAAATGTAAGGAGAAGGGTGTAATATAATAACTGCCTAATTACGTGTTACACTGTTGTTCTTGTCTACTAAAGGTGACCTAGCAGAGTTCAAAACTTTTTGGAAACTGGCACACAAACACTGGCTTCAATGAGTCTGTTCTTAAGTCTGAAGCTGCATAAGCCTTTATGTATTCGCAGGATTTGGACCCAATTCTTCAATCATTCCATCTCTAGGAAGCTGAAGGCTTTACTCCCTGGGATTTAGCTGTTTGCCTGTGTAAATTCTAGTTTAAGCTAGAGGAGGCAGTCCCTGCTTGTTTGAAACATCTGACTGAAAATAAGGGTGCAACATAAAATATTATACTGTGAAGTGAGATTTTAAGGGAGAAGCACATTCTTTATTCTTAAACCAACAAGATAGTTGGGAAAGGGGCAAGGTTCACATGCTGAGGCAGTTTTTTAAGGCAGCTCACAACTGGCTAACCGATTATCAAAATAAAGTTGAACTGAAAGCAGCTGCTCCCAGTCTGATCTTTACGTGAAGGCTGATGCTTTTATTTTGTCCCTAAAAGAACATTTAGGTGGTCCAAACCTGTCTCTCTTTTTTTTCCCCCAGCTCCATTGGTTGGTTTATCAAAGTTACTATGTTTCCTTACAAACCATTTTTCACTTATACCTCTACGACATTACGGAAGCAACAAGGCAAATACTATTCTATTGGGGAGGAACTGCTAATCTTTTTCAAACTTTTTTTTTCTACCATGCTATATTTTCATCTTGCAAGTTCTCCTCCACTGGAGCTGTCATGTTCTAAGCTGTGGGATTTTTCTTTTTCAAAAAATTTGGCTAAGGCAAACCCAAGACACCTCCCTCCTCTTTGAATTCATGGACAGCTTGGACAGGTAGCCTTCATTCATTAGTTTTGAACAGATCAGCCATATTTGTTATTTATAAGTATAGTTCACCTTGTTACAGATTGCAAGACAGACTCTGAGCTAGAGCTGTGCTGATGGATTCCATCAGAATGATTATTAATATTTTGCCCTTCAGAGATCTATGCACAAGTGACTTCTGGAGGGCCCAATACAGACTGAACTGTAAGAATGTGCTTTAAATCATAGCCTATTCAGCAAGCTGCTGTACACATCATTGTGTATATTTGTGTGTGTACACATACATTTAATTTGAAGCATGTTCTTATATTCAGTTTGTTCAGAAGATATTTAAATACTTCACTAATGGTTATTCAAAGAGTTTGCTCTAGTTGCATCCCTGAATCAATACCTAGAACTTGGATTAAGTTAGCAGACAGAAAAGAAGAAGACTGTGACTTTTGACATTACTTTTCAACAAGCTAAAGTTTTCCCATACACTTACTTACGTCTGGCCTTTACGTTAATGATCCACATTAATTTGTCTTGATCCAGTTGTATCCTACAAGAGATATAAATTTCAACTGCTTCATTTCTTAGTGCCAGAAATTGGCTGGAAGAATGAGAAGGGAAGATTTGTTTGGAGATTTTATGATTTTGGGATAATTTTTTTTAATGGGAAAACACTGACTAGTTGGTAGTGAAGGGCACTAAAACATGTTGTCTTAAGCCAAATCTAGGAATTAAACAAATGAGCACTAATAATTCCTTAGAAATACTTTCAGAAAGAACATCTCCTTGTTGAGAGCAACAATGTACTATTGCTCCTGGATGCATTTTTTACACAGTTACTATAAATGGTAACTACTGTAAGATTAACTATTAAAATTATAACTACTCTAAGTTTCAAAACACTTAGCAGTGTTAGTTGAATATTGTCTTCGTTTTATCAGAGCAGTGCTGTTCATAATGATGATTAATAACTGAGATCAGACAGCATTTCTTCTGGAACTTAAGACCTCCACAGCAGATCACAGTGTACCCTTTCATCTGTGTCGACATTGTAAATAGAGATCACGCTGCTGTCCTGGTGAAAATCAAGTCAGCAGGTTCTGACTGACACAGCTGTTGGCAAACCTTCCTTGTGCAGATACAATGGTACTGCCAAAACAACACTGCCAGTATTCATACCCAGGGCTGGGATACGGTGCATCAGCAATAGTGCAGTCGTGCTGACACAAACTGCCTCTGCACCAGGAGTGTTTTGTTATTACATAGCAAAATGCTAGCAGTATAGCATAAAAGGTGGGTTTGCATAACACAGAAAATTGCTTTCAGCTCCCTAAAGGTCTTTGTCATTTTACATGTGCTGTAGACATTCGAGTAGCATCGACATAGTAGCATCCTACCATGGTAGAGCTCCTCAAAATATGGATAAAGCTTTGTTGAACAATTCCCAAACTAACAACAATTTTCATTTGTTTTCCCCCAGTACCTTAATATACCTCACAAATATTACTGAGATGAGCTTCACAAAATGCTTTTCCAATTCTCATTCCCATTTTGCAGAGGGAGCACAGAATTATATTCATCTGTCACTGGGTCACTGGCAAGACAGGCTAAATCTTGGAACTCCACTCCCCTGAAAAGAATCAGAGTTGTATATGTTGCTCTGGACCAACACTGAATATGAAAACTGTCTGGAGAGAACCCAGTCATCTGTTTTCATCTTTAGTTAGCCTATTCCCCTGGCAAACTTCAGACGTTAACTGTGATACCTTTCTGAAGCCTCCAGCTGCAACTTCCCATGAGACATTCTAGTTATCCTCTATCCTTTTGGTTCAGTACAGTTTCCTACCTCCCAGATATTTTGTTGTGGGGAAATGATAAGAGGCAAAGAAGCACTGACAGCAATTTTACAACCCTATGAATTTATCCACTTTCAAGTAGACATTGCTTCTCACAGCAAAAAAAATCTGATAAGAAACGGCTGAGAGTGGAAGCAGAGCAACTGGCCACTGTTGAAATTTCTAACATTTAGTCTGAACTAAAGTCAGACCAAACACCCAACTGTAGTATTGTTACTACAGTTGGAGCCTGGGCTCAAACATTTTTGAGGGATATATGCTTGGCTATAAGCTTCTCAGAAGGAAAGAAAGCAATGGAACAGGATCTGAATGTCAGATATTCCAAAATACCCTAAAGTACTGGGGTCATTGTGTAAACTTCCTGAACTCTTGTGCTGAAACACTGAAGAATAATTTTCTTACTGACAGCTGTGCAAGCCCTCAGATCAAGTACAAAGATGGAAGCAATTGTCTTGTCTTCGTCAGAAACTGGGAAAGAGATTAGGTAAATTATACTGACACTTATTTCTCGAAGTATTTTTGTTTGTATACTTTTTGTGCCTTTTAGCTGGGCTGCTAGCAGAAGATTAGCTGCTGTGTAAATAGATACTCTAAGAATGACTGGCCTTCACACAAAGGCTCAAGCAGAAAAAAGGAGAGGTAAAGGGAGGATGAACGGGAGGATGAAACAACCCCTGAGAATATATATATTGCTCCTGGATTTCCCAGCGTTAGCAAAAATTCCCCATTTTGATACAGGGGAGCATTTATCATTCCTCCTTTTTCCTTGTTCCACCTTCTCTCCACTTCTCCACAATAAGAACTACTCAAGGTCAGATCCTATGAGCCAGAGACCAAGGGGAGTTCGCTATGGAGGCACCAAATGTAGGCAGGAGGCAGCTGCTGGGGAAAGGGCAGGAGCAGGGACTGAAAATGTGCTCAGAGACATTTGGCAAGGGATGACAACAGCAGTGGATGGACACCAGAGTGTGCAGATATACAGGCAATCTCTGCTGCCAGAAGCTGCTGAGACTGCAGAAGGGGAAGCATAAATTAAAGCAGTCTTCAGCCATTCTTATTTACAATGTTACCAAGCAATCAATTTGGCACCAAATACATGTATTAAATGCATGTTTTATATCTAAGAAACAGGAAGAAAGCCACATGGATTTTATCTAAAGCCAGTGGCAGTTCTGCTTCATCGCTGAGCTTCATCTTATGACTCTCTGAGTTCTCCACAGAGTTAATCGTAAATAAAAGGCTAATGTACTGGCCTAGTGATAAGCTAGGAAATGTTTATGCTTGAACAGTTGTGTTAAGGCTCTTGTCCTCTGTAGGGTTGTCCATAAGACAGCTACATGCTGACATGCACAAGCATGCTGTCCTCCTAGCTACAGTGGAATGCATCATGCAAAGGCACTGTGAGAAGAGGCACAGTCACAGTAACATAATTGCATAGATATGTATGTTTCGCTTTACTTTTGGTCCACTCAAGAAGATACATGTTGCAGAGGAAGGCCTGTCCTTTTCCTGAACCATTGCTGCCATATCAGTATGCGAACTGCAGTCTTTTTGTTATGGGCTTAACTATAATTCTGTCTGTGAAGGAAATAAAAAAGTAATGTCTTAGTAAAATGAAACATTTACAAACATTGCAAACCAGAACTGACAGAATACCATCCCCCATTTCAGCTGTCCTCATGATTTTTTTTTTCCTAAGCCCTCTAAGAACAAATAACAGTAAGACAATTTTTATTTCCACAAAACATTATATGTTGGTGTCATTAAAATCACGCAGAAGCTTGTTGAACTTAACATAGCATGTGTCCCTCAAGCACAATGTGATTGCTTTGATGCTTTTTTAAAATAACAATTCAATATGACCTTACAGAAACCACAGTTGTATTGATTGGCTTGTAACCAAAGTAAAAATAGTATGGCAAAAATCGTTACCACTACTCTCAGAGGCAGCCCATAGTACTATATGTCTGGAAAAGAAATTGAACCAGTACCATATGATCTGAAAACCTTTCGGTGATAGATGCTTCTGTCAGATGTAAGGTTTATTATTTTTAACACTTCTCATCAAGCCTGTCTAATGTGATGTAGTCACAACCATATGAATGCACAGCCTCACTATTTAGAGAAATACTGCACAGGTCTCTGTTGTGCTGATACATTTATAATAGCATCTGAACCAGAGTAAACGGACATGTATACAGGAGATATTTCAGGACCCTTGAAGTCCAAGGCTTTTAGATTCATGTGGTCACTACACCAAGCTGGTTTAGCTTTCAAGTGTTGCTTCTTAAAAAAAACAAACCGAAGACCACCACCTCCCACCATCCTCCACCAAACCCTACACTGAATATAAGGTTTTATCCTAGGTTTTCTTAAAAAGCATTTCAGGATCTGTGGGATAGACCTTCAGTTGTTAGAAACAATCATAGCTCCCTTGAAGCCAGCAGAGCTTCTCAGGGTTACTCAGTAGCTGAAGACTTAGCACCAGGCTTATACAAATCATATACGCATTCAAACACATATGGAGCAGCTGAGTGCCTGGAGTGCCATAACCTAACACCTGCAAGGGTTTCATTTTTAGTAACTATCATCTCTTTCTCACAATTTTCACTACCTGTATCTTATCAGTGTTCAGCCTGTCATACTGAAAAAGCATCAAAAGCTGGCAGGACTTGGGGGCATGCCTGGCTCTATGTGTTGGTCTTCTCATCCATTTCTTCTGTAGGTGTGTCTGTTTCTAAAACCACCAATACATGGCTCTATGGGACACAACAATTCTGTATCAGTTTTATCTCCTTTACAGATATTCAATTAAACATAGCCGATGCAGATCAATAGTTTTTACCTGCATGTCAGGCCTGGGAAAATTGAACTTCACAGAAACTAAACAACGGTTTACTCCTTCTCCACTTTATCCTCACAAATGTAGTTGAGGGAAGCCCGTTTCCTACCATTTATCTGGCAGGGATATGTCCCTCAGTGGTCTGAAAGTGCTTCTTCATTAATTCAGGACAACCATGCCCAAGAAACCAGCAGAAAATTCAGACCTGGGCAGAAGAACATCTCGTCTGCACATAGGCAATGCTGAAAATTTAGCACAACAGAGCTAGAAATGGTTGCTGTCACATGCAAATGAACTTAAATATCTGATAAGACCCGGAGCACCTCTGGATCAGCCTCCATATCAGTCTCATATATCTGCAAAATGTTGGGTCTTTGGTTTTTGAGGGTCCTGCCTAGGGCATGCTGCCAGATGTGAGGTCTGAAGTTTTGACCCAGTGCCTTTTAGTATCAGTGGGCACAAAGAAGACACAGCACACGTTTGAAATTTGAAAGTTTGATAATTGAAAATTTGAAATTCAAAAATTTGACATTTGAAAAATATTGAAAAATTCAAATTACATTTGAAATCCTCATTTGAGTGCCAAAACTTAGATATCCAAAAATTCTGCTGCTGCCTCTGGAAAGCCAGCTCTTGACACTGTGATTCTCCTACACATAGAAGGAAAGATACGGGAATCTGAGAAAGGTCCTACATTCTGCACCACTGTTCAGAGAGCACTGTGTGGCAGAATATTAATATTCAATACTCAACAAAGACTTCTTGTTTTTCAGGCCACACTTTCCTCCCTCCATACAACACGATTTCAAGTCTCTGCCAAAGGCTCATCTTCAGGCCATCTCAGGGGCTCCAAGGAATTTCAAGAAGGCCAGGATGCCAAATGCCACTGCCACAGGAAGGCAAGCAGAACACCTTCAGCAGACAGCTCAGGCCCAGATACAAGATCAAACTCCATCCAGGAATTTGCAGAGTCCTTTGAAAAGCAATTGCACCTCAAAAGCAAACGCTCAGTTTCTTTGGTAGGTAACAACCAACTTAAGATCACTTCAAAACAAAAAATAACAACCAACCGACAAGCAGGTAATTGCTGTGGCTTTGCTCGGGGAAGAGCAGAAATAAACTTGAATTATAATTTTTCAAATTATGTAGTTCTTACTGGAGCGCAAACAAGGTTAAAGTGATAGTATTGTTAGTATGAGAATTCTTGATAGTGAATTCTTGTAGTGTTAACATCTAGACTTATTCTAAAATGTGCATCTTCATAATGAGACACTGCACTGGCTGTGGCAATGTTTTCAGAGGTTTCTATGGCTGAGCCAGTGAAACATGACAATATGAAACCAGGTTTGCTTCATTTTGCTGTAAGATCCAGCTCTCTTTCTCACTGCTGCTGACCTTTTTTAACCATATACAGTGTTGTCTGTAAGACTGCCAGACACCATGGTGTTTAAGAGGCTTCCCTTTTACCGCTTGGGACTCTCCATCTGCTCTCTTCAGTGTCACCACACAGCTGCAGAATGTGTTTGAACTGTAAGAGCATGCAGCCAGCAGGGGATTCTCCCCTCATTTCATCCTTCTCTTCTCCCCATCATTTTGTCCCGAGGCACGAGCATTTTCTGAATGGTTTGTGATGATGAAGTAGCCAATACCAACATTTTTTCTGTGATGCATTAACAGTTTTATTATGTGCTTTTGCAATATCTGGTGTATTATACAGTAGAAGGAAGAGTAATAAACCCTAGCTTGCTTTTAAGTGTCAGAAGAACACTGTAAAATTTATGCACTCTATTGGAAAAGCTGCACTTGAATAACAATTGACATTAGCACCAAATTTCAAAAGAAGGAACTATCTTTTTTTTCAGTTTGTTGACACTGACTGTTTGTGCGGAGAAGTAATTTTCAGCTCTCTTTGCAGATCTTCTTTGCAGCAACAAGAAAGAAAAAAAAAATCTCTTTTCAATAAGCAGCATCATTACACGATAAGTCCCACAATTATAGTCTTGCATTCCCAGTCTTCTAAGAATATGCAGAATTATGGTGATGACAACTCTGTTATGCCATTGTTAAGATTTTGAGTGCATTCTCTAATCTTCCTTTACCGCTCTAGGAGCTACTCTGGTTTTATTTCATTTGGAACTTCACATTGCCTCATGTGCCAGCCAGTGGTTGCCTGGTTTATCATTTATCATTTCTCAAAAGTGCCTAAGGCTAGAAAGTCTGTGAGTGAGTAATAATTGTACGATACGTATAGTAAGCAACATGCACTAAATACAGCTTCAATGCCAGTTAAAAACATGGATTCTGGTACCCTTCCATAGTCCACACCGAGGTGTGCTGGGAGGTATTTCAGTCTGTCTTTCAAGTAGACCAAATTGGTGTCATTCCCTCAGTCACTGTTGAAGTCTGGAAGATGTGAAGGACTTGAGATTCTTGAAGAACTGAGTGGTAGGTGTTACAGATCTGAAAGGAAATTTGGGAGTGTGCTTAAAACTTCTGTCTCCAAATGGAGCGGGTTTTTTTGTGTTCAGGGCTCTGTAGGTGTAATTCAAACTGCTGTGACCCCACAGGTTAAAAGAAAAGCGGAGGAAAGGTAATCCTATTTCATCTTCTTCCCTGCATATTGCTTTTCTCTTATAAATGTGGATTTGAGGATGCTTCATGACTTTCAGCACTAGTTTTCAGTGAGGCCTCTGCAGCTATCACTGAACAGCCTTCAGGCACATAAAGATGGATCACATGAAAGGACAGAAACATGGAGTCTGGGCTGAAATCTCAGAGCCTCTCCCTTTTTCACTCCTGTCTGCTCTCCTCCTGGCTGGGTGACCCTGCTACCATACATAGAGTATAACCAAAAGCATGCTGCCTCTTGCTGAGTTTTAGGGTGACAGGCTGAAGGCTTGAATGTGAGCCCATCATGTTAAAGCTGATCTTGCTGATGTAGGTGACTGCAATTTATTATACATTATTAGTGAAATTAAATAACGAGACTTTTTTGTTCATGTGAGAATAGCTTTTAATTCCTTGCCATGTTTTTCCTGCCTTTTAGCAACCTGAAGGCATGAAGGAGAGAAAAGAAAGAGAAAAATTGCATTTGAGAAAAAGCAAGTCTCACAAGAGAACGGGAGAGAAATCAGAGCCAAGGAGAGAGCAAGAAGAAGGTTCAGAAGTTGTACCTGCAAAACACTCAGAAGTTGTACCTGCAAAACACAACGGACAGTTTCCAGCACAAGCAAGCATTGAGAAAGGATATTTATGAACAGGCAGCTAGAATGCATTAAGATAATGAGTTTTAACAATCCCTCTGAAGAGCAGAGGGAGCATTCTTGTTTTGTTTTGCCTAGAAGAAGCATGTTAGCTAGAAGAAGCCCTAACCTGTAGAACAGAAGTAAAATTCAACTTCATCATTGACACCATGTTAATACCTTCCTGTCTTTACTTTTGCCATTAAGAATGCGAATTTGTTACAGGAAGAGTGTATCTGTAGTAAGATCCAAGTTAGCAATTAACCACTGTAAGAGGATTTCAGACATATTTAGCATTGCAGTAGGACAGTGGTGAATGTGTTCATTTAATAGGAGAGCAGGTATGTTTTACAAAACCATGCAAAGTCATCCAAAGCCTTATGTTTCTGTTTTAATTGAAAACAGGCTTATTAGGAGGTTTGGGAAAGGAAAAGTATGCATAAATGGCCACCTGCTTACTGGGCCTGACCTTCATATAGATTTGTTTGGAAACAAGTAACTTTACTTTGTCAACCTCCTGACTCCAAGTTTATGGAATTAATAGAAAAGAAACCCACATGTTATCTTCTGCACCTCACCAATCTCTCACTTCTCTCTCTGCTTTCCCTATCACTGCACAGTTAAGACTCATGTTTCTCTGGCATCCTCCTGTCCTCTCCTGTGTTCTCAGTCCTAATTCCCCAGTCACACAACTAGTTATTTCTTCCAACTTTAACTTTATTATCTTACTGCCTTTATGGCCTTCCCCCTTTCTGTTTACTGCTTTACAGCCCTGCCTCATAGCTTCCAACCTCTTTTGCTACATCTCTAGGTCTGCCTCATCACAATTTGAGCCTTGCTGAAAGCTCTCCAGTAAAAACAGAGATGTTCTACCTCTCATACTTCTATGAATTCTCTTCAAGGGGTTGCCACACATTTGGGGTAAGGCATTACAACCCTTCTGTCTTTTTCCCTTTCCTAGAACTAGGACCAAACCGAGGAAATGGGAACTATTTTGTCTATGGTAAGGACTTAAGAAAACTCTGTGTCCTCTGGGTGAAGGTCTCCTGAACTCAGGTGTAAAACTCACCAACCTCCACATGCTTATAAACACATACAGCTCCCCTCTCAACTCCCCATTTCCCCTGTCTTCAAAACAGAAGTTTTCCCTGCAGAGAAGAACCCCGCCCTCTTTGAGAGCAATTTCCCCAGGCCTAGTATAGAGAAAGCTGCTTTGGATATGCTGTTAGAGAAAGAGCGAAGACTGATGGAGCCATGAGCAAAAGTCAAAATCTGCTGAGTATTCTTCCTGTGATTTTCTGTAATTAACAAAGATCTTACTATTTTACTTTAGAGCCTTAATTTTCAATGTTCAACATTTTAAAAGCTTAGGGCATCCTTAAAGCGTTGTAACACTTACCTCCATTAAAGGATTGTTTTTGTTTCTAAGCAGGGCTTTGGGGGATACATAAGAAAGCAATCAAAACCTTGCTCATACCTGTAAAATTGCTTCTTCCCTGGTAGCATAAACTAATAAATCTGACTGAGAAATGTTGTTCCTATGCATAGTTCCTGTCCTCCCCAATCTAGATTGAATTTTCATGAAGTTCTTCTGTCAGCCAAAACTTCCATGCAGATAACTTTCCTTTTACAGCCTTAATTTGAAGACAGCATTACAAATAGACCTGGATAGAAAGGTACATGGCTAGCTATGACTGAGTTCCTCAGGTATAACCCCTTACATACATGCTTTCATGTAGCAGCCTGCCTTCACATCTTGTGAGAGCTGAATGGCACAGCTGCACCAGCTTTGCTTGGATTTCAGAGCATCAGTCTCCTCGTCCTCAGCCAGTTTAACACAACAGGTCCAGCTGTATCCCAGCAGAATTTGAAAAAACTCGTATTCAAGAGGCTAATGTGGTAGTAGTACACCACCCCTGATGAAAAGAAAACATCAAAAATAGATAGAACAGAAAACCCACGTGTGCCTGGTTCTGTCTTGCTGTTTACCACCTCCATCAAAGCACAGGCAAGCCTCACTGCCACAGAGGCAGCTCTGCAGGTCTGCCTGCAAACACCTCCTGTGTTTATCAGTGAACAACATCTCTCAAATTTGAGACTCTATAAGTGTTTATGTCCTTTCTGGGCTTGCCCATCTGCCCTGTGGTGTGATTCTGGAAAGAGAAGCTTTCAAATAATGTCTTCAACAATGTTATCCCTAAATCACTAAAAATGTATACTCGAAAGTGTTTTCTCTTGCTTCATAGCATGCCTAATTGAACCAACAACTCTTTCCAGTTCATTTCCATGTAGTCTGATACAATATCATTACCTAGAAGGATTAAAACTTGCATGATGGAATGAAATAATTCTCCACATAAATTAATATTTCTTTCATAATGAATTGGGAATTTGGGAAGGAAGATAATAATCCAAAGAGGATTCTGACTGCAATGGTATTGCTGATATCTCCATTTCCACAGAAAGTGGTCATGACTGGCATGAAAAATAGTCACTGTCTTGATTCCCATCCCCAATTCCCAGAGCAGCTGGGCTGGGTGTGGGTGTTTTCTGCACAGCCCCCTCCCCCCCCCATTCCTAGGCAAACACTACTTGCTTTTTCTGCTTTTTGCAAGAGTAGGATGGCTGCAATTTGCATCAGAGTCCAAACTTTGGACATGAAGAATATCAATTAGCTATCAGGAAGCAGAGACAAAGGGACCAAAAAAATATCTTTATCAAAATGCTCGCTAACAGATAATGTTGAAAACCTGAAATAGTTTTACAACAGAGGGGAACCAGCAAGCAGCAGAAGTAGGCTGGTATTTCCACTGGCAAAAGCTGACAAGACTCAGAATTCCCATGAAAGGCATTTTAATCTTCCTAGGTCTCACAGTTGGAAGACCGTGCTCTGGTAAAGCAGTCACCTCTGGGGATCCTTCCCAGAGCTTCGGTCTAACTAGAAAGTGCTTCTGTGGGAACTTAGGCCATGGTTACATACAAGCGCACGCACAGCTGGTGAGTGAGCCAACCAGGGAAGGTGCCCCGCTGGACCTGTTGTTCGTGAATGAAGGACTTGCGGGTGGTGTGCTGGTTGGAGGCCCTCTTGGGCATGGTGATCACAAAGTGACAGAGATTTCAATTCTTGGAGAAGTAAGGAGTGGGGCCGGCAGAACTGTCACCTTGAACTTCCATAGGAAAGACTTGGGTCTATTCAGAACACTGATCAGCAGAGTCCTTTGGGAAGCAGTCCTGAAGGGTAAAAGGCTCCAGGAAGGTTGGACGTTCTTCAAGAAGAAAGTCTTAAGGTTGCAGGAGTAGGCCGCCCCCATGTGCTGAAAGACAAGCTCGTAGGGAAGAAGACCAGCTTGGATGAACACAGAGCTTTGCCTGGAACTTGGGAAAAAAAAAAAGAGAGTTTATGACCTTTGGAAGAAGGGGGCAAGCAACTGAGGAGGACTGCAAAGATGTAATGAGGTTATGTGGGGAGAAAACTAGACAGGCCAAAGCCCAACTAGAACTTAATCTGACTATTGAGGTAAAGGACAATAAAAAAATATTTCTATAAATGTATTAGCAGCAAAAGGAGGTATAAGGAGATCTCCAGCCTTTATTAGATGTGGGAGGAAACAGAGTGACAAAAGGTGAGAAAAATGATGAGTTACTTAATGCCTTCTTTGCCTCAGTCTGTAATAGTAAGACCAGTTGATCTTTGGGTACTCAGTCTCCTGAGTTGGAAGACAAAGACGGGGAGAAGAATGGAGTCCCCCTAATCCAAGAGGAAGTGGCGAGCAACTTGCTACCACCACCTAGGCACATACAAGTCTATAGGGCTGGATAAGATGCCCTTGAGAGTACTGAAAGAACTGGCAGAAGTGCTTACCAAGTAATTTTCCATCATTAATCAGCACTCCTAGCTAACTGAGGAGGTCCCAGTTGACTGCAGGTTAGGAAATGTGATGCTCATCTATGAGAAGGGATGGAAGGAGGATCCAGGGAACTACAGGCCTGTCTGACCTTGGTGCTGGGAAGGTTATGGAGTAGATCATCTCCATAGAGTCATTACGCAGCATGTACAGGTGATCAGACCCATTCATCATAGCTTTAGGAAAGGCAGATCCTGCTTGACTAACCTGATCTCCTATGGCAAGGTGACTTGCTTAGTGGATGAGGGAAAACCTATGGATATTGTCTGCCTAGAATTTAGTAAAACCTTTGACGCTGTTTCCCACAGAATTCTCCCAGAGAAACAGGCTGCCCATGGCTTGGACAGGTGTACTCTTTTCTGGGTAAAAAACTGACTGGATGGCTGAGCCCAGAGAGTTGTGGTAAATGGAGTTAAATCCAGTTGGCGGCCAGTCACAAGTGGTGTTCCCCAGTTCCACCGGCTCAGTGTTAGGGCCAGTTCTGTTTAATATCTTTATCAATGATCTGGATGAGGGGATCAAGTGCAATCTCAGTAAGTTTGCAGATGATACCAAGTTATGTGGGAATATTGATCTGCTTGAGGGAAGGAAGGCTCTATAGAGGGATCGGGACAAGCTGGATTGATGGGCTGAGGCCAACTGTATGAGGTTCAACACAGCTAAATATCAAGCCCGGCTCTTGGGCCACAACAACCCCATGTGATGCTACAGGTGTGGGGGATTGTGGCTGGAAAGCTGCCTGGCAGAAAAGGACCTGGGCGTGCTGGTTGACAGGTGGCTGAACATGAGCCAGCAGTGAGCCCAAGTGGCCAAGAAAGCAAATAGCTTCCTGGCTTGTATCAGAAATGGTGTGACCAGCAGGACCAGGGAAGACATTGTCCCTCTATGCGTGGTGCTGGTAAGGCCACACCTCAAATAGTGTTCAGTTTTGGGCCCCTCACTGCAAGAAAGACATTGAGGAGCTGGAGCACGTGCAGAGAAGGGCAATGGAGCTGGTGAAGGGTCTGGGGCACAAGTCTTAGGAGGAACAGCTAAAGGAACTGTAGTTGTTTAGTTTGAAGTAAAGGAGGCTGAGAGGAGACATTATTGCTCTTTACAACTACCTGAAAGGAGGTTGTAGTGAGGTGGGTGTTTGTCTCTTCTCCCAATTAACGAGTGATAGGGTGAGAGGAAATGGCCTCAGGTTGTGCCAGGGGAGGCTTAGATTGGCTATTAGGAAATAATATTTCATCAGAAGGATAGCAAAGTATTGAAACAGCTGCCCAGGGAAGTGATTAAGTCACCATCCCTGGAGATATTTAAAAGACATTTAGATGTGTCACTTAGGGACATGGTTTAGTGGTGGACTTGGCAATATCAGGTTCACTATTCGACTTGATGATCTTAAAGTTCTTTTTCAACCTAAATGATTCTGTGATTCTAAGAATTTCAAGAGCAAGATCCAGTTATAACCCAGTGTCTTCTGAGAAGGCTAAGAAAAGAGTGTCAAGTCTGGTTACCTCATGTTTTAGGTGGGCATTCCAAAAGCAAAGTATTTATCTTTGTGTGCTTCTGAGGTATTGTTTAATTGCAGCATGGTTTTGTGAACTGATCCAATTTTGGGCACTTGTTAACATATCATGTATTACTATATAAAGTGTCAACCCCACAAAGGCAAAATGAAGCAATAGCTATATTTATGTACATGCTGACAACAATCCATTCTAGAAAAAAAGGAAATATTTAAATGCATAAATCAAAAAAACAACCATAATGTATAACTGAACAAGAAACAAGAATATAATACTAATTTTAAAAGAAATCAAATCTTAAATATGAAAAAATGAAAATGCTAATCTTTTTTTGTTCTTTAGCACAAAAGAAGGTATTTGGGTCAGCACAGCCCTGGCTCTGAATGCATTCAGTGTACATATGAAGGGTGTAAAATCACATAGATATATAATCAAATCTGATAACCAAAATTATTCACACAGAAATGAATCATAATCATGGGATCTTGAGTTTATATAATCATCTGCCAAAACCATTGAAAACAAACAGGTCTGGAAATATGTCCAGAAGGATATTACAGCCAAAATCTAGTCATTCAATGAGAGAAGTGAATATTGAATTCCAAAAAGCTTCACAGAGAATATCCTGTCTGCAGTTACTTTGCCAGAGCTTTAGGTAACTGTGTATAAACAAATGCTAAAATAAACCCACTCATCATAGAAAACGTTGCTTGTAGTGGGCTGATTTTCATTTACTCTGTTGTATTAAGTGGGATTGACTGAAGATATTCCTCTTTTTACAATGATCCCTCTGAATCTTAGCCCAGTCACTACTGTAGTTTGGCAAAAGGCAACTTCTGTCAGTTTTATCTTGTCTCTGAGGCCAGACAGAAAACAGGAGAAAGAAGTGATACAGGGAGCATCAAAGACTAATACTCTGTCATATTTGATGCATTCTTGTCCTTATATGTTTGCCAAAATGCTTTAGCTCATACAATTTCTAAACCGATTGGTAGAGTTTTGCTGTGCAGAGAAGACCCATGAAAACTTGTGATAGTGATAAATGAATTTTCATCATAAAGTGCAGTTACAGAGAATAAAGGAAACAAAACTTTACTCTGTGTATTAATGCATTACAAGGATACTGTAAGTGGTGTAGCGGTTCAGAGAGAAACTTTGGAGATAAAAACTTCTTCCTGTGTGTGTAAAAATATTTTTACAAGTGTAGGGACAGTGTAAATAAAAATTACACATTTGCTACAAAATACGTTGTTTACAAGTTATTTCACTTATCATCATTAAATGACTAGATAACATAAATAGCCATTTTCCAGCAGAGGGAGTCTGTTGATACAGTATGAGAACATGCACTGTAGTCCACTGCAAGCATGAGTTTGAGATTAAAACTAAGTACAGTGCCCACAGAAGACAGTAAAAAAAGGGAACCAAGAGCATGACATCATATGGTCAATTTTTACCGTGTGTTCTTCATGTGTGACTTTTGTTGACATGAAGGAAATCAATACTGAGACCCACAGCAGAGTTTAGTCTGGTATTGGAGACTGTGGTATTTAACCCATGGTCAGCAGAACACCTTGATCTGCCCCCTGAGGCTTTCTATTGCTGAATAACTAATTGGTAGCTCCTCGTTGCAGGTGTGTCCTAAACTGTCCTCTTGATCTGCCCTCCATTTCCCTGATGCCCTAGAGGCAATAAGAGAGCTGCTGGTGCAGCCCTGGGTGCCCCCGCCAACATGCACACTGAATGCCCAGGCTGGAGGGAAGGGATGAGCAGCAACTCTTGCAGAAGAATGGAAATCTCCATGGCTTCTACTTTCCTTGGCATTAGTGGGTGACTGATGCCAGAGACCACTCACTCAGCTCCTGTGCAGGAAACTGCTCCTCTTGTTCACCCATCCCGGCTTCGCTTCTGTGGCAGGTTTGGGGTTCAGCAGCTTCCACGCCACACCCAGAAACCAAGGTGTGTTTTCTGCCCACGCTTCTCTGAAACCTTCCTTGAGATACTTGCCTGTAGCTGGTGAGCTGCTTCTGTAGGCCAAAATGTCCTGATCATCACTGAGGGATCTGCTGCCCCCGTGCTCGGTCTTGCTTTCTGTATTATCAATTTTAAATACAAGAAAGCTTTTGGGAAGCTCTCCTCTAATCCTTAGTATTGGAAATATAATACATTTTTTGTCCCTGGTTTGTTCTGACACAATGATTATATGTGATGCCAGAAATTTCTTGGTGTGAAAATGTAATAGCATTTTTTTCTTACAAGCAGCACATGCTATTCCATAATGTTAATGTCGAAAGATTAATCTGCAACAGTTTTTTTTAAAAATGAACATTTTTCCTCCAGAGCATGCAATTTACAGTCAGCAGGTCTATGCAGGTTTCCATGAATAGTTCTACAACTCTTTTTTACTTGTCAAGTGCACAGATTTACTTTTCAAATTCACATTGCAAAAAATATCCATCTCCACTGTTCTCCGATGTCACCCAGGAAAAAAGCGAATGATGTGACAGACTCTTTTCATACGCAACATCACTGAAAATAAACCATGTTTTAAAATACATTTCAAAATAACTCCATTCATCAGATATAATATCTGTTTTGCAACAGTATGTAGCGAAGTAAGCCGAGTGGCACCACCACTTGCATTTCAGCTGGTCCAATTCAGAGTCTGACCCATGCAGAGAGATTTCTGCTCCTTTTCTGGGCTGTGAACTGTGACAGTCAAGAGCAGGGACTCCCTCCTGTTGGTCAGCTTTGCTCTGAGGGTGCATCCAGCAGTGGGACAGAAATGAGCAGCTGGGTAGCAGCAGGAGTCTTCAACTGTTTGCACAGTTAATTATCACTATAATTTCAGAGGAAATCTGGAGACATAAAGCTGCACTGAACTTCATTCTTCAAATATAATACATATGAATGTGCTAATCGCACACAGATTACTCATGGCTGTAAAATGAAGCACAAATGGACATGCTGGCAGGAACAGTTCCTATTTTCTATCAAAAAAGAAACACATTTACTTAGAAACAAAAAAGGCGGTAAACAATTGAATTTCTTCAAACAACAGAAGTAAGAAACAGGAATGTCAAAGCAAATCTGGTAGTAGAGATTTTTTCTTTCCTATTTTTGTTTTTCAATTGAAAGAGGATATGTTGGCTAGGAATTTCATCAGGAGACCCAGGATCAGAAATTGCCTGCTTTCCTTTTTTACACTAGTTACTGGCTTGCTAAATTACTCGGTCATTTCAATTTGATTGTGCCTGTTTACCAAGGTAACAATAACATTATATATATGTACTGCATATATACAATATGTATTATATACTTTATATATATGTATTATACACTAATACGCTAAAATAGGTACTGTGTATATTACATTATACACAATATATTATATATACTGACTCATACTGACAATTGGGTGTTTCTGTCTCTGCATCTCACAGGAGAAGTGTGCTGTGCTGCACGTTTCTGTTTGACACACGTACCCACCCACACATTCCCGCCTGGCCACAAGCTATGATTTTTTGAGTAGTCCCAGGGTTTCTCTGCTTTTCCTTGACTTCCTTGCTCAGAAACAGCCTTCTCCCTGTCACTCCCCCGCTTCCCTACAAAAGCCTTTTCCTAAAAAGCTGCTCATCTGGCTGCCTGTGGTCCCATTACAGCCGACACAGCCCTGTGAGTTCAAACCGGCGTTCAAGCGTGCCTGTGTTTATCAGTCATCTGTGCCAATATATACACTAACTCACAGCCCAGTGGATGTTTCATTGCTGTGGGAAGCCTGGGAGAGAGACAGGCCTGGGTGGCAGCCAGTGCTGTGCAAGTGGGTCTGCCTGCCCTGGCAGCACCGGTGGGGCTCCTGGAGTAAAGAAAAAATGAGGAAAAGCCAAGCAAGTTCATGCCAGAGCACTGCTGCAGCTGTGGCTTGGTGGCTGGCTTGGGAGCAGGGTCAGCAAGGCCAGGGATGAGGAGCTCAGGCTGGTAGTTTGGACCATTGATAAAGGCATCCCTGGGGAGAAGTGTTATGGAGGGAGCCCAGAGCCACCTTTGACAGGGAGCTGGTTTGTGAGAAGTGTTCTGGGCTGATGGTGAGGACCTGGGGGTGGATACGCAGCAAAAATCAGGTGCTTTGGGAGGACAAAGATTTGCTAAGTAACAGTGAGGCAGGAGATCAAAGGATTCAGTGCCTGAGTTTAAGTGTGTTGGGATGTGTGTGGTTTTGCTGGTTGGGGAGGGCAGTGATGGAAGGGAAGGTGGTTGTCTCCAGTGAACATTGCATCTGGACACAGAGATTTTCATGGTGCTTGAATGGACTCCTTTCTTATTAGCGCTTTTTCTCTTTCACGTGTGTGATACATGTGTCTGATGGGAATTTTTTTGCACCAGAGCTTTCCTGGCCCTGGCATCTCATGGGATAAAGACCAGTTCCACAGCAGCTGCGTGCCCCTGCTCTGTACAGCAAGAGCTGGGGGTAAAACATTGCAGGAGGCAATGCTCATGCAGCAACACCGGCTTTCCAACCTCCCTACCCCTCCGCGTTCACTTACCACAGTTGCACTTCAGCTCTCACTTCCCCTTCATCCCCTGAAAAAGCATTTTCCCCTCTTTCTCCATAGGCTGAACTACAGCTGGTACTTTTCGTATCACGGTTTAACTGGCTGATTTTCCTGTCCTGTTCTTTCTGCCTTGTCATCATCCAGGGGGTTGTTCACCCTGATGTTCACCCTGGCCAGCCCTCTGTCCTGACTCACCCGACATACGTGCTGAACACAAATGAGTCAGAGAGAACAAAAATTAACACAACAATGTGGAATATGAATTTACATCATTAAAAAATAGTCAGAAGAACACCATTATGTTTACAAAGTTAAACTCTCAAAAGCTGGGCAAATCCAGACCTAAGGCTGCCTTTGGAAGCATAGTTCAGCCCCCTCTTCCCCTCCCCCCACTCAATGTGTATTATGTGATGATTTAATTGGTTGACTGCATACTGGTTTTCCCATGGGACTAGCACTTCGTCAGTGTAAACGCAGGACAGCATCTGGGAATAAAACTGGTCTCTACATTTCCTAGCCTAAG
Organism: Phaenicophaeus curvirostris; assembly: GCF_032191515.1. Lineage (NCBI taxonomy): Eukaryota > Metazoa > Chordata > Aves > Cuculiformes > Cuculidae > Phaenicophaeus > Phaenicophaeus curvirostris. The sequence continues at coordinate 91,492,840 of NC_091392.1, forward strand.
TTTGTGACTATGAGCCGCATTTATCACTGCACAACCCAGACAGTGTGCTGATTTCAGGGCTGCAGGCTACCTCGCGAGGCTTTTTGGGGCAGCTTTACTGTAGCCTCTGAATATTTTGCAAAAATCATTATCATAACAGTGCACATTAAAGATGAAGAGATACTATTTTGAGGGACCTAGGAACTTTTTGCTACGATTTGCTTCAACTTTCTGAATCCCAATTGACCTTGACATTGGATTAGAATACTTTCTATTTTAACTAACTGCTCCAGCAGTATTAATTTGCTGGTTTGACTGTTTGGTGCTTCTATAAAGCTATAACCTAAACGTCTTCTACCAGGTGCTTCAAAGCCATCATCAGCCAAATGTAGACGTGCAGGTAACTCATCTAGAAATGGCCAAGGAACCTGTCTGAGGCAGGGAGAGTTTCTAGTTCTTGTAGCCACCATTTCCTCAGCTGACAGATTACCTACCCCTTGTTTTCCTGCAGCCCTCTGCCTTATATTTCCATATCCCGTCTTCTGCAACAGTAATAAACTGTGACTGGTCTTGGTATTTGACCCCAAGTGAGTACAGCGGATGAACTCTCTGCCACCTGACACTGTTGAAAAGTTGTGCTGTTGTAGACTTGTTTGTCTAATCTAACCATCTTCTGCTGAAAAATGCCATGTTAGTGCATTTAATTTTCCCCAGGGTGTATAAGCTCTTACTTTCTAATTCAAAACTGGCTTCATAAGCTGAAGTGCAGTAAAAAGAAATATCATTCCACATTCTCTGAGCTGCTGTGGTGCCATTTGCAGCCTTAAAACTCATCTTTGTTCTCATTCAGCTGCTGCCTAGCAAGAAGAGAAAAGGTAAAAATTCTTAGTTTGATCCCCGTGATCCTTTTTTTAATGCATGTTTATACTGAAGACAATCTTACCTGCACAGCTCTTGGTGTCAAGGCATGTATTAATTTCAAGTACTGATCATAGAACCATAGAATCATTAAGGTTGGAAAGGACCTCTAAGATCATCAAGTCCAACCATTAGCCCAACACCACTGTGCATACTATACCATGTTCCAAAATGCCACCTCTACATGCTTTTTTGAACACCTCCACAGACAGTGACTCCACCACTTCCCTGGGCAGCCTGTTCCAATACTTCACCGCCCTATTGGTAAAGAATTTTTTCTAATATCCAATCTGAGCCTCCCCTGATGCAACTTGAGGCCATTTCCTCCCATGCTATTACTTGTCACTTGGGAGAAGAGACCAACACCCACCTTACTACAACCTCCTTTCAGGTAACTGTAGAGAGCAATAAGGTCTCCTTTCAGCCTCCATTTCTCCAGGCTAAACAACCCCAGTTCCCTCGGCTGCTCCTCATACCACTTGTGCTCCAGACACTCCATCAGCTTTGTTGCCCTTCTCTGGATGCACTCAGCACCTCAATGTCTTTCCTATACTGAGAGGCCCAAAACTGAGCACATTACTCAAGGTGCAGCCTCACCAGCACCAAATGTAGGGGGACAATCGCTTCCCTGGTCCTGATGGTCACACGATTTCTGATACAAGCCAGGATGCTGTCAGCTTCCTTGGCCACCTGAGCACATTGCTGGCTCATATTTGGCCCGTACCCCCAGATACTCAGAAGAAAAATATTTGGGATCTATGAACTGCTTTCTCCTAGCACTTCTGCTTTCCCTAGAATTCTCTGTTCTGAATCTGAAATGGAGAAGTCTGGGGGAAAAAAAATCATACCATTAATATGCCTGGCATTTCTGGCTTTATGGAACTAGATTGCCTATGCCAAATTGCTAGATTAGTTCAAAGGACTCTAATCAACTTGAAACATAGCCAGTTACACATGAATTATAGATTCTTTCAGGCAGTGCACCTGCAGTAGTTGCATTTCCTCTCTTAATGTAGATAGGGGTAAGATGAGCCCTTTTGACTATTTTTCTCCATGATTGTTTTCGCATGTTCTTATAAATGGAAGACTTTTACAGGGTGGGGTAATTTTATATGCTAGGAGTCATCTTGACGCATTGCTGATTAATGCACAGCAAGGACACAGACCTCAAAAAATACATTTCTTGGAAGTTTCTTATATAGGAGAGTTGTTAACAAATCAAAAGTACTTCAAACAACAACAACATAATTAATAATTATAAAATAAATTATTTTTAAAATGCCAAGTATAATGCAACTACATTTTTTACCCATGGCAGAAGCAGACCTATGAGCATTTTTAAACTTTACAGATGTAAACCCATATCTTCCAAACCCATCCAAAAGCAAATATCCCTACTTGTACTCTAAAAATTTAATTGTCATAAGATGGGTCTTTGTATTGAAATTCACTTTTTATTTATTTTGTTTGTTACAAGTTGTATTAAAAACAGAATGTAAATGTTAGCTTTTCCTGAAGGCATAGCCAATGCATGTATTTGCTCTTTTTCCAACTGTTGCATAAACTTTGCAAGGACAGAATTATTTGTTTAACTATCTGGAGACCAATTATTTTATCAGTGTCAGCTACGCTTATGTGTTACATTTCATCAGCTATAAATTATATGTGGTGCTGCAGAGGTGCCTACAAACAACACATCTTAAGCTTGAAGTGTCGAAGGGAGTAGACAGTTTTTACATAGATACATCATGCATGTATCCTCTTGGACTGGGTTAAGGCTCAGGAATTCTGTAGTTAGCTTCATCCCCTGTCTGTTCAGGGCTGTGATGTTGTGCATCTCTACTCTATAACCATACTGGAGGCCAGATGACCTCCTCGGGAGGCAGGTCGGTGTGAATGCAGCCAGGTAATGAGCAGCAAAGGCCAAAGACACAGGGTAAGGCTGCAAGAGCCCTGTGGAAACAACTTGGAAAGCAAGGTTATGGTGCTGTCTTCTTCCACTCTTCCTTAAGGTACTGCTACTCCATGTGACCAGACTGAAACTAGCTCACCTGCCACCAGGTGCAACCACTTGCCTTCTAGGCCAAACCGTATATGTTACCGTAATCCTAAAACATGTATAACTCCAATTTGTCCATAACGTGCTCATGAGTATTTGGATCAAGGTACAGATGTGTGAATGCAAATCCTTTGACACAGTTTCTCACAGCATTCTGCTTCAGAAACTGTCAGCCTCTGGCCTGGACAGACTCGATGATGCAGTGGGTCTCTTCCAACCTAGTTATTCTATGATTTTATGATTCTATGACTGAGGGCAAATGGTGAAGTGCAAAGATTGATTTAAGTGACTAATATTTATGATAACTCTGATGAAATAAAGAACTAGGTGCCATATTAAATGCAATGTAATAGACCTGTGAGGCTTGGAGCCACAAACATTTGGCCCCGTAATGTTTCATTCAGGTAACTCCTATGAAAAGTGGTTCAAACACTACCTGCATATTCAACTCACAGCATTTAGGCTTAGCCATGAAGAAATGCTTGTGTGGCTTGCTTCAGGTGCAATACTCAGCATCAGTAAACACCCAAACAAATGCCTATAAAAAGTCTTCTTAGCATGTGTCTTAGGGACTCAAACCCAAATGGAAATTCATTTAAAATGTGTTTCTTTACAATTTTTGTGGATATACTTTACTTTGACTCCAGCAAGAACAGAGGGGTTCCCAATGACAAAGGCAAAAATAGGAGGACATAGGGCATTTGGAAATAAGAAGTTTATTCGTCAGGTGGGCAGACACAAATGATGTGCTCGGGCTGTACTGTTCAGAAACTCTTGCTTTTCTCTCTTAGAAGACACAGTTTCTATCTGCAGTTACTTGATAGCTTGTTCGTACTGAGTGAATAGGATCTACCATGTCAGAAAGGTTATATTGGTATGATTACATGGTCATTTTGCCATACAGCAAGAGGAATATTAATCATATCAAACCCATGGCATTCAAGTATTGAGTGGTTGTACAAAATCATTCATAGCACTGACTGAACACTCACTACAAGGTTAAGCATCTAGAAGCAGTTGTTCCTTTTCTGGCAGACATATTAAGCAGGAAGAAAAGTGGAAAGAACCCAAGATGTTGTTATATTAGCTACAAGCTTGTAAACTGGCTGTATTAGTAATTTTAATTGTCTCTTACAACTGTATTGTAGAAAGCGATACTGAACAGGCAGGAAAACACACTACATTCTGAACAAGCCTTTCTTTATTTTACTTTGGTTTTATATATTTAAATTTTCTTTAAGGTATTTGCTGTTGTTTGTATTAATTCTTCTGAACACATTATGCCAGCAAGGAAGAGAAATTTTATACAATTTCTTATCTCCTTTGACCAACATGTGGCCCTTCAGAGATGAGTGAATATTCCTCCAGCTACCGGAGGGCTCAATTGCCTGCCTGTGCAACAGGTACGTATCATATGTTTGGAACTCTTATGGTGAATTAATTTTCTAGTCTTGGAATAAGGTAAAAAGAATAAGATGAAAATGAAGGAACGTCTAAACTTGACTGAATGTAGCAGTGCTGTTGGCCTTTCACCAGCCTTTGATAATAAATTGCTTTATTGTTTAGGATCATAGAATCATAGAATCACCAGGTTGGAAGAGACCCACCAGATCATCGAGTCCAACCATTCCTATCAAACACTAAACCATGCCCCTCAGCACCTCCTCCACCCGTGCCTTAAACACCTCCAGGGAAGGTGACTCAACCACCTCCCTGGGCAGCCTTTTCCAGTTCCCAATGACCCTTTCTGTGAAGAATTTTTTCCTAATGTCCAGCCTAAACCTCCCCTGACAGAGCTTGAGGCCATTCCCTCTTGTCCTGTCCCCTGTCACTTGGGAGAAGAGGCCAGCTCCCTCCTCTCTACAACCTCCTTTCAGGAAGTTGTAGAGAGCAATGAGGTCTCCCCTCAGCCTCCTCTTCTCCAGGCTAAACAACCCCAGCTCTCTCAGCCGCTCCTCATAAGACCTGCTCTCCAGCCCCTTCACCAGATTTGTTGCCCTTCTCTGGACTCGCTCCAGAGCCTCAACATCCTTCTTGTGGTGAGGGGCCCAGAACTGAACACAGGATTCGAGGAGCGGTCTCACCAGTGCCGAGTACAGAGGGAGAATAACCTCCCTGGACCTGCTGGTCACGCCGTTTCTGATACAAGCCAAGATGCCATTGGCCTTCTTGGCCACCTGGGCACACTGCTGGCTCATGTTCAGTCGCTGTCAACCAGCACACCCAGGTCCCTCTCCTCCAGGCAGCTTTCTAGACAGACTTCTCCCAGTCTGTAGCACTCCACAGGGTTGTTGTGCCCCAAGTGCAGGACCCGGCACTTGGCCTTGTTAAACCTCATGCCATTGGACTCTGCCCAGTGGTCCAGCCTGTTCAGATCCCTTTGCAGAGCCTCCCTACCCTCCAGCAGATCGACACTTCCACCCAGCTTAGTGTCGTCCGCAAACTTGCTAAGGGTGCACTCGATGCCTTCATCCAGGTCATTGATAAAGACATTGAACAGGGCTGGACCCAGCACTGAGCCCTGGGGACACCACTTGTCATTGGCCTCCAGCTGGATTTCACACCATTTACCACCACCCTCTGGGCCCGGCCATTTCCGTAGTCTCTAAGAGTTTATAGAATACTCTCTGCCCACACTTCTCTGTGGTTACTTTAACACACACTGCAATGGTTCTTGCAGCAGTACAGAATCCCTGCAGGGTTTCCAGGATGCTAATAAGAGTTTCTGATATCTGAGACACTAATTGTTACTTAAAATCACTTTTAAGTAATTTTAAGTATGGATGGAATTGAGGAATCCCAGGAAGAGACTTTTGCTCCACTGCCAAGGCACACTCATTCAACCACTGGTAAATAGATGACATAACTACAATTATCAGTTTCATTGACTGATTCAGCTCAGTCTAACTGAACACTCTTCCACAGCAGAAGGATATCCATTAAGTAGGAACTGATGCCATTATGTGAAATACGTGCTGCTGTCTAAAGAAAGTTGCAGAAGAAATTACTCAGACCAGGAAAGGGGAGAAGTTGCCACAGTTGCCAGGCTGGATTTCTGGCACACTGATTACAGGTGGTCCTTCTGGAAAATATTAATTGCCTTTTTCTCTGTATTCATTATATCGCCCTACCTGCAAAGGCATCTGCTTGCCAGGTGCTGAATGGTGTTTGCTGGAGTACTACCTATCCGACAGTGAAAGTGTCACTGTAAGGTGGTAAGCATGGATGGAGCTGTCTGAGAAGATAACCCAGGGTGAAAGGGCCAGACAGAAATACATTGTTGATCTAATTTTTAATCTTTACATGGAATTAATTTTGTCCACAAAAGCAAAAATGTTTTGGATCTTGAAAAGCAGAAATCTTAAATTGGGGGACTTGGGAAGGGGTCTCGGGGAGGAGCCTCAGAATTTGTTCCATGTTGTGACTATCTGTTGGGGAGAGTTGCCCCTTGCCTTGGCCATTCCAGCAGTCACTGTGGAGGTTGGCTGCTGACAGGAGTGGAAGGGGTCAGGGGGGCTTCTGGTGCAGTTTAAGTAGCGCTTCAAAACTTGATTATCACAACTTAGAATCATAGAATAGTTTGGGTTGGAAGGGACCTTGACGATCATCCAGTTCCAGACACCTGCCATGGGCAGGGACACCTCCCATGGGATCAGGCTGCCCAAGGCCCCATCCAACCTGGCCTTGAACACCTCCAGGGATGGGGCAGCCACAGCTTCCCTGGGCAACCTGTGCCGGTGCCTCACCGCCCTCAGCAGGAAGAAATTCTTCCTTATGTCTAGTCAAAATCTGCCCCTTTCCAGTTTATACCCATTCCCCGTAGTCCTAGCACTACAAGCCTTTGTGAACTTCCTGGCAAATAACTCAAAGGAGGATTTTTCCATATGTAAGGTTAGAGGATTTTTCCATATGTAAGATTAGAGGATTTTGGTGGTGTTCTCTGCTGGCTAACGTGACGGAGGTGGTGCAGTACAAGACGCTTTCCATTACGCTCTTAACGATTCCGTAATGTCACTAACTGTTTACCATAGCACGACATTTACGAATAAAACTGTGGCTTCATCCTTTTCAATTATATTTTTAGACGTTCTCCTTTTGGATTCAGGGCTTTGCCATACATTCCTGCCAAATTATAGGAACTACAGCCACGGGTGCTCATTTTTGCAGCGAAAACCACGGGGGTAGGGAAAGGTATATATATATCTCTATATATATATAAAACCAAGTCTCTGTTACATGCAGCGATCAAAGGAGGGTTTGTGTGTCAGAAAGTCTCTCAACTCTGTCTGCTTTTCCCAGCCTGCCCGCTCCCGGCTGCTTTTCCTGGAAAGTGAGGCAGAGGCGTGGGACGCACGCCGGGCAGAGTCGGATCCCTCCGAAGCCTCGTTTTTCCTGAGCCCCTTTTCTTTGGCTCTGCCCTGGATCCTCCCCAGCCAGGCGGAGAGGAAACCGCCCCCCCCCGCTACCCCGCCCGGGGAACATCTGGGAGGCTGCGCCGCCAACATCTGGGCGCATCCCCCGGCGGCCGCAGCCCCAGGGTCCCGGGCCGGCGGAGAAACCCCGGGGAGGGGGCGAGGGGCTGCGGGGCAGCCGGAGGAGGAGGCTGCGAGGGAGCAGGGAGGGAGGTAAGGAGAGCCCGGCTGCGGGAAGGGCTGGAGGTCTCTCCCGCAGATCGTGGGGGGAAGGCAGGGAGGGCGGCAGCAGGGGCAGGGATGAGGGAGGGTGAATATTCCCGGGTGGAAGAACGAGAACTACTCCATGTTTGCCTTAACTCGGTCCACGGGATGGGTGCAAACGCTCACCCCTGATGTAAAAAGCGCGGATGTGATTTCTACACCAGAAATAGTTTCTGAAAGGATCGCTGGTGTTAAAACCCGACTGTAGCTCTTGCAGGCACCCAGATTGTTTTACTGCAGGTATGAAAGTTTTGCAGCATTCGTTAAACAAAGAGGGATTAAGTGTTAGGGGTGGGAATACAACATGCACTAGTTTTGAGTTCCTTGCCTGATTCTCTTCTCTTCTCTTCTCTTCTCTTCTCTTCTCTTCTCTTCTCTTCTCTTCTCTTCTCTTCTCTTCTCTTCTCTTCTCTTCTCTTCTCTTCTCTTCTCTTCTCTTCTCTTCTCTTCTCTTCTCTTCTCTTCTCTTCTCTTCTCTTCTCTTCTCTTCTCTTCTCTTCTCTTCTCTTCTCTTCTCTTCTCTTCTCTTCTCTTCTCTTCTCTTCTCTTCTCTTCTCTTCTCTTCTCTTCTCTTCTCTTCTCTTCTCTTCTCTTCTCTTCTCTTCTCTTCTCTTCTCTTCTTCCCTGGATGTCTCACATGCAGATGTATATCCAAACCTGAATTTCCACGCAAAATCAAGACAATTTAAGTGTAGCTATGCCTACTTACTATATGAGAGAAACCCTAAAATTACATTATCCCGGCCTCTCTATTCTATTTCAAAATAGAATAACCCTTGGAAAAACACTTTCAGCCCCTGCATATGTTTCATTTTGTTTCATTTCTTCAGCAGTGAATCATAGTCTGCTCTCCTAGTAATACTTCAAACTTGACGTGGAATAAAACATTTCATTATCTTTCGGATAACTGACATTCTGAAATTTTAGAGCTTAGGAACTGAAGTACTTTAAACAAAATTATTCATGCTTCTTCATTTTTAAACCAAATATTTGATGATTGCTATACATTTACATGTATGTGAGATTTCTCCAGTATGTATAACTTTCTTTGCATCACCTTATATTACTGTTTCTGTAGACCTCTTTACATCATAGCATATGTTGCACCGTAAGTCACTGTAAGTACTTAGTAATTTGTAGAAGCAATTTATTCAATATCCGTTTTAGTTGCAAATTCATCATTGACTGTGCAGTTACCTTTCTGAAGTTCACTTGGATGTCTCTCATTGCTTTTCAAGGTTGCTTATGTGGACTTTTCCTGTGTTTTTCTCTTTATAAATGGAGCTGGGCAAACCAAACAGATTTATTTCAGCTGTGGAGAGTGTGGGAAGAAATGACTGCTGGGGCAGAAAAGTCAAATGAACCTTGAGGAGTGGCTTGAATAATTATGCCTCTGTTTAGGCAAAGTGCTCTGTTTACTCTTCTCTTGCACAGAAAATCTGACTGGGAATATCATTTTACTCAGTACCACAAAAGGCCAGTGCAGCAGCACAAAAATGGGCTGCTTGTTTCCAGTCTAAAGATGCACATGAATCAAGACTCCTAAGTGTCAAACCTCTTATCAACTGGCTCCTATTTCTAGGACATCTAATAACATCTATTTCTTAGATGTTACCAAACATTCTCTTACTCATTTGCAGTTGGCAGCAGTGATGATTTTGGTCATCTCTTCCTAGCTATAAGTAAGGCAAGCTCTGAAACCCAGGGATTAGAAATAATTAAATGTTGTTTCTGAAATACCTTAGTTTTTAGTAGAACACTACTCTACTGTGGCAATCCTGCCTTACCATGTAGCATGACCCAGACCTTGAGTTCTGACACTGCTTTTTGTTCCAGAAGAGAAAAAGAAAGCTTCAGTTTCTTCTAATCAATTTATGCCAAAATCAGGGCCTGCTACAACATTTTAATGCTGTCCGAGTGAAATTCCTAAAAGTCTTGTTCCACATGTCCTTGCACTTGAGACATGTCTAAGATACAGTGTAGCATTTGTAAGACCAGCAGTTTTGGAAGTGGATACAGCTCCTTGCTGTGGCTGCTGGTCTAATTGGAGTACAAAGCTTCTACTCCGTGGCATTATTCTTGCTCCCTCCACTAATTCTGTCATTGAGGGACACTGGGAATCGGAGCTGCTGCTACAGTAGCCTTGTGTTATGGAGGACTCTCCAGTTTCTGCTAACGTTGCAGTAGCACTAGCTGATTCCCATTTAGTGAGTACAAGTTGATCCCATAAAGAGGAACTTTACTTATTTCTCTGATGTGTTTTCCATTTGCCAGCTAGGCTAACTCAGCCAGCTATTCCTCTCAGGTAGTATCAATGTTACAGACTGCCTTATCAATGCTCCTATTTATTCATTAGTGTTTCCCTTTCTTTTCTGACTCTCACATCTTTCTGCTCTTGAGGGCATGTTTCCCCCAAGCAACAGTCAGTGGAGGCAGTGCACTTGCTCATCCTTGTGAAAAACAAGACATCAAGCACCCTAATCTCAGCAGCCAAGACTTGCAGAGAAAATTTCCAGGTTCACGGCAAGTCAGTGAAGGCAAATCTCTAGTTGCAAATCCCACATTCTGCTTTGTTGCATGGCTTTATGGAAATTACTGACAGGAAAGCTTTAGAACTCTTTTTCCTCTCTTGTCACAGCACAATATTGCAAGACCTAAACACTCAAATATCACTGATTATAGCATCCAGATTCATGAAATTTAAACATTTATTTTAACTCACTTTGCTTGCCGTATAAGAGCCCTGGGGGCTCACACTACCCAACTGTACTCCACAGATAGACAGGATGGCTGAAGGTTAAGAATCACTTAATCAAATAATTTCAGAAAGCAGAGATTCAAGAAGAAGCAGCTGGATCTCAGCAGGAGGATACAGCTAAATGCAGCACAGTGCACCACTAGAAGCCAATATTCTAGACACATGGCCCTGGTTTCCAGCCTCCTCTCCACCAGGGAACAGGAAAAGCTGACAGCTCTCAGAGCTGTCAGCTGCTTGTGGCCCAGGTATGAGCTGTTATGAGGATAATGGAGCTGGTTTGTAATTTTTTTTCTAAGAAAACTGAGTCCTTCTTATGAACACCAACTGGAGCTTATTAATGCTCTTGCCTTTGTCGAGGTGAGCTCCCTTTCCATTTTTGGTAACTTGAGACTATCCTTAAGATGAAAGCTTACTAGTATGCACAGCACAGCATGACATTTCTGCTTACCATATTTTGTTGATGTTTCGTGATTCATTAGAATAGAGTTGTCTTTATAATATTCCAGTTTCTCATTCGAAGCCCTCGGTCACCCCAGTATCTGGTACTGTATATAAGGAAGAAAAATCTAAATGCCTTTTCTGCACAATGGTAGCCACAGTAAGGGAGCAATCCTTGCAGCCAAAGAATTGTAAATCATATTGAGGTCAGCAAGTCCTTTCTTCCATAACTGAAGATCTATTGTTCACCAAGAACAGAATTCTTCACTTTTCTTTTTCAGGCCTGGCTTCCTTGCAGGTGGAAACCAGCATTTTAGGCCACCCCAACATTAAACACCTGGTTTTTTTGGTTGTATGTTCTTGTCTTCAGAAGTATCTGGAAACATAAATAACGATTGCAGCAACTTCTAAAAGTCTGTTAAATGCTCTGTAGGTCTCAAATGCAGGATTTGTCACAGTCCAGGTGGTCATTACTGTTTATTACAAATACTTAGCATAGTCCAGTGGGCCAGTCAGCTTTGTTGTCTTACTAGATCCTTCCATCAAAGCCCTGACTATATTGTGAAGACACTGTAAGAGGAGGTCCATAAATATTTGATTTCATTTCCTCTCAAGAGCTGGGCTTTGTGCAATAAATCATCAGCTGATATAACAAACTTTTGTTCTCTTGACATTTTCCTAGCCTATCTATCAGGAAGCAGAGAACATGGAATTACAAGGAGCAGACAGGGACTATACCCTACAAAACTGCCTTTGGTACTTAGGGAGCAATCATTTCACTGGTGGTGTGACCTCTGCTTGACCATGGGCCTTCAGGGATACCTACAGTCCTGCAGAGGTTGTTCATTGAAGAGACTTGGGCTGTTCTAAAGACAAGAGGAATTGACTTTAAAAAGAGGGAACATGTAGGAATTTCACTAGCTGGCACAATTCGAGCTAAAACAGGGAAGCAATAAGAGCTCTAGCTGAGCCCAGCACAGGGTGGACTGGAAGGGGAGGCAGTCCCAGATGTCAATGCAGAGCTCCTGCAGCACAGCAGTCACAGCATGTCCTTCAACCATGCTGTTTGTAAGACTGTGCTCAGCCATGGCTGCGCACAATCAAAACTTGCTGGAGTCTGCTGGGTTGGGAGGAGCCACACATTGGCAACACCTCACTTTGAGGGTAGCAGTCTGCTGTGACCCTCTGCTGGAAGCAAATTGCTGCTCTGCACAGGGGACAGCTGAAAGGTCACCAACCCACAGGAGACAGTGGCTACTGCTGGGCTCCAGTGGGCAGGGAAGTGACTAAAGCCAAACATACTCCTGCAGGAGGTAGCACTGTCATACCTGCAATAGTTTACTCACATGCCCACGCTATTTTACCCTTTATTTCAGTTAGTGCTAGGAAATACCAGGCTTTATGGCCAATAAAGAAATTATGAAACTTTCATAGGAAAAATGACTCTTATGTATCCCATGCAATTACAAGGTTTAAATTCTTATGTGTGTATTTTTTTGAACCTGTGGTGATCTGAATAAAATCCTCCAAATTGGCAGTCCTGAAGATGAAAAATTTCATATCCACAGAGTAGCAGCTGCTCTGATATCAAGAGCCAATTGTAAGATTATTATGGAGTGTTTGTTGTCCCTGAAAACCCCTGGAGATAGCCTGCTTGGGTTTGGGAACAGAAACAGAGTCAGCAGATACACAGTGAAAGGGGAAATAAAGCCAGAGAACTGAGGGTCATGAGAGATGACAAAACACAGTAAAGAGCACTCAAAGGGCAGAGAAGGACAAGTGTCTGTGAAGCAGGAGTTGTTGACAAATGCAAGGCACTGAAAGAAATGGAGCTGTTCAGATTGTGGGCCCAAACTCACCACTGAGAGACTGTGTCTTGGAGTCCCTCCTTTCTGTGGCCAGTATATAGAATTCTGGTCATTAGCTCTGTTTTCATCCCTGTCTTCTTGGCCTGAGGATTTTAGCAGAGTTTTAACTTATCTTTTACAGGCTTCAGGCTTCAGAGATGCCTATTAATGACATTTCTTTTTTTTTTTTTGACCTGAAAATCTTTATCTCCCACACTCTTAAGCCAAAACTATCAAGGCTGTACTGTCATTTTTTAGCATTTTAAGAAGACTTGCTTTCATTTGCATACACAGTTCTTAGTTCCAGCTTAATTCTGAAGAAGCCAGCTGAGTATTTCCTTAACACTAGAACAGTGATCTCATCTGGAAACGTGGAGCTGTAGTTGCTGAAACACTTTTAGTCATGACATGAAATCAGTACTGCATTTAGAGGGCAAAGTAATTACAGCAGACTTTGTTTTTCAAATCAGTGTGTCTCTCTGTTATGTTTACGGTTTAATGGCTTGAGGATAAAAGGCACTTGCCTCGTGAACATATCTTTAAATGCAAGTAGGAAACTTTGGTAGGATTGTCTTACTTGCATTCAACTTGACCAGATTAAAGTTTTTGGTAAAAGCTGCATGATTGCATGTTAGGCACTGATTAGAAAGTGTCCACAAATATGTTTTTTCCTTCTCTTATCTGAGTGCATTATTTTCAATGATGTTATGATCAATTCCTGTGGCTGTGATGGATAAATAAACATTTTGTATCAAATATTATAAGTTCCACATCACTATTTCCTAATCTAATGTAAAGGAGAATAATAATGCTCCGGTTTTACTGCTGCAGTAAATTTGCTAGTGTTTACTGTTTGGGCTTAACTTTTGTTATCATACGTTTCGGTAGCAGAAATGAACTCATTGCAGCAGAGTGAGTTTGTGGCCTCATAGCTTGTGCCGTTTCTCAAAAAAACTCCACATTTCTGGTTGACAGTCCTCTTTAACCTCTAACATCCCCCAGGGCTTGATAAACACAGGAAATTGCAAGGCATACTACTGTGGCAGGAGGGGAAGCTGCCTGCTACAGGGATAGCTCTGGTTCCACTACCACTTGTGTCCCATTCAGTATAGGTTACACTGCCTAAACTCTTGGCAGTGTCAACTCCCTTTAAACCTCTTCTTTAAAGGGAGAAGGGGGGGAAAAAGTGAAACTAATCTAGTTCTTCAAAGAAGCAATTGAGAAGCTGTCTGAGTAACCAGGTGGTATAGCTAGTATCTCCATACCACTTGCAAGATTTGCCTTTGTCCCCATATGGGTGGCCTCGAGAGATCAGCAATCAAACTGGCAGATGTTATGAAACATCCCTTTCCCCAAAGTTTGAAGATGTTTAAATCATCATGGAAGTCTGTTCCTTGCCTGTCTTTCAAGCCTCTGCTTGTGTGAGATAATGTTCAGGCTACAAAGGCAGCTTTTAATACCCACAAAAATGTACACCTATTCTTGAATACTCTCTTGGAAACTACTTTTGCTCATCCCCTCTTTTGCCAGTGGATCCCCTTATTCCCTTCTGACGACAAAGCATAAGATGCAGACTGAACCAAGTGGTGAACATCCCAGGTACACAGAGCATTACTGATACACAGGAATTTGTGGGCAACCTATATTTTGTTGACAATGTCTGAGGGTAAAATACTTTTGCAATACCATGCAGCTTTCCAGTTGCTGGTAAAGCTTGAATTGTGCAGAGCTTTCTGCAATTATTGTAAGAAAAAACATGCTTGGAGTTTTCACGTGTGGAAAAAAAAAAATCTCACTTTCACTCATAGCTGTAAATTACTGTTGTTCCTATTCCAATCAGCTGCAGAAACTTTGATTGGTACTTAAAATTTACAATCTACCTCAACAATTGAGTTTATTGCCATAATTATGGCTAATTACTTGTTTTCTCCTGTTCCTCTGTGACAAGGACGTGACATCCTTGGGCAAGGATGCCAGATTGAGGGTCCCAACTGAGGCTATTTGGGTCAATTAAAGGCCATGGATGCTCTTGATCCCTGACTGCAGCTTCCCCTCCTGCAGTGCTCCACACTGTCCCGAGAGCAGGGTTTCAAGGAGCACTTGCTGTGGAAATTCTGAATCTGGGCTGAGGCATGCACCTTGTCCAGTTCCTTGGGGTGGCAGCCCTGCTGGTTGGTGGGCAGGGAGCTTCTCCCAGGCTGAGGGGAGACCTCATTGCTCTCTACAACTACCTAGAAGGAAGTTGTGGAGAGGAGGGAGCTGGCCTCTTCTCCCAAGTGACAGGGGACAGCATGAGAGGGAATGGCCTCAAGCTCTGCCAGGGGAGGTTTAGGCTGAACACTAGGAAAAAATTTTTCACGGAAAGGATCATTGAGCACTGGAACAGGCTGCCCAGGGAGGTGGTTGAGTCACCTTCCCTGGTGGTGTTTAAGGGACGGGTGGACGAGGTGCTGAGGGGCATGGTTTAGTGTTTGATAGGAATGGTTGGACTCGATGATCCAGTGGGTCTCTTCCAACCTGGTGATTCTATGATTCTATGATTTCCTTTGCCAGAGTCAAAATTTTCTGATGCCCTGGTTGCTATGGCCCCACGGCTGCTGCTGGTGGTGGAAAGGTCCTGGGTGGTGAGGCTTCAAGGTGGGGACATGAAAATCTGAAATGAGCTGGCAGGGATCCTGTGGGTGCACACAGCAAGTAACGGGTGATTCGATCAGCAAAGGTCAGGAAGTTTGTTAATGCTTGTTGGGAAGCCAAACCAAGGGCTGTGGTGAGGTTATGCCACCTGTCTGGTGTGACTCTTGTAGGAACCACCACTGTTGATTTTGCCTGGCGGGTTTAGGAGCACAATTTGGACAGGGATAGGGTTGTGTAATCATGTCACCAGCTGCAGGTATGCATGCAGTACCTGGAGTGACTGGGTGGCTTTGGGGGAGAGTGGAGGGGCTGTGAGCAGACCCTGCACGGCAGAATCCAGACCTCACGGCATGCAGCTGTGGGGCATCCTAGGATTTCTTCTGCTTACATCTCTGGCAGATTACGTGCTTTAGGAAGGCAGTAGGCAGCAAGGAAGGTTTACTGCCCAGAACATGGCAGTGGCTGTGCCAGCACCCTTGCCCCTGAAATCACTGAGGGGATCTGGGACTGGCACATCTTGCAACTTCAATTCTCCAGTGATTTGTTTGCTAATTTATGGTGTAAGGCTCTGTAAAAAGCTCTCAGATTTATTAAGTATTGTCATAAAATGCTGGTGCCGTCTTTATCCAATAAATAGCACCTGAGATATCAAAACTAGCTGATTCTCAAGCTGTGCAGAAGAGCTGGCAGGAGCTGCTTTGTACCAGGCTGCACAGGGAATGCCAAAGCACAGCACAGAAAGGCAGCAGCCTGCCATCCTGTCCTCCTCTCCTTGCACACCTGCCTCACATCTCCCAGATCTAATGCTTGACTCTCCAGTGATCTTCCTACAGAAGAGGCTGCACTAATCCTTGCCATATCCATAGTGTCTAACCGAGTACCCAGACCATGTCATGTCACCTGGTTTACTTGCAGCAAAACTCAGTCACATCACTGTGCGTGGTGGCAGCTGATTTATAGACTCAGTAAAATAAACTCTCAGGTCTGATAAGAGACAACAAATTTGGAAGTTTAATCATTTTAAGGGGAGCTCTGTCATGATGTTTTCAAGTTTACAAAGGATTTTAAGTATAATTCATATAACTTCTTTCTGAAGCCTACTGTGTTGAGATGCAGTGTTCCAAAGGTCTGCCACATCAGCTGGCAGATTTGATATGTCTCTTCCTAGATAAATCCTACAAATAATCCCCAGTGTATTTGGATGAACTCAAACTGAAATTTATACTCTCTAAAGCCAATAATAAGTCATTGTTTTGCTTAGAGAAGAAAAATAATTTTCTAGTTCAGTAGCTGCTGTATCAATCCTTTCCTTTTCTTCTTTTCCCTTGTTCTGAAAGGCAAAAAACAGTTTTAGAGTGTCTTGATTGATTACTCAGAACAGAAAAATCCTGCAGTGATTAGAGCTCTAGATAGCCCAGGGATGAATTTACAGATTGAGAATTACTTTTGAAGCTTTGTAGACCATGCTCTACAAATGACATTAGCATACTGTTCTTCATTTGACTCTTCCTGCAGCTGTATTCTTCTAGAGGGAGGCTTTTCATAGGTTCAATTTACCTTTTTAATCCAGTATCTCTCTTTGATGTCGGATACAGGGTAAATCTTTCCATTTCAAGTGCTATATGTCTGTGGCGAATTACAAAATACCTAGTGAATGAGGTCTTTCTAATGAATAGTGTTCAGTGAGATCAGACATACGGTGAGGAAAGGCCATTCCCTATTCCTCCCTTCTTCCTTTCATTCAAAGAAGGAAAAAATCCAACATGTTTGAAAAGACAGCATTGCCTTTCGGTTTAGCAAGTTTCGAAAGAATCTGAAATGAAGTCTTTCAAAGCAAAAGAAGTATTTCAAAGCTTAAAGCAAAGTTTAGGTGACTGTCTAAAATTTCAGCTCCTGTAAATGCTGCCCTTTTTGAGGCAAACAATGGCATAGTGAGTGAGTACTGGCTGTGATGCACGAGCTAGTCAGACACTTTGAACTAAAGGTGTCCTGAGATGTGGTACGTCTCCTGCAAGACAGCGGGGGCTGTGTCTAACCTGTGGGGCTGAGGCCCTCAGCTGTGGGCTGCTTGAGAGTGAGCAGTGCTTTGCCCACCTGTAAATAAAACACACAGGCACCAACCCAGTGGGACTTTAAGGGTGGCTGGGGAGGCACGGGGAACAGAGGTAGGCTCTCCTGATCCTTGGATCCTTGGCTGCCACCTCCTCCTCCTGCCTTGCCCAGCCCACCCTGGGCCAGGATCAGAGATGTTCCGCTCACAAGCAGGATGATTTGGCACCTCTAACTGACATGGGCACAGCCCCAGAGAGGTTTAGAGCTTAATTCAGCATTTTGTAAGGGAGGATGGAAGCGGTCATGGATCATGGTGGTTGGGGTGCCTGGGCTGAAAACTGCTTGCCAGGTCTGCTCATCCTTGTGACTTTTTCTGCTGTGATCTGAGCAGCTGGCCAGCCACCAGGTGAGGAAAAGCTGCCCACAACAAGCTCTAGGCATAGCATCCTTACTTTTCTTCTTGATAGGAGCCAAGTGGCATGCAGAAGCCCTTCCCAACACAGCAGAAATCCCAAATAGAGTCCTTTACATTTCATAAAACATGTAAATACATCCCTCATTCCCCCTTTGGCTGCCCCACGGCTGGCAGGTGCTGCTCCCCCAGGAGCCTTCCCTGAGCTTGGTGCAGCCATCTCAGCGCGTTTTCCTTCCAGGCTTTGATATATAAACGCCAGGGCTGGCAATACCCACAAGGTCACATCCAGAAACGGGCTTGCTTGGGCAAGCACTATCACATTTTCCTTTGCTTGTACTTCAGTAAGTCTTCCCCAGAAACTAGCCAAGGGGAGTTTTATCTAGGGAAAGCTTTTAAAACTAACCCCTCACCCCTTCTGCAGCCCGTATAGAGGGGGAAATTAGCACTGGAAGAGGAAAAGACAGGCAATGAGGGCAAGACCCTCTTCAGCATCCCTGTTTCAATCACAGTCTGCCTCGTGCTATGCATGAACAATTGTATTTTTTTTTTCTACTCTTTTGTGGCAATATAGGTCACTTCTCCTTGTGCAGTTGGGTAATAGTTTTATGGCAGCTTCAGGACCTGTGCATGTGGAAAAGTTTCTCTTTAAAAAAAAATATAATAATTTATGCTTTCAGAGCCGCTTAGCCTCCAGAAATAGGAGAGTGCTCACCCTACGTGACTAAACAGCATTACGTGAACCATCTGCAAGTACTCCATGGCGCACAAGCCACAGTTTAAAACTCCTTATGCTACGCTGACCATAGGAAGTACTTACTGGAAAGAAAAATATACCAGAGCCTCCATGTTCTATTCATAACCAGATGGCTCTGATGTAGTGTGGTGATCGGATTTTTAAGTCAGCCGTGATAATAAGAGAAAGTACAGATTGCCAGTGCTTCTAAAGTGGTTATTCTTGATCGATGCCTGTGCAAACATTTAGTATGCTTTTGGGTCACAAGGCGCAAAAATTCAGTTTGTAATAAAGTAAATAAAAATTACAATTTAATGTTAGAACTGTCATTTCAATGAAGAAGCCAGTGGAGTTAAGTAAACTCTCCTAAAAGTTGGGAAGGTAACTAAAGTTACTAGGTTTTATTAACAGTATGACTTTTAAATGACTGTTTAACACTGACCAACTAATAACCTTATTACTTGATAATATGTATCTAGTTTTGGGTGTATAACTCACCTACCAAACATTAAGAATGACTTGATGTTTGTAAATCATAATGAGATTTCCAGACTGAAATAAAAAATTCAATTCATTAGTGAATAGCTACCCACTGGATCTGTGTAAAGTTAATTTTTCCTTCAGTCAAGTATTGTCTTGTTTTTTGTTTGTGGAGTAAATAAGTATAAAACCCTCTCTAAAGGTGAAAGAACCAAATTGTGAATAATCATGTTCTCTCCTTTGCTAGCTCATCTTCAACAGCATGACATGGTGTATGATGCCTTTTTTTCTCTTCACTTGCCAGCTCTGCATTTGAGGTCAGCTGCTTTGCAGTTGGGCCTCTTATTCTGCAAAGCTATGAAACTGGGGAGGCTGGATAGGGATTTGAAATGGCCAGGGATGATAAATACCCAGATTTATTTTTAATTTCAGTGTGAGTACATAGTTCAGTGGCACCTCTTGATCTATGCGAGGGGATAGTTTAAAATTATAACTCACAGAATTTTCCTACTATTCCCACAACTGACCTGCATTTGTTTCATCTTCAGGTATCACCTAACAGAAAAACATGGGCAATTTCAAAGGGCATGCCCTCCCTGGAAGCTTTTTCCTTCTTTTTGGCTTGTGGTGGTCAGTGAAGTATCCACTGAAGTATGCCTGTCGAAAAAACAAGAATGCTTGCTACCTTGGTTCCAGGGCAGGATTTCAGCGCCTGGAATTTGTTGAGGGGATTATCAAAGGTGTCTTTGCCTTGATTGGTAAGTAAGGCTGACTTGGGGCAGAGAATAAAAAGGCTATAGCTTTTAACACTTCTTTTTTAAAAATAATTTTTCTTTGAACAGCATGAATCTAAGAATTAGAGGGGCTACTGCTGTTAATTACAGACTTACAGCTGTAACACGGTTCCTATCCACAGTGCTCTTCTGGAGCTTCTGACAACTTCACAGCTGGTCCACCTGAATGTTCACATGTCACTCACTACTTCGGGGGAAGATAAGGTATTTAGGCAAGGGGCTCTCACATGCAGACTAGGAACACCAGTCTTTGGGGACATTGCTTCTCTATTTTAAGTCCAGCCATCTCAGATGTCAGTAGTCTCTACTGAGTTATTGATAAACTATATCAATGCAGATGTGTGCAGCTGACTGGAAATCCCTAGTTCTTGCTTACATTCCAGCATGCTTTGTATAAGCAATTTGCGTTTATAGAGTAAGTAAGCTAAATAACAAGGGCCAAGGGGAGCTCAGCATATGTGGGTCACAAGTTGAAAGGCTCTTAATTTTCAGTATTTTTAGATTTTTAGATTCTGTCTTCAGATGCTCAGAGTTGCCTGGTGTCTAATCAACATGCAGGCTGTGCCAAATCTTTTACTTTTCCTTACTCTACATCAGTTAAGATATGTCAGCACTGAAGTGCTGTTGTGCGTACAGTATATACTTCGATACCCTTAATAAATTATCAAAATGTAAGTAATAACATTCATTTTGAGGTGTGAGTGGGACATCTTTCTATAAATTTCGCAGCCAGTGACTAGAAGTGGTTGGACCACTAAAACACTAATCTAGCTCTTTTTTTTTTCACCCTGAAATGAAAAGCTTTTATTTTAACATATGGTAATTTCAATTCCAGTCAACTATGTGGACAAGAAAGCCTGGCAAGGGCAAACACTAAAAGCAGCAGAAAGAATAAAACCTGCTGTTTCTTTATTAGGAAGATTTGAAATAAGGTTGGAAAAACACTGCACTTGCTCTGTAGCAGATCTACTTACACAGCAGTATTCTGTCCCACACTTTAGAAACAATATCATTAACATTAACATTTTAAAAACATAATGCATTTTAAACCCTTCTTAAACTTCACTGATCATATAGAGTACCTAAAAGCAGCTTTCCCTTTTCTGGAGTACTTCAGCTATTTAGCAAGACACCAAGGGGCCAAGGTAAGGGAGGCAGTGGAGCAGCAATTCAAATCCTAACTTAGTGTATATTCTCATGGGACCTTTAATAACTCTGCACAGTGAAGGGATTTCCTTTTATAGCTTTATAGGAAAGAGCGCCTTTGAATTAAGTGTTTGAACTCTGTTGTCCTGCATATTGCAGGGGACTGAAGTGGTAAATCTTCTTTCTTTTGTGGACTTTAGCATGTGTTAAATGCATGTTTGAACCACTGAGAAAGGCAGCTGAAAAATTCAGTCAGAGGATTACTACAATAGCAATTGTTTAAAAAAAAAAAGCTGCACAGAATAACTGTCTGCATTTTCACTGCTGGAAACTGTAAGATGCAAATAGTTCCATCAGGCATGGAGCCGGAGCCTGGTTTCCTCTGGCTTTCTCCTCTGGATAATGTGATGCTTAATATGTGCTTGAGCTTACTCAATGGTCTTTCCCTTAGCAAAGCAACTTATTTTCCTTTTTCTCCACCCACTGACTATTTTCTTGGAAGTGTATATAAAATTAACATTGTTGAGGCCTCTGTGCACGTTCCCTTGAATTTGCACAACATGTTTAAAATCTTATTGGGAATGGCTGAACTGGGCAGAAGGGAGTAACACACAGAGCAGTCACCCAGATCAGTCCTCAGGCAGCTAGACTAAACCCTAAACTGCCTGTCATTATGCTGTATGGGGGTATATTGTTGCCTCTGTTGTTTGCGTAAAGACTTATCATCAGGTTAAGGACCAGGACAAACATTCATACTTTTCATTTCATGTGCAGGAATGGTAGCTGAGCAGTTTGTTCCTGATGGACCTCATCTGAAGTTGTATAATTATGAGGAAAAGCACTGGGATCACTTGATGAATTGGCAACATGCCACGATGTACCTCTTCTATGGCATTTCAGGGTTGGTTGACATTGTGGCTCATGGGACCAATGCACTGCCAGTGGCCATGGACAGGATGATGCTTTCCATAGCCGTGTTTATTGAAGGTCAGTTTACCTTTCCCTGCAGAGGTGCACGTGAAACTTGCAGAGGGGACCTTTGGTCTGGGCATCTCAAATCAGCTTTAGAGAACCAGTGTATGGGAGCTGGGTGTTTAACTCCCTGAAACACTTAAAAAGATCAGTCTTGGCCTTCCTTAAACTGTTGAAGGTTTGTCTGCACTGCAGCCCAGAGAACGACCACATGTAGAGATGTATCTGTGCTTTCCTAGCTGGCTCAGAGAGCAACAGAAACATTATGGAAAATCGCAGCACAAGAGTGTTTTGGGTTAAGTGCTCAGTAGTTCAGATGTGTGCTTCAATGCAGGCACTGACCTGGAACACAACTTGTTAGATAAAGCCAGTGTGACTGCATTTACATACACAGCAATTACTTGAATTGCATTGAACCCATACGCAGTTTGTGTTTTCTGTACACACAATGTATCCAATAGCACCCCTATGGTTACACTGCAAACATAGATGAATAAGACTTTGGGTTAACATGTTGTAAATGAAAGGTGACAGAGCTGCAGCTTCCAGTGCAATTTCCTGCTCAAGAGTAGTATTACACAGTATGTAAGCATTAGTCTTAAAAAATTACTCACAGTTAAACTGAGAAGGTGATATTGGCATAAAGAGAAATGCTAAATGTTCACTCTTTTCCAAACGTATATGTAGGGAGATTATAAGGCAAGAAAAGGTCTTCAGCTGATCGCTTAATTTATTCCAGGTTTCCTCTTTTGCTACCATCTTCATGGGAGAGCCATGCTGGATATTCACGTTCATCAGTTATTGCTATTTGCTATCTTTGGCGCTGCTGTTTGCATATTTCTGGAAGTTTTCTTCCGTGGCAGTATTGTGCTAGAGATGCTCCGTACAAGCCTCTGCATATTACAAGGCAGCTGGTTCTGGCAGGTAGGTCACTTTTCTGCCTTGGGAATTTCTTCCTTCACCAAAATCAGTCATTTGCTCATTTACAGATGTTTTACAGCTGATATAATATATCTTTTAAATTCAGTCATCAAAGGGCTCATAGGAAACATTGCACTATTAATGTACCTTTAAGGAGATAGAAGCGCTTATCATATCTGTTTTACAAACAAAGAACCATTTTACCTCTAGGTGGTTTTGTGGAGCTCTCCCTTAGGAATGAACATCCACTCTGACGTCTGCAACATCCTGTTCAGAATTTCCCAGCTGAATCACAATGACTTTACAGCCCAGCAGTATATGCTGTTCTTTACAAAGACAGTCCCCACTGTCAGCTGCTTGAGCAGTGTGTGAATGCCCAGCGGAGTACTGGACAAATAAGGCAAAGCACCCATTGACATTGTCTGAAAGGGAATGAAGGTGCAAACTGCTTTTCATGTCGGCTGCCTCTTTCTACTTTTTGAAAAGTATTGGAACAGTGGCAACCTAGGTCTCAAAGGTATTTGAGCTCCCAATTTGCATTAAAATATTGAGTGATGTAAACCCCTTCCTTTTCCAGTGGCCGAGAAATTGTGTAGAAACTTCAATATTTCAGACATATGGCTCCCCAAAAGACTTTTCAAAATGTAGCTGCCATGCTTCACCTTGTGATTCTATCCAATTAATAGATATTTGAAAGCAACCCTTTCTTTCCTGTCAAACAAGAGAGAGAATTTAATTAATTTCTGCCATTTTGTAACAAAGAAATAGGAGCGTTAGTGCCGATATGTGTTTCAGCTTATAGTGGAGAACTGAGGTCACTCCAGTGATTTTGTTTTCCGGCATGTCTAGACTGGCTTCCCTCTTTTTATATGTTGGCCAGACAGGCTTAATAAAAACGTTTGCTGTTCCTTAGGAGAACTGGACACTCAGCACCAAATCAAATATTTAAATACTTACTCTGGCAAGCAAGCAAACCTCTGAAACAGCAGTATTTTTTGATAAGTGAACTCAAGAACCTGGTGCTGCAGTATGTGGTGCTTTATTTTCTTGTTTGTAAACTTTTCTTTGGTGATTTAAAAAGTTTTACGTAGGAGGAATTAGATGAAACTATTCTTTGTTGTCTGCCTAATCTAATTTTAGAACAAGTTATTCCTTTAGCTCTGGAGACAATGTGGTTTTTGTTTCAAAGTAAAAAATTGAAGAGCTAAAAATACAAGAGATTTAAGTGTTACTTTTTTTCACACTCACATCAGACTTCACCTGTATATGTGACTGAAAACCGCATACTGGCTGCAGCATGACAAATTTGTAAAAGGTAAAGGGACTTTCTGCATCATCACACCCTCATTCATTGAATTCTCTGCATGGAAATGCAAAATGCACTCCTCCCCTCCCTCTTCCTCTCCTCCTCTTCCCAGCTCCTAAATTCTCAGCTAAACTGCTGAGCAGTGACTTTGAAGAGTATTAGGCAGTGCAGAGGACCTCTGCTCGTCAAGGCAGACCTTTGTAGCCATGGGATTACTAGTTTTTGAGTTTATGCATTAATCTGAATTTCCTAGCTTAGAATAAACAAATTAGCTATGTATTTCGCATGAACTTACAGGCTTGGATGAGAAAGTTCCATTCTTATTTAATTTCAAAGCCTGACCTTTTCCCCAGGTGTCCCAGAAGAAATAGACTTATGTCTCTCCTTTATTTATTAATTTATTATGCATCTTCTGAATCATGTAACATTGAGCAACGAAGCTGGTGAAGGGGCTGGAGAACAGGCCTTATGAGGAATGGCTGAGAGAGCTGGGGTTGTTTAGCCTGGAGAAGAGGAGGTTGAGGGGAGACCTCATTGCTCTCTAGAAATACCTGAAAGGAGGTTGTAGAGAGGAGGGTGCTGGCCTCTTCTCCCAAGTGACAGGGGACAGGACAAGAGGGAATGGCCTCAAGCTCCGCCAGGGGAGGTTTAGGCTGGACATTAGGAAAAAAAATTTTCACAGAAAGGGTCATTGGGCACTGGCAGAGGCTGCCCAGGGAGGTGGTTGAGTTACCTTCCCTGGAAGTGTTTAAGGCACGGGTGGACGAGGTGCTAAGGGGCATGGTTTAGTGTTTGATAGGAATGGTTGGACTCGATGATCTGGTGGGTCTCTTCTAACCTGACTATTCTATGGTTCTATGATTCCCAGATGCTGTCGGAAAGGACTGAGACAATGCAGATGTCCAGGCAGATTTACTGTTTGGTGATGTGCTTGCAGTTCAGATCATACATGGCTGAGCACCAGCCCCTTTCCTTACAGCAAGGCATTGTGACAGCTGCAGGACTTGTTAGACTGGCTCCTTGATTGGCTGGGCAAGAGCAGGGGATCTCTGGGGCTGGCTTTGCATTTTCAAAGGCATTTCTGCACAAAAATGTTTAAAATGATCCATCGCATCTGAGTGTGACTGCAAAATTGTTTTTAATAGTAATAATAAACACAGAAATAACCAACACCATGAGCAAATGAAATGTCTGCCTTGGGATGGGTGGCATAATACATGGTACAGCATAGGATATGTGTCAAATGATGTTTGCTAAATATCTTATATTATATTACAGATTGGTTTTGTGCTTTATCCTCCAAATGGAAGCCCAGAGTGGAATCAGATGGATCATACTAATGTGATGTTCCTGACCATGTGCTATTGCTGGCATTATGCGTTTGCTTTTCTTATACTTGCAGTAAATTACACAATCGTCAGTTGGTAAGTTACTTGAAACACCAAAACTTTGGGGACCTGTCCATTTAGTGCAGTAGGAGCTATAGTTTAGAAAAATTTCACTGATAAAGCAAAAGGTTTCCACAAAGTAATTAATTGTCTTGTAAGGTAAAAATAAACATAGACACTGCTAATCAATGAAGAAAACATGACTCATTGCTTCAGCAGAAAGAGGGAAAACATTTACAAAGTGCAGCTCTGACAGCATAATGCTTCTCACATAAAATGAGATCTTATTCATAGTCTTCCACTCTTGCAGATGCATCAGAAATTACAAGGAAAAGAGACTATTTTCCCTACAACATCTTCTTTCTCAGTGCTCATGTCTACTAATTGGAAGTGGCTCAGACTTTATGACCTAATTGAAGATTACTGGACAGGTTTCATTGCTAGCAATTTCCTATGATTAGACCTGATTTTTTTTTCACTAGCCAGTTTCATCCCCTGGTTTCTAAGGTTAGCCCTTTTCTTCGCCACCCACTGCTAATTCTGACAAAATTCCAACTGCAGAATTAACTGGGTTATAGGAATGAGTCTGATTCTGCCCTGTGCCATCATCTTCTGGGTACAGGACCTTACCAAGCCTTTGCAGGCTGTCACACCCTGAGGTAGACAGAGTAGGACCCAGAACTGTATTTAAACATTTAGTTTATTACCTATAATGTTACAATTCTAAGTCAAGAATATAAGCTTAAGTCGAGACCAATATTAGCATCCTATAAAGGTTTGAAAAAGGACCGTATGACCTGTACGGAGTTCAGTGATAGAGTCTTTAGATGTTTCCTTGAAGCTGCTGAGAGTGAAGTTTATGCAAACACTCCGGTGCTTGTGGATTGTGGACGTCAGTGGGGGAGCTCTGATTTGTGTTTGCTCCTCTCATTCTCTTATAGTCCGTTCTGGAGTGATAACATCTGGGGTACCAGTCTGCCCATCTCCTATACGATGGTAGGGGACAGTGGTTTGCAGTACAACTCCCACCAATGTGTAAGAATCCAGAGAACTCCAGGGTCATAGATCAGGTTGTTTCCATCACATAAAATTAAGAGTCTAAACCACATATGTAGATTTCTATTCACAAATCTTGTTAATACTTTTGTTCTGAGGATCATCTCTGAGTCTTCTTTTTTTGTTCCACAGTTATGATGTACCTCTGCACACCTGTGTAGGTATGCGGGAGGGGTGACCGTGGGCTAGTTTGGTCATCCTGATAGGCAAACGAATGGCAGAGATATAATCGCACGTTCTCCCCTACTTATCCTTGCTGCACAGATGGCCTTTGCTATGGCCACTGACTTGGAGTGGCCACCAGACCTCCATCTGGCCCCTCTCCACCCTGCGACTCAGCAAAGCAGCAGCCCGCTTCAGCAACTTCAAGGGGGGAGGGATATGTCACATGCACTGTTCTAAACACGCATTTCTTCCCTTACTTTACCCCTACAATCCTAATAGCCCTATTTAACTATGCTTTGGCCATAGGTAGTTCTTACAGTCTTGCTTTGCACTGAGGACGTGCCA
Source organism: Phaenicophaeus curvirostris (assembly GCF_032191515.1). Taxonomy (NCBI): domain Eukaryota; kingdom Metazoa; phylum Chordata; class Aves; order Cuculiformes; family Cuculidae; genus Phaenicophaeus; species Phaenicophaeus curvirostris. The sequence goes on from NC_091392.1 coordinate 91,519,922, forward strand.
TTTTTGGATCTCAGTCTAAAAGGCACAGGCACTCAAGGTTGGGTAACTGGTTTGTTGTATGAAGGATGGCAACTACAGAAAAGGTGACAGCAATCTTATATCCGTTCCATCATTCCCAGCTGCCGCAGCATCAGACAAGCCCCTCAGATTGGTCATGGCACACTGCTCAGAGTAACCATTTGTGGCAAGGCTGACCAGACTCACTCTTCTTCACAGTGTTACAGTACTCTTCCAAGTGAATGCTGCTATCAGTCTTGCACCTGCACAACACTGAACTTTCTAGATGTTACACTGAAGTTCACTCAAGTTGTATGCTTTTAGATGTGTCCGTGGAAACAAGCTCTTACATGTAGTACATACCAGTGGTATTGTTAAAGGCAGCACATGCTAATGTCATGGTCCATGCTTGCATTGTATCACGGCCACTCATGCAAAAATACATGTACATATAATTAAGGCCTAGGGTTAAATTCTGCTCAGATTCTGCTTGAAATCACTATCACCTCTCTGTGCTGCCTTCCACAGTGGCTCACTTCCATTCTTCATAAATCAATCATCCTGACTCCTTGATGAGATGCAAGAGTTAAACATTTTTTTACTATGTAAAAATGTCCAGATGCGACTTTGAGGTACTACTGAACTCTTTTTTTGTTGTTGTTGTTTCCAGGGCAGTTCGTTCAAAGGTTAAACAGTCACAGACCATGGAAATGGGATTACTGAAAACATCTGAACGAGATCAGGAGTCAGAAGATGAAATTTAGTATGAGTATGGCTTGATTAGTTTACCTGCTCTGCCATTAAGCTGATTGATACCTCATTTCTAGACTTGTTTGACATCTTATTCATTATTTACTACAACTTGCTATGCAAATATCATCCCCCAAGTACTGTCTACATCTACTCAGTTACATCCTATTTGCAAAGGGTAAGCTTAGTATCGATATATGGTGGTTGCACTAGTGCCTTGTTTATCACATGCTTCAAAGAAAACCAAACTAACATTAGACAGACTTGGAGTGGATGAGGTGGCATGATGAAGACTGTATGCATGCCTCATTAAAAGATAAGAAAAATGTTTTCCAGCTGCTGCTGAGCAGACTGGTACATTTTCATAATTAAGGTGTCCAACTAAGTGTGTTCATTGCCCTGCAAGTAACTGCATAAATAACTGTGCAGCCCTGGAAAACAGTAGAACAAGATAAAAAAGTCAGTCTTGCAGCTGTCTTGTATATCACCTTGGTGTGTCTGCTTGTGGCTTTGTGTTAAATGGAAAGAAACACTCACTGCAAAGCCATTCAGTGTTTCCTTGAAGAGTGTGTAACGTGTTCACTCCTGCAGAGACACTGCCAAGCACATTAGAAGGATGAAAAAGGTGTATGATGACCAAAAGCCACTGTAATTATTCATTCTCGTGCCTAGATAGTCCTGCCTCTTTGCTATCATTTGACTTTGAAAGGCAGTGAAGTGAGTCTGCTTTCCCTCAGTGCTTGGAGCAACTTCCCCAAGCATCTTTTTCAGTGTAAACCAGAAAAATGAGTTGCATAAAATAATTAATTTCAGTAAGCTGATTGCTTAAAAAGAAAGAATAATTTGTAAATTAATTCGTAGTTCAAGGAGATCGTAGGATTCAGGAAAAAAAAGTTTAAAGGCTTTTTCTAAAGCTCTTTTACCTTCAACACACATATTCACTTCAAATTTAGGACTCAGTTTTTACCTTCGCTTTTTCAAGGAGTATCTTCTTTAGCTGCATGTGCTGTTATGCTCCATTTTGAACCATCAGGCTTATCCATGCCTTTCCAAAATCAGTGAGGTCATTTATTCTGAAGAAGATCTTCAGAAAGTACTTTGCTTCTCATAAACAGGAATAATGCAAATTTCTTCACTGCTTCTCTTGATAAACTATATCTAATACTGTACTAATATTAAGGTGCTATATCTCTAAACTGAAGGATAATCTAAGCAGGAAGAAAAGCAGGGTAAACTTTGATATGTCTTCTTAGAAGACTTCAGTTGGTAATTTTTAAAAATTATTTTAGATCTTTACTAAGTATCTTGAAGAGACACTTGTAACCAGGTGTCAGATTATCCAGATGAATCTACTTTGGATAGCAAATTAGTTGGCTCACAGACTTTTCTGTGTTAAGAAGTGCAAAATGGGAAACTGCAGATGAACAGCCAAAGATCACCACTTTTCTAAATAACTGCCCTTCTTCAATGCCTTTCTCTGAAGGGCCGTGGAGATTTTGGGAAACTATACTCAAGTCTGGCTCAGGACACGCTTGTGAGCTAGATATCAGTATAGCATTTTTGTAGCTCTGTGTCGCAGTTTTGCAATTGTCTCACTGTAAACTCTGAATTAATTGATATTTACTCCACTCTGCAAATCTAAGACTTGAGTTTCGTTACTGTGATTCTATTAAAATCAGATTTTATGTTGACATAAGCCAGAAGAAAGATCCATGGTGTTGATGAGGAGCTTGTCTCTTGGTTGCAGCAGGGATGCACTGACCGAATGCGACATCTTTGCAGCCAGCTATAACCTTGCCTTCATTGCACCACATCACTCTTGTCTCTAGATATCTGGGATTTTTTTAAAGGGCAGATTTTTTTTTCCTGTTAGCATGGTTGGTGTATAAGGCTTCTGCACTGCTGGGCAATGAAGACAGTGGCAATGTATTGAAGAGAATTTGGGGATTATTGCAAAAGTCTGTCATAATAAGCCAAAATCAGTTGACAAAGTGACTGTCATGGGTTTCAATAACCTGAGTGAGCTGTGAACGCGAAGGGTGCTTAGCAAACTCTCCTTTTGAAAAAACATTCTTTTTCAGAAACAAAATGTCCCAGTATGCAAATGCAATGGTTAGAAGAGTGTCTGCCTGCCATCGTTCCTCCTGTGAACACCTCAACCTGGTGGCTCTGTGCTTACCTGCACCACGGCACTAGCGCAGAAGCGGCTGTAGGTCTGTGCATTTTCTTGGGAGAAAACCTGAGCAGAATTTATGCTGCTGAGATGTATCACTTGTATCTCCCTCTGTATCCTTGTTGTGAATCTCCGGTAAATGATCAAAGAACTGGACAAATAAGCCCATTAGACAAAACCTGCTGGTTTTTGTGCAGCCACACTTAGCAAAGATGCCTTTAAAGAAGCCCGACCTGGAGGCTGATGCAGTCTGTGACACAGAACTGTAGGGCAGGACTCTTATAGAAACTCTCTTTGCATATGAGAAAGTGACATTGCATTATTAAGCTTGAAGAAATGCAAAGAAAAATAGATCCTGAAGACTCAAAGAAACAGTAGTCTCCTGGATTTAACTTTTAATACATAGAATAAATGTAGAGTATATCTCATAGTGAGGATTTGTGCCTGGTGTATTTTTGGTGCCACAAAGGAAAGAAATATCCCTTTTCAGGGCAGGGTTTTGTTATGCAGGACACCCCACCCATTCTTCTCAAGCATTGTTCAAAGTTGGTGCTCAGGAACAGTAAGGTACCTATTACAATGAAAAAGGTGCGACCTTCAATGTTTCACTAGCAACAGATTTAGCTTGAGTTAAATGAGTGGAGGGAAGTCTGACAAGTTTACAAATGCCACTCAGAAAAAGGTAGCTGCTCTCAAGAAAATTTAAATTATTGTTAAATATCGATGCCTTTGAAAAAACTATATGGTAGTTTATAATAGCCAAGATATGCCTGTAATTCTATTTAAATAAAATTGATTTATTCATATAAAATGTCTGTGATGTTCTTAGGGGAACAATAAAGGGACAATAAAGTTGAAGAGTTTTTCTGACAGAAGGGAAGGAACCCATTATAGTTTAATTATGAGGATAAAGAGGTTATATTTGTCTCTCTCTAATTTATGTTATATACAACTCTGTAAAGCTTAGTAACTGTGGTGTTCGTTCTATAGTCTGTATATATTCCCACCCTCCTTGTATCTAATCCTAGCTTGAATTAAGAGTAAATTTGGCAGCAAGGAATTTCAGTCCTACAAGTTCATTCATCCTTGAACCTGAGGCACTAGAAAATTTTGGTGTGTCTCGTACCTTCATACCCACCTCCCACATTGGTTCAGTTCCTCTGAACTACAGCAGCTGGGGTAGCAGTTACTGGTATAGAAGTCGGTGGAAGAAAACAGAATAGTTTTCTTATCCCAAAAGCCCTTTAGCAGTACTGGAAGCAAGCCTGACTCCCGAGGACTGTGCAACAACAGCACATCTGTTAAAAGGGAGAAAGACAACTGGAAAAATGCTGGGCACTTGCCTTTAAAAATCTATTCTAGGTTAAATATGTAGTTGCTTAAAATATGTGGGAGTAAAAAGCCTAATATTTGTCAAATAAGGCATAACTAGTCCTCAGATGACTTTTTCAGGATAGTAATTTCTAACATGTTGCTATGTAACTGTTGTAGTTCATGGATTTCTATATTTGGTACACTTAGAAGTAAAACAGATTAAAAAAGTAGTTGAAAAAAATAATTATAAATACTACTATACACACTTTGTAGTTTGATTCAGAAAGAAAGATCTTGTATATAGACCACTGCCATTCAATGACAAAATATTCTGCAGGGGATGGTACCTAAGAGGTCAATGTCACCGTAAGGGCATGAAATTGGAATAGAAATGGTCACGTCTACATACTGAAGTTACCAATCATTGTTCCCTCAAGGAGAAGAAAGAAGAAATGGAAAATAGACTGCAGATCTATTTAACCAAATAGCAATTAAGCAACAAGAAAATCACTCCCAGCACTGTAAGAATATGGAAGGGGAAGCTGCTTTCATGGTATACGGCATTTCAGTCTGGCTCCAGCATTATTGACCAGGGACAAGGTTCTCAGAAACACTCCAGGATTTTTATGCCTCCTGTGCGGCAGCCCCAGAAGCAGTAATGCTGATTTCTCACTTCCAACGGGAATGTCAGCAGGAGTCAAAGATTGCACTGCTTTGCTGGAATTTTACTGATTTGTGACTCCAACTCAGCCAGATGCAGTTGACACACAAAAAAAATGTCAAAGATGGTGTTTACTGCACTTTATTTGGGCTTGCAAGCAAAAAAAGAAAGGAAATTCAATACATCTGGCTGTAATTAAGGCTTAAAAGAAATGGAGGAAACCAGAAGAAACATACCTAGTCACTCAAGAATGGTTTTATCTCCCTACAACTGCATCACACACACAAATGTGCGGGTAATAAGGACATCTTTCAGTTTGATTATTCTATCATATAAACATGATTTAATATTTTCATAAATAAAAGTATAATATCCTTTAGGAGGTATTTATTGATTTGTTTTGATTTTACCATCTCGTTCCTTATGTAACTTTTTTGTTTTGAAGTTTGTATAAAATATTTATGTAAAATTAGACATCCCCAGTCTTTTTTTTTGCTTGCACTCCTACTTCCCCTTCCCAGTTGATAAATTATCTTCAATTTGCAAACCCGTGCTTGCAACCCAAAGTTTTGGGCGCACAGTATTTTCTATATCTAAACACAACATGCTGCTCAAAGATGTCTGTGATGATATTAGCTATATAAAGGAATGAAGCAGGGCTGTTACTTCCATTTAAAAGAAAGGGCAATGTCAGTAATCAAGAGAATTAATTCTTATTTCTCTCTATTTTGTCATTTAAAAGCTCACATCCCTGCTATCATCTAGCAGCATTTCTACTAGCAAGGGACCAAGACCTGTGGTTCAGAAGCTGGGTATGCTTTTAATATACTGTAAACCTCAGACTTGGTGCTATATTGGATGCAGCTTAACTTAATGTTGCTAAACTATTCGGTGAATCAGTTTCTCCACCTGCAAGATCCAGGCTGTCTGAGTCACCTTTGGTTTGCTTTACTCTGTACAACTCCTATGCACGGACATGTATCTTCCCGTGTGTCTCTTAGACCCAGTTTTAAACTCTTGGCCCTTCTATCCCCAGAAAAGCAAACATTTAGCTGCTTATGGCAAGAGGCTGTAAAGCAATTAACATGTGCAAGGGTACTAAGCATTCTTTGTGAGCAGGACAAGGAGAAGATGTTTCTGTCCCAGGCCACACATTTGTCAGGCTGCCAGGGCTTGCCGGGGAGACTTCTCAAATGCTTCCTGGCCTCTGGCATGGCTGGGCACTGGGACACATGCTGGGGTCAGCCCTGGAGCTTCCCCACTCTTTTCTGGACAGATCAGATGTTCTGGGAATCTGAAGAAACACGTTTTATTCTCGCTTATGCTAGTGCCTGCTGAGTGACCATAGCTAATGGTGGAGGGGCAGAAAGGGGATGCAACAAGGCTCTGCTCTGCCTGTCTGGATTATGTAGTATGGAAATGCCATTTACTCTTCTGAAAGTGCATGCCAAGTGCCCCATCTAGGCCAATTCTAATACAAACAGCATTTCCAACTCCTCTCAGCACAAGAGGAACATGACTGCAGAGGACAGACCTTCTCACCCTTCCACAGACTCCTGCCTGTGTCCTGGACAGCCTCTCTGTCACAGAGCCCAGCTGTTACAGCTGTGCCAGTGAACGAAATGAGATCACACAACAGGACTAATCTTTCAAGTGCTAGAACACCACCTGGCACTGTTTTGACCCACACCAGCCAGAACCCTCCAGGTCACATTCAGGACCCAAGTCGCTTCACAGGAGGCAATATAGGGATGCTCTTTGCTTGGAAGCAGATATTCACTGACCTGGCTCTGAGCTCAAATAACAGGCTTTAGCCCTTATCAGTATAAATGCAGCTAGATGTTTGATCTGGGACATATTCCTACAGCAAGTAGAAGACATGACATTTAATTCTACATAGTGGTACAGACTAGAGGAAGACTGGCTAGAAAGCTGCCTGGAGGAGAGGGACCTGGGGATGTTGGTTGACAGCGACTGAACATGAGCCAGCAGTGTGCCCAGGTGGCCAAGAAGGCCAATGGCATCTTGGCTTGTATCAGAAACGGTGTGACCAGCAGGTCCAGGGAGGTTATTCTCCCTCTGTACTCGGCACTTGTGAGACTGCTCCTCAAATCCTGTGTTCAGTTCTGGGCCCCTCACCACAAGAAGGATGTTGAGGCTCTGGAGAGAGTCCAGAGAAGAGCAATGAAGCTGGTGAAGGGGCTGGAGAACAAGCCTTACAAGGAGCGGCTGAGAGAGCTGGGGTTGTTTAGCCTGGAGAAGAGGAGGCTGAGGGGAGACCTCATTGCTCTCTACAACTACCTGAAAGGAGGTTGTGGAGAGGAGGGTGCTGGCCTCTTCTCCCAAGTGTCAGGGGACAGGACAAGGGGGAATGGCCTCAAGCTCTGTCAGGGGAGGTTCAGCCTGGACATCAGAAAAAAAATTTTCACAGAAAGAGTCATTGGGCACTGGCAGAAGCTGCCCAGGGATGTGGTTGGGTCACCCTCCCTGGAGGTATTTAAAAGGTGGGTGGATGAGGTAATCAGGGACATGGTTTATTGGCAGATAGGAATAGTTGGACTCAATGATCCTGGATGTCTTTTCCAACCTAGTGATTCTGTGACTCTGTGAAATGAAATTTTAAAATGCGTGGAAAATGATAGAAATAATGTTATGCTACTTCTCTAGCAAAACTATTTTTCTTCCTAAGTGGAACAGAAAAGGTTAAAGTTTTAGCAGTAGATAAGTAGTTAATGGTTCATCCATTACAAGACTATGAATGTGTATTATTATTTTATAGTAGCACAGACAGTCTGCACCACAACATGCCTTCACTCCAGTGGGACAGAATATTGGTTGGAACTACCTGTTGTGTAGTGACCGTGACCCTTTTTGCGCTGTGTATTTGGCAGCTTGTCCTCAGGTTTAAAACAGGTAAGAAATATAATGCTACCTCATTTGAGCTCTATTTGAGCTCTTTGGATTCTTTTTCATTTCTTTAAGTATCTAAATGTGATTGCTGATAAACATTACATCCATGCTGTATGCTGCTTAGGTGGAAACATTTTTCTTCCTAAACTGATGTTTAAAAAGTACCCCAAACTTTGTATTCTGCTGTAAAACAGAATAGGATGACAAACAATCTCTGGAGTATTTTCCCTGCAATGTGTTTACACTGTACACAATTCCTCAGGTAGGAATTGAGAAATGTCCTGAAATTTTCTCATTCTTCTGGGAGGAATCTGGTTTATTTTTCAAATGACAAAAGCAAACTTCTAACTAGTCTCAAAATTCCTGAATAAAAGAGGAAATATTTAGCTTTACACACACACATATGTTTGCATGCATACAAGCAAAATTACTGTATAGCACCTGTTCATATCTTCATTACATCATGCATTACAGAAAAAATTGTTGAAAGAATATCTGTTATACTGGCTTGCATATCATATTCCTGAAAATCAGGTCAATGTACCCTCATAAGACAGTTCTGTGGACAAACCTGGAGTGGAAAACTGGTCAGTGTTTCCTCTCAGCAAAGTACTCAATATATTGACATGGCACAAAATTATGCATGGACCTGTATTCAAAATTCATAGAAAGAACCAGATACTCCTGATTGCTTGCCCAGGAGGGAGTCAGATATGACTGGAGACCAAGAAACCTAAGGAAAAGTTTATACGAGGGTACATTAGGTTATATTTACTTCAAGAAATTTATCAGATATTTGTAGGGAGGGAACATATCCAAGCCCAAGAAATGACACGTAAGTAAACAGCAACTATTTAACATACGTCATATATAAGTATGACACTATGAGTGTAGACTCAGCGCTTTGTTTGACTTGATGGAGCTAAACCCAGATGAGATGGGAGTTAACTCTCAGTGCAGTTTTGGGGGTACCTCTGCTGATGCTTAGGATTTGCACAACTGCATGCAAATAAGCTGCTAGGAATTGGCTTTAAACTGCAGGTACTTCAGGGACAGAGGATGCCCATATGATGCATTGCTTATCTGTAGTAGTAGCGTTTCTTCTTTATTTGAACTTTAACCACAAGTATTAGCATTAACAGTTCACACAGCGTTTGATTGAAAAAAACCCCAGAAGTTCATGACACAGTGGTACAGAAGAAAATTTTAAGTTTTAGTTTAAATTTATACATGGTCAAAATCAATATGATTCTATTCAGGTCTGCAAAACTTAAAAGCCAAAGCCAAATACAAAGAACATGTTTTCTGAATCTTACAATAAAGCGAGAAGAACCCATGACTATAAGCCAATGCCACAATTACTGGAACCTGATGAGTTTTACTGCATGTGGGGTAGACAAAACAGCTTTAGCCAGCTCAGGAATTTGTGAAAGACACAGAATTCCCACTGAAAAAGAAAACAAAAACACACACGCAAAAAAAGCACATGCTTTAAAATGGTACACGAGATCTTGACCAGCATTAACAATTTCCACAAGCATCATGTTGTTACAGAGAGACACTTTTGGGGAAGGCAAAGGCAAGGTCGATGCTGTATGCTGGCACCTGCTATTCTCTGCACTGGCTGCGTGGCAACTGTGTGCGCACCTCCAGACCTAAATGCTGCACTTTTTAACCCACAGCTTAATGCTTTTCTGTTTTCAAAGGAATGTCAGCCCTTCCCTCACCTTCCCAGTTCCTTGCACTCCTTTTGCAAGCTGTGGTTAACTGTACTAAAGGAAGACCCCAACAACTCAGCCTGACTGTGGTTTCAGGATCCGCTGTGCCTATTACCTTGTTATGTCACCTTCTCCCTGGCTGCTTTGGGCATGCATTTACCAAGCAAGACAGAGGCTTGGAGCTGTGCTGCAGATTGCCCTGTATTCTGTGGGCTCCCAGGCTCCTAAACCAAAGCAAGTGGCTGAGCCCCAGTGCCACTCCTCTGCCACATGGCCCCATATGCCACATGCGTGTGCCTGGCAGGTGAGCCAGGGCTGCTGGGCAATGAGGCAACAGCTGCCCAGCCAGACACCCAGATCACCCAGGTGGGGCTGTTCTCTGCAGCAGTTTAACTGAGGCCACTCAGATGTCAATTGCTGGGGGAGTTCTTTCCTTCCTGTGAGATTTCCAGTGGAGAGACAATGTGTTTTAAAAAGCCGATGGCTAGCAGAGATATTACCTAGCGACACATAGCTGTTATTCCACTATCATCATAGGCATCTGGCTGTAATGTAGCTGAGACAGCCTGAAACGTAAATGCTAAATAGCAACAACATGAGCAGCAGTCAAGGGATGTGTGCCAAGAACAGAATTACCTCTGCCACGCAGCACATCCCCTATGGTTTGCAATAAACTTCCAGTTATATGAATCCCATTAAAGAGTAAGAAGTTAGGCAATATTTTTAGTTCAGTGAGAACATTAGAAATACACAATAGCACATGTGTTCCCGACACCACTGTTTACTTTTGAATTTTCTGGCTTTGCTGTATTTGTCAGCATGTCAAAACATAAGCACCAACAAATGGCAGCCCTCAGCTCCAGTATTCTGCATAATTTCAAGGTGCAGACTGCGCCAAGTGCATAGGTACACAATTTCTGCCATTAAGCTTATGGCAAGGGCTTTCAACTCCATTCTTCACTTAGGGACCAAGTGAGATTAACTGCAATGAAGGCTTGGTTTGTGGACATCCCCCAGGTCCTGGACCCATCTCTCTGAGCCTGAGGTCCATCAATCCCTTTCCTATTGCAATTTCTGCTGCAAGAATACCCCTGAGCCTTTCAAGATTTGCCAACCACCATTTTAAGAAAACCTAACATTTTCAGAGCTTGCCAAACACAGCAAATACCATGGTATGTAAAGAAAGGAAGAAATTTTTCACAACCAAGGTGGCGAAACACTGTAACAGGTTGCCCAGAAAGGTGGTAAGAGCCCCATTCCCGGAAACACTCAAGGTGAGGAGGTGAGGTTGAACGGGGCTCTGTGCAACCTGATCTAGTTGAAGATGTTTCAGCTCACTGCAGGGAGTTGGACGAGATGACCTTTAAGTTTCCCTTCCAAACCAAACCGTTCCACGATTCTATGACAAATTTCTAAGATCTGCAATTGCTTATACTGCTCTTTTTTGTTTCCTGAAGCTGCAGCAGCCTGTACAACAACTACTTTGAACAACACACACTATTTCTGCCAAAAGACAGAATAAAAATTGTCACCTGTCCTGGACTGTGGATAGAGGTTATGGCTGGTTATGGCTGGGGGATGTTTTTTTATCTGCTTTATCCTAGCATACCTTGCTTAAATCAGAGTACATCTGCCTGACTCTTGGATGCGTGACTACCTGGGTAGCTGCTGCTGTTCTGGGTCCTCAGCACTGGGAACCTGTGGCCCTGTTGTGCCTTTTTGCTCCTGTAAAATTCTGCAGAAGTAATTTGGGCTTTTCATAGGTTCAATAGTTCAAGCTTTTGGCAGCCTGGATGTTCACACCATCACTCCCACTTGTCTGGCTGCACAAAACTGTTTCTGTCTACGCTGCTGTGGAAATGCAGATTTGATTTTTGAAAGCTTTGACCCCACATTCATGCCATTGGTTTTAGGGGTAAGGAGGAACCAGTGACTGAGTACCTGGGTGAGACTATGGGTCATATGCATTTTTTAGTTGAATATTATTTAGCTAACACTGAACACAGAACATGTTTGTTTTCTTCCTTCACCAAATTATAGAGATATTTAAATGTATTTACATATGTATTTTTGAATATCTATCTATCTATCTATCTTGATTCTTTATTTACACAGACACTACAGAATCCATGGTACCTCCGTGCTTCTGCCTCAATGGTGGCATCTGTCAGGATGGAGCCTGCGTGTGCCCAGAGGAGTGGGTGGGATCTTTTTGTGAGATAGGTCAGTACAAGCCAGGAGGCATGAGTAGCTGGTGTCATTTCTCTGACCCCTCTGCTCAGAGAGGCTCTTAATCTTAATCTTAATCTTAATCTTAATCTTAATCTTAATCTTAATCTTAACCTTTCTCATCCCCACCCCAGTTCCTCCAAGACCTGCTCAGCAGGGCTGGATGCACAACCAGTGACGTGGCTTTTCCTGCTAGGTGAAGCCATGTCCTTCACCCACTTCTGTCACTCTTTCAAATGAGTAATGCATCTGGGGAAGACATTATGGGTCTCTGCTATCTGTGGCCTGTTTCTAGCCAATTTGGCCTGCATTTGAATTCCTTTGTCTGAACATCAGAGTGTCTTGAAAATCTGATTCAGACCTCAGAGGCCAGTATTGCTGTGTTTGGATCTTCCAGTGTTCAAGGGACATCATCCAGCTCAGCATCCTGCAGGACAATGCCTGTCCTTGTTTCTACTGCCATTGGCACTGGTTTTGGATGAGTCAAATTTTCTGGCACAGTACTGGCCTCTCTGACTTGCATTTCAGCCCCCTCTACCACAGCATGGCATTCCTGCACTGCCTTAAATAGAGTAGGTGGGTGGGAGGGTGCCCTGTCATGGAACCACAATATCTCCAGAGCTGGTTAAGATCCCCAGCTCGTGCTTTCCAAGCCAACTACCCACATTGTGGCCAGTGTGACATACAGATACACCATCACGTGTCAGCTACATCTTTACATCTTTGTCAAATGAACTCACATGTTTGTTCGGAAGGACTTCAAAAGATCTGCAGCTTATGCAGGAAAATATTCTTGGTGAGGACTGCTAGGCAGATAGAAACTTCAGGTCTCCCATGTCATTTCCCTTGTGACAGGATGGGTAGCACATCCAAGAGACAGTGACAGATTGGGTAGGTTCATGATGGATTGGAACATCTTCATAGAAGTTGGCTTAAATAAAACAAGCATGACTGGGATTTCAGCACGAGAAACCAACCATTATGATGACTTGAATTTCCTATGTTCAGTCCTCTGGTATTCTATATTTGATTTGCTGCAATTTGCCTTAAAGAATAGATTGATGTAAATTTCTTAAATTGCACAAAGAAAGAATGTTTGGAAAGGTGGCATGAACCTTGGAATAATAAGAAACATTATTGCACCTACAAAATCTGAATTTTAGTCTCTTCTCCCAAGAAGCGTTCATAATGCCCATCTGCTGTTCCACCTTCTTGGCCACTTTAACTTCCTCATCAATTTTGATCAAATTCACTAGATGGTTACAGCTCTTAAATGTCTTAAGATGCCATGAATTTTGCACATATCCCTAGCTGGGTAGAGAAGACCAACTCTCTAAATACCTCACTGAGAAAAAGTCAAGGAAACTTAAGCTGGCCACGAGGAGGTGGGGGCCACATGGCTAGTCAAGCCAACCTAGCCACTAAGATGCATAGCTCTAAACTACTCCTGACATTCATCTCCTCTCCCCCAGCTAATAAAATAAACATGTATTTTAGGTATATTCATACGTATTTATGTATTTTATGCATTGTATCTATAGATGGATGTGGGGCATAGAGGCGAGGGGCTGGGCAAGATGAGGTGTAGGGAGTGTGGGAACACAGTGCTGAAAGTGTTGGGGAAGTTGGAAGGAAGTGCACTTGGGTGTTGGGGATATAGAGGAGGTGATCTGCTTTATTGCCAGCAGGAGAAAGCAAGGAATATAGGGCAGACAACTTTTGTAAACCAATTACTTTTGTTCCAGTGGTGATGGAAAAAATCCACTTGGCTCATATTTCATTCCTTTTGTACATTATGTCATGGTTACTTTCCTTCACAGATTGCGACAAAGGGCCTGGTTTTTGTCCTACTTGTGGGGTTTTCTTTTTCTTTGTTTGTTTGTTTGTTTGTTTTAAATTCTGTAGCAATACTCTTGTATTTGCAGTAATTTGAGATTTGCATCAACAGGGAAAAAAACACCGAACAAGTTTATTTCAGATGGACTCATTCTTGCAAGTCCAAGAAAAGTATTATAGATATGCACACAAACCAGCCCAAGCTACTTTTAGATCAAGGCTTGAAAAACTGGAAAAAAAAAAAAAGATAAAGCTTAATTAGGTACTCATCTATGAATGCACATGTATTCATGCATGAATGTGGCTACTTATTCTCAGCTTTCATCTTTCACAAGGAAAACAGGAGTACCACAAAAAGTATTCAAATACATGGTTGTAGACTGGATTCATCCAAGACTGCTGAAAGACCTGTTCAATGTCACTGTGGGGCTGCTATCTGTCACCTCTGAAAAACCATGGTGATCAAAGGAGGCCACAGGGAACTGAAAAAAAGGCTGATATTATGCCCACCTTTAAAAAAACCAAGGAGGACCAAAGAAACCATAAGCCACTCAGGCTTCCCTCAGGCCCTAGGAGTATCCTCTTGGAGTCTATTTCCACATGTGTGAGAGACAAGATAATCAGGAACCATCAGAATGAATTTCCAAATGGCCATTCATGTCTGACCAGGCTGACTGCCTTCCATATGAAATAACTGGCTATGTAGATGACAGAAGAGCAAAAGACGTAATATATCTTACTGTCTCCATCAGCATTCTCATTTAGTAGGTGAAGACATGAATGTACCATTAGCTGGCTTGAAAATTAGCCTGATAACCAAGCTCAAAGGGTAGCGATCAGTGACTTGATTGGTATATTGCAAAAGTAGAGTAAACTGCTGGCTGATTCTAGGGCCAGTATTGTTCAATATCTTGATCAAAGACCTAAGAAGGATAGCGCAGCATGCCCTCTCTGCAAATCTGCAAACACTACAATATTCAGGACAGAGTGGATGTATTGTTGACACAGTTAATGGCAGAGGTTCAGTGCTGAAGAACCTTGAGAAACCTAGGGATCATGCCAACAGAAACTTCACAGTGTCCAACATGGACAAGTGCCAATCTCTACGCCAGGGACATTGGTATAGACCAGGAACTTGCTGGTGGAGGAGCAGCCCTGCTGGAAAGTACCTTAGAATGATGGTGGATGCCAAGTTCAACATGAGCCATCAGCATGTGTTCATTGCAAATGAGACAGACCAGCTGTGCTATGTGGGGGGAGACAGGTTGATGGACATTATTACCCTACAGTTCTTGGCACTATTGAGGCACCACTGGGAAATCCATGCTCAGTTTTGCCTCCTGCACCCCAGGCTAAAAGTACTTGGAGAAACCGTAGAGGGTCCAGCAGAATGTGATGAGGATGGTGAGGGGCTCAGGACTGGTGGCATTTATGGAGCATTTCAGGGAGCTGGGATCCCTCACTGTGGTACAGAGAAGCCTGAAGTCAGAGCTAATAGCAGCCTCCAGCAGACTGAGTAGAAATTGTAAAGACTTTTGAATTTCAGTTCTTCTCAGTAGAACCTGATGGTAAAGCAAGGGCAGCAGTCATAAACTGCAGTTTGAGAGGCTGAGATTGTACACGAAGAGGAATGTTTTGATTAGAAAGGCATCGTGTCCCTGGAACATATTGTTCAGTGGGGACAGGGAGCCTTTGTTTGGCCTAGATGCCCTCCAGAGGTTCCTACCACATAACATTTTTGAGACACTCCATCCTGTTAATCAGCTTTTGGCAAGTGAAGTTCAGGCATGGTGCTATAAGGAAGGCCTAATTTTTGCAGGGTCACGCATCCTTATTTATTCATAACCACTTCTATAGAAGGAAAGTATCATTGTTTCATGGGAAACTGAGACCCTATGGAAAACAAGACCAAAAGAAAATTACATGACTTAGCAAGAAAGCTCACGCCCTAAGACAGAGAGCACCCTACGTCTCCCAAGCCCTCCTATGACCCCAATCATAATCATGTTTCTTTGACTCAGTCCTGCTAATGGGACACAGTTAACTGAAATGTGGTCTGAATCAGCAAAAGTTAGAAAAAACAGGATGTTGCAAGTCCTAAGACCAAGCTACAATTTTCTGTCTGTGTGCTGAAGTATTTTTTTCGGTTGCTTGAAGCATTGCAAGGTAAATTCGTGTTAAGTTATAGTGGTATGGTATAATGTAAGAATGCAATAGATTGCTGTACTGGGTTAGACCATGGGTTCACTGAGCTCATCATCCTGCCATTAGAAGTAGCCAGTACTAGGTTCTTGGACAATGTGTCAGGATCATGGTTCAGAGCCATCAAAGAACTATCACCCATTATTTGTTCAAATATCTTCTGGATTAAATGTGTATTTTTGCCCCTGCTATGTTCTGTCGCATTAGATTACCAGATCTAATTTCTACCTGGGTAAGAAGGTTTTGCAAGTAAAGCTTTAAAAGGTTTTTGAAATACTTTTAAAATTTCCTAAAACCAAGGCAGTGAAAATAGTACAGAAGACAGAAAGTATGGGGCTTCAGAGTTTCAATGACTTCATAAATATCACTTGTAGCAGCTCAGCAGCTTGGGTTTAGTCAAGATTTATATAACTGCTTTTACAGTTATATGTTTCATTTAGGGCAAAATATTCAATGAGTTTCTATTGTCTCAATATTAGTTTATTTTTGAAAAATGCTTCTTGTATTAAAAATATTTGATCTGGATACATTAATTTCCTTCTATGCAGTTAATTTCTGCGAAGCCAGTACTTACACAGTGAATATTTCTGAAAGCATTACAAAACCCCTTACTTTTGGACGGATTATAGTGGGTAAATATGGCAACTCTGAAGAAAAATGTGAACCTGATACTGTGAACGGTATGTGTTTCTTTCCTTTTACTTCTGCTCCCTGAAAGTAAATGTAAGGATTGTGTAAGATGTCAGATTATTAGATGAGATGAGAGGTCGGTGTTTGAAGCCAGAACAGCATAGATCAGGTAAGCAGGAATGCAAACCTTTCCACACAGCTTTCTATGCCAAATGCAGAGAATTTAAGGTACACATGCTGAGTTGTATGCATGCCTGTCTGGGACTGCACTGAGAGTCAGTTAATATCTGCTCCTGAACAGCTGTTTGATAGAAGAAATAACCTATTTATATCCTATTATTTAGCATTAGGATTCAGGTATCTTTATGTCCATAAAGAACCATATCTGTGGTTCCATAAACTGTCTTATCTTTCAGAGACCTTGTAGAGGTTGCTGCATGGCTGTTCCATGTGCCCTTTACATTTCTTTCATGACATATGCTTTTCAGGATATGATAAAAACATCTTTCTGACAGCTAAGTGCTGATACCTGTGCCTTCCATTTATAAGATGCGTTTCTGCAGCTCTAGTGTAACTAAATCTATCTGAATCTGGCATGAATAATGTTAGTCACTGTGACAAGATTGTGTGTGAGTATGTTATAATTATATGTTATAAAATGAACAATAACCAATTAAATAATTGGGGGTCACTTGTAGCACTGAAAGACATTTTTTTTTTTACATGCAAACAGAAAATAACACTGGACAGCACGTCACACCCACAGCACAGTTTAAATCCCCATTGAGGTCATATGCATGTGAGTGAGTACTTCCATACTAAATGTATATTTTTCTCCTTTTACAAAATTACAGGTAACACTTCAATAGCAATCCGGTTGTGCTCTAGAGAAGGGAGAACTCCTACTTTAGAGCCCCCCAAGATTCTGAATTGTAATGAAAATCTGGACTCCTTAGCATCCCAGGTAACATTAAATTACTATTTAAACAGTGTCCGAGATTGCGCATCATCCCAAGAAAAGAAAATGTGATAGGAAACAGAGGCAAGAAATATGTGTATTATATATGTGTATAATATATGTGTTACATTTCTTAAAATTTTGCACAAAGCAAAATGAATAAACATACCCTTTTTCAGTAGCATTCTTGGCGGCCCCCTGCTTTACAGATGGGCTGAATTCCCCAAAGTGATCGATTCAGTTTGCTTGTTTTTGCTTGAACACTGCATACCATTTCGTAATTTTTTAACTGGCCTGCAACTTCCTCAGCCAAGTTGCCAGTCCACATCAAAACCCTCTGAATGTAGGTGATGCCAACCCAGGACACCAAATTGGTAATAAAAAGAAAGGGATTTGGAGAAGATGGGCATGAGGGGACAAAGTGATGCTGCCACCGAAGTGTTAGGAAGAATTAAGAGTGCAGCCTTTCCATTCAGTGCTGTCATCAGCTAAACACGGATGAAAGACTTCTGTTCCTCAAGAATTCAAATTCAAACTCTCCTGTATGAACATGGGGAGCTGAACAAGACTAAGCACATTACAGACAGCAACTGTTTCTCTTCTGCTGCTTCTGTGCTTTGTTTCCTTATCACTAGTCCCAACTGAAAAAAAAAGAAAGAAGTAACCAGTTGCAGTTCCTTTAAATAAGAGAAGTCCCTGTCATTATGTGTTTTTGCTTGACTATTGTCCCTTCAACTCAATACTTTACCTGTCTGAATCCTTTGATGGAAACCCTTGAGCTCAATATTATATTTTCCCAGTGCACAGCCTGCTCTAAATGGTTCACGCTAACAAGGCACAACAAAAGGTTCTCGCATAAGGCTGTTGTGCTGCCTTTAACAACGAAACGTTTTGTTACGAGTTGTGATGTCCTGCTGCCACCTAGTGAGCCCAGGGCAGCTCGTGGTGCCAAGAGGAATGCTAGGAAATGGGAGGAGGTGTTCATTCTAGTGATCCAGAGCCTCGGGTTACAAATTATTTTATTTCTTTTAAACAAAAATATTCACTTTGAATGCGAGGTCATGCTATAAGCCAGAAGTGAAAATACCGTTAAAGTAAGCATTCATGACGCACTGTTTGCTGATGATCCATAGGACGATCCATTTCAAGTCATAGAATATCATCTCTGGTAAACACAAATGCCAACTTCCTTCCTCCCTGTGCTACACGTTCACCTTTCTTTCGTACTACTGCAAGCTTCATAAACAATTCGAAGCCACGTGATTGTATCAATCTTGATTTTGATGGTTTCCAATATAAAAAATTAGAACAATTCAGTTATTGAAGCTATTCCTTTTAGCAAATAATTGACTGGATTAGAAAAAGGATGACTTGATACATAGTTTAGTTCATCTCCATAGCCTACAAAGGAAATTCTCATCATGATTAACAGATCTCCTGCCTCATTAAGTCTTGTTGTTACCTAGCCATACCTTCATACACCACACAGCTAATGCCTCTTCTTTTCTCTGTGTTTAGACTCTTAAGATACTATAGACATTCAAGCTCTACCCACTAAGTACTAACTGGCTCAGACTGAACTCAACAGTGATTCTAGCCATTCACATTAGTATCTCCAGCACAAGAATGTTTTCTTTGTTTTTTTTTCTACTTTTATTGCAAGTTGGCTCTTTATACAATGTAGTGAAGTGAGGATAATGTTCTTGGTGCTGGATAAGAGCATTGTTTTGATAAGCATGATTACTCCAGATGATGTTTCTTAAGCTCCTCTGATGGTTTTTAAAGAAAATTATATTCTGGTTATTTAAGGAATAGTGAAAGGTGTACAGAAGTTTACAGACTCAGAAGCTCAATGACCTCAATAGAAAGGGGAGGTCCTGCTGCTGTCTTCAGCTACCTTACAGCAAGGTGTGGAAAATGATGGGGCCAGGCTCTTCTTTGAGGTGCACAGTTTTAGGATGAGCAGCAAGGGAGCCAATTGGCAATATGGGAACCTCCAATTAGGTAAGAGAAAATTTTTCCCCTTACTGTTGTTTAAACACAAGCCGGTTTCTTAGGGAGCTTGTGGATATTCCAAGTAAGTCCCTCAGCAGCCTGGTCTCAGATGCCCTGCTGGGCCAGGGGGCCTCCAGGTCTCCCTTCCAACCCAAGCTACTCTGTGAGTCCACAAAATCATCCTCTAGTGAGAATTTGCAAACATTGCATACTTGACATGAACAGAAACAACTCAGACCACCAATTACTTGTATATTTTGAATTTATGTGAGAATATTATAAAAGTGGTAACTTTTTTCTTTTATTATCTTCTTTCTGTTGAATGTAATTTTCCCAACAGGTTGAAACTGCAGACTCCAGCAATGCTGCAGCTATTGCAAGTAACACTCAAATCCTCACCTCCATGCCAGACCAACTGACCACACAGAACATCTCTGCTGCTGTGAACATCACAGTGCAGATTCTGAAAAAGCCACATATTTCAGAAGACTCTCAGGTGAGACGTATTAAGACAAAAATAAGACTTTTGTGGCTTCATGTCTCAGATATCAACTCAGTCCCCCGTCTAGCAGCAGAAGGAACATTCTTCTTCATCTTAGCTGTACATAACACCACAACCAAATGCATTTGCCATTTAACAGTGTTAAATGTAAGTGGCTTTGAGCGCATACTTGTGGAATTACTGCTGGGTCAGTTCACAGAGCTGAGTATAAATTTGTTTCTTATCATCTGTTTAGACTTGCATATTTCTGAAATTCTGATAGGAGCATCATTTGAAGTTTAAGTTAATCATTTAATACTTACTGTCTAAATTAATAGAAGTGTGATACATTGCGGCTCTGTTGTGAGAACTTTCAAGCAGCACTTATTAAATGCTCCCAGTTTGCCCATCCACTATGTAGTACATAGTGTGATTTGTTGCAATTGCATTTGAATGTTGCTTTTTTTTTTCCCTGCTTGTCTCAGGCATCTGTGGCAGTAATGGCTACAGTGAGTCAACTCATGGCTGCCAATGAAACAGAATTCAACCATGATAATCTTGTCAATGTTACATCAAGGTAAGTTTAGCTTTTGCTGTTTTCTTAGGTCTAGTAAATGGCATTTTCCCTTCTGTTGCAAGATGAAAGCGGTTCATGCATAAGTAAGAATATTTTTAGTGTTCAACTCCAATATGCAATTTCATTGATTCAGTAGATTTACT
Organism: Phaenicophaeus curvirostris; assembly: GCF_032191515.1. NCBI lineage: Eukaryota > Metazoa > Chordata > Aves > Cuculiformes > Cuculidae > Phaenicophaeus > Phaenicophaeus curvirostris. The sequence goes on from NC_091392.1 coordinate 91,540,496, forward strand.
AACATATATAATTTTGGGTGGATTTTTCCAGTCTGGAGAAAGGATAAGGGTAGGGAATGAGAAGCAGTTCCTGCTGGTGAACCAAATCAGACAGGAAGCTCAGAAACTGAACCTGTAGCCATATATTAACATATAATGGTAACTTTTATCCTCCTCATAATGGTAACTTTTATCCCATTCATTATTCCAATACAGCCTTACAAAAGTAATGGAGGAATTTTCTTTGACTGGCAACATCTCGCAGCCCAATGTTGCCATCCAGTCTGCTCCACTGAAATTAAGCTCCTCTACGATTCTGTTTTCAGCACAGCGAGGTAAGTCTGTGTATGTTGCTGGATTTAACTGGGCAAAGTGTTGTGTACCATAAATCCCGGACAAGGTGTTATGTACCATAAATCCCATGGATAATTTTTGCAGATACAGCACTGGGATACCATCAGTCAACAAAACTAGGAATACAGGAAAACGTCCCTGGGCTTACTGGTGACCTCAGTACTGAAGTTCAGATACTGCTCAACATTATTAATAACAGTAAGTTCTTTCTTCTACTGAAAACTGTCTGGGAAAATTTTTAATACATATTTATTAAAAATCTACTTTGGAAAAAAACCAAACCCTTAACCAATACAAACAATTACATATTGGGTTTTATGCATGCTGGTGCCATACAGTGCTACAAGAAATGAACACATCAAAAGAACTAGATACTTTTGTTTATAGGCTAATGAACATGTACATGTGATCACCAGAATGCTTTCAGTGTTTAGGACTTTTTAATTTGCTTTTTAAAATTGACAATGCAACGAATCTTTGACTGAAGCTCTACAGACATCAAGATCAAGAGCTAGTACATACATACCCAGTTTGAAATCCAAAGACACCAACCATTTCAACTAAAATTACTGCTACTGTCAGGCGTCAGCCAGGACATCCTCACACCTACATATGGGGATAGTCTTTAGTGGCACTGTCACACGGGATTTTTCCAGATGTCCATTAGTTATAGCCTGTAGTTCTCAGAGGATAAATTGGCATTGCTCAGGAGGAAAAAATAAGGAAAAGGAAAATAAGGTTATAGTTCCTTTGTTTCATTTGCTGCAGAAGCTGTTGGTTGTGAGGGAGGTTAAATTTTGAACATGTGTATTTCTATGACATGCTAAAAATCACAAGAGTTTCAGACTGGGCCCCTGAAAGTAGCTGACTGGTCATCAGTCCCTCTGTATAGTAGCAGTACCACTAAGAAATCACAACACAAGAGTATAACGAAGATGAAATCTGTAGAATGCTTAGGCATCATAATTCTGACCATCTCTTGTGTACAAGCCCATGGGGAAACTGAGGGTGGTGAGGCACTGGAACAGGTTGCCCAGGGAAGCTGTGGCTGCCCCATCCCTGAAAGCATTCAAGGCCAGGCTGGATGAGGCCTCAAGCACTCTGATTTAGTGGGAAATGTCCCTGCCCGTGGCAGGGGTGTTGGAGCTGGATGATCTTTAAGTCCCTTCCAACTCAAACTGTTCTATGAGTCTATGAACTTGCTCCATTCCAAAGAGGTGAGCAGAAAAATTTGAGATATAGTATGGGAAGATATCTTAAAGTGAGTAAAAAGTGAGATGTGATGGGACTGAATGTGAATTCTAAAAGTAGAAAATTAGGACCAGTCCCAGAAGAAAAGCTGTGTTAGCACTTTTAATGTGCACATAATATGAATGTAATTACTACCTTCAAAGTTAAGGGAAATTGAGGGTGGTGAGGCACTGGAACAGGTTGCCCAGGGAAGTTGTGGCTGCCCCATCCCTGGAGGTGTTCAAAGCCAGATTGGATAGGGCCCTGAGAAGCCTGGTTTAGTGGAAGGTGTCCCTGCCCATCACAGGTGGTTGGAATTAGATGATCTTTAAAATTCCTTCCAATCCAAACCATTCTATGATTCGATGAAATGAATAGTTCAGTCCTCTCACAGGGGTTAGAAAAGACTCAAAGTGATAAACCAGGCAGCCCCATGCACCCAGTAATAATAAAAAAATACTGAATAGTTTATTAACATGGTCACTGTCCTTTCTGTTCACTGCTTGAGACGTGAATCCACTGGAAAAAGTGTGATCATGTAATTAAAGCCTTTATCATAATGCCTGTATATCATAACACTTCCCTCGAGAGAGCTAGATTGAATGCACAACTTGTCATAAAAAAATAGATTTCTTCAATATTAAGTGCACAATTGTGATATTTTGTAAATATAATGTTACCTTAATCTCTCTTGATGATCAAATCAGAGAAAGATCAAATCAGTCTCTATTGATCTTAAACAAAAAGTATAAAGTCAAGAACAAAATCCATTATATAAACCAGGTTTTCTGCTTTGTCACTTAAGCAATAATTAAAACTAGTGATTTAAATCATGTAGATGAAACATTTCTAACCTGGTAAAAGAGTGGAAAAGAAACAGGGTCCAAAAGTTGGATATGAAAGCAAAAGTCCAGGCAACATCTTCTATCCTCTGACTACCTGTAAATGTCCCTTAAATTACTATTTCTTATTTAGTGTTATTAAAAGCCTGGTCATTTGGACTGTGTGTATACATTGGGATTTTAGGACATTATCTCCCCCATTACCAGTATTTTTCCCCAGAAATGACATTAGGAGAAGTGTAAAAATTATTTTCACATTCCACCTGAACAAAAATTGAAGATGACTCTCTTGAGATTCATGGGAAGAGAAGCTCTTCTCTACATTTTAAATGGATTCTAAATAATATATAAATAATACATAAATAAAAATCTGTTATAAATACTGGGAGTGTGATACAGTAGCGCGTAGGCTTCTTCAAAGGCACCAGCTTCTCTGATATCTGCTATCCATACCTACTTTTCTGTTTGCGTCGTGAAGGTTCATCAAACAGTGGAAGAGTTGGCTTTGTCCTGTATCAAAATGACAAACTCTTCCAGTCAAGAATTTATCAGAGCCACAGCAGTTTCTCTAAACAAGTCGTCTCCGGCAACATCGATGGTGGAAGAACCAGAGGTGTTGAAATAGCCTTCAGTCCCAAGGTAAACCTCCATAAGAAATGCCATGCTCAGTTTGAACCAGAGGCTGCCTTTGCCCTGTTACCTGTCTTCAGGACTTGGGCAAAGAGACTCAGGCAGAGGGGTTTTATTTGGCATACTGCCTTGATTTTTGGCAATAAGCAGCTGAGAGAGTTTGTGGGAGGTATACGTGACAAAGTGAAGGGTATTTAGATAACACAGCATAGAAAACATTTTTTCAACTTTTGTATTTTACACTTGATATTACTGACTCAGTACTGCTAAACTAGGATGTTTGCAACCAAAATTGCATTCCGTAAAAAAATAGAGGTATACCAGAGTGGATTTCTCCTACGTTACACTAGTCCTAAATCAAGAACGAAGAAAGCCATGTCCCTGAAGGACAATTTTTTTTTCCAGAAGACTATTAAAATTGTTGAAAATAAGCAGAAATCAACATGATGTATCCCAATACAACTAGCAATGTGAGGAATGTTAATTTTTAATACTATCTTTTAAATCCTGCTTCCACTTAAAATCATTATACATTTTGTTTTGACTTCCTTCCTCAGGAACTGATTCCAGATGTAACTGCTTTCTTGCAGGAAATTCTCTGTGTGAGTGCCCATCTGCCCACATAACTGAATTTTTACATAATATGTATTCACATTTCACATGTTTTCTCCAGAAAACAGTAGTTGGCTTCTTACAGTATTAACTTACAGTATTAACCTTAACAAATGTTTTAAGCTCAAATATATGCATATGACAGATCAGTAATCATCATCATAGATACATACAGTTAAGTAACTGGGTAACGCATGTCATTTCTAAGGAAATCACTACAGCAAACTTATAATCGATTTTTTTACTCCTATTTTTATTCCTCATTTTTAATTGAACTAACTAGTGAATAGTTGCATTCAGTACTTATTTGTACTTCAAGCTGCTTATTGCTTATTAAAAAGCAGTCCTAATTGCAGTACCATGTAGAGGTATGTTGTCTGAACTGACACGCAGTTTGAGGTATGACTCCACAACCACCGCCGTGCTGCAGGAGGAGAGGTGATGTTTCATGGCATTTGCTGCTGTTTGCTCCCTGCTAGTGCGGGTTCAGCTCCAGTTGGCAGTAATTTCATGCTACTATTGTCTGAAAGCTGTTGTTTGGCTTATGCAGGATTCATTTGGCAGTCGTTTAATGCCTAGTTGCAGCATCTGAGTCGTAATTACCTGAATAATTCAAAGAAATGGGTAATTTCATTGGCAATCTTGACCGAGAAAGGCATATAAAGTAAGTTCAAAATGCCAAATTATGCAGTTATTGATATTATTCTTAAGGCTTACTGGAAACACCATAAACCCCTTAGTAGCTGTCAGCTCCACTTTCAGAGGATAATTGTCAGTACCTGCCGTCTGCTGGTGCATATCTGTTTATACTTCTGTAGCCACTTTTTCTCCTCCCAATCCATAGTACAACACAACCGAACTGCAGCTGCGTGATCATGCCTGTGTCTTTTGGGACTATGCTGTCAACGACTGGAGCACGGCTGGCTGTGCAAAAGGAAGAGACCAGTTCTTGAGATGCAGGTGTAATCACACTACTAATTTTGCTGTCCTGATGGTAGGGTGCTGTCCTTTCTTGAATGGGAAGAGTTTGGGGTTTTGTTTTCATTTGTTTGATTGTTTTCAACTGTCAGACCAGCATGCCCATGTGTGGGTGGAGGCGTGCTGAGCTAGAAGGCACAGGAGTTTAAGATCTCCTCCCATCCTTGTTTCTGACCTACGGCATAACTGGCAAGGAAGGAGATGTGAGTTGCCACCACACTGCTGGAAAGCCAAATGTATTGGCGAATCCTGGCGTCCTCTGAAACAAATGGTGGCTGTGCCCACCTGCCTGTGCATCCCAGCAGCAGGGAAGGGCGGGCACAGCTCATTTCCCCAGCTCAGCTGTGGTGGCCTCCAGCTCTGCACCTTGGTTTCTGCAGCTGGTTGTTTAATGAGTGCCCCAAGACAAGCAGGCTTCCATCTGGGCTAGGTGTGGCAGTGCCTTGTGCTGGGTAAATAAAAGTACTTAGCATTAAACTCTCCCTTTGCTTGTGTGTATATAAAAAGCAATCACTCCTTAAATATTAAGCCTGCTACCATTAAGTTTTATACAATGCCTTCTTGTACTAACAACAAATTTAGGAATGACTGTCTGTCTCTGACATTTGTTTTTCTTTCAATATTTGTTTCAGCATCTCTAAACAAAACACTCCCTAGTTAAAATCACATATTTGTCGTCACTGACTTCAGCAGTGCTAGGACTTTAGAGTTTCTTTTTAGTCTGTCTTCACAGAACGCTATTTCCATATATGTAATGTTTGCTTGTTTTTCTGTTTCCCTTTATCTTATGCATGTCCTTATTTCACAAAATGACTGACTGTATTCTAGAGAAGATTCCAATATGTTTATGCAAAGACAACTGTATTTTCTGTCTCACTGAATACATTTACATTTACATTTACTTGCTGCTTTACTGTCACTATACAAACAAAGAATGACTTGCTTTGTAATTCTTCGTAACATCTTACCTTAGGCCTTATCTTTAGAAGCCAAAATTCAGAGTGCAGATCAGCATAAAAAATTAAAGCTACTTTTTTCCAGTCTGTGTCACCTTGCATTTTTCTGTGAATAATTTAATCTGCTGTTTTGCTAAATATTTGATTGCCATTGTTAAGCCTCTTTTTGGAGTCACAAGTTTCTCGAGTTTTGAGGTCTAGAATAATTTTGTGTGAGCTAAAATTTTTGGCAGTAGACAGAAACAGTCATAATTTTGCTAAAACATTTTTATTTCTATAGGCAACTAGAAAAACAATTTTTAGAAAGAAATTTATCTCGTCTCATCTCATCTTATAACTGATAATTTGCTTTCTAGGCCTTTCAGATTAAATATAAATATGCAAAGCCTTTGGAGTATATATCTTTCATCGGCATTGGATTGTCCATGGCTGGTCTGGTCATCACTATTTTGTTTCAAATATTCACTAGGTAAGAGTGAAGATGTAAAATTGCAAGTATTTTACATTAAGTCACAATGTTTTGGTCTGTATACAGTTTGAAGGAAAAAAAAAGAGTAGCCACTTTAGAATATATCACAATAATATTGTTCAGCAAATAACATTTTAAAAAAAAAGAATGATTCACATAGCACAACTTGGGAAGTAACTGTAGCTTACTCATTAAAGACACAAGATGTCTCAGTCATGCCACTCACCTAGATGAAGCTTTAACCTTTCAGTTAATATTAATCTTTTAAGGTGAGACTATATATATGATTATCATCCAATAAATCCACCTTCAAAAACGTGTACTTTGAAAAAAAGTGATACAAAAGCATATGGTTGAGCCCAGTATGGCAAAAGGCAAAGCCTTTCATAGGAAACACCGGGCATGGTCGCTGACATGAAAAATCTTTCCATCGCTTTGACAGAGCAACTCACAAGCTATAAAATAACAAAGCAGGCAGTGTGTGCTACTGAGGATCAAGTCAAGGGTTGATCCTTTTACCATGGGCTCCCATGACTATGTCTAGTCTCCAGGTAATGTCCCACAATTACATTTGTCCCATCTAAAGGAAGTAAGGGCTGTCTGCCATTCTGTTGGATTTCATGTCCCCTGCTGCCTTGCTGATGTCTCTGTTACTACCCTGGCCAGGCAGTTGACAACATATACACAGCGCTGCGTTACTGCTACATTGGTCTATACTACATGGACCAATTACTCTCACTTAATACTAGGCATTAAAAATGTATAACAGTATAACAACCACAAGCATGACTTCCTTTTTATATTCCTGTATGCCCCTGCCTCATATTACAATGTGTAATTAGTTTTCATTCTTCTGGCCAGTTACTAATATGCCTGTTACATTGATGTCTTCATTTAAAGTTACTCATTTCAGCCCACTGTCTTATCGCTTAGACTTCTAGCATTTGTGTAGAAGCAGATATGTTATTCCTCAGGTTCTCTTCTTGCTGTCCTATTTAAATGTTACACCACTTTCTGTTACCTGTTTGATAGTTTCTATACTCTATTCCCTTCTACTTGTAAAAAAATCTGTATAACAGATGATTTCAAAGCACCATGATTATACTGCAATATAGGTTATGTATACTGCTTGTGCTACAGTTCTGTTATGAGTGATTTAACTTAAATAGAATTGCAGCAAACTTTCTTGATGGATCTGCTTGTGATTAATAGTGTCATGTGATTCCCGCTCGGATGAGGTGCAAAGTGACGTTGAATGCATGTTTGCATGAATGCATGAATACATGTTTCTCATTCTGCTTGCACTAATGTAGATTTGGAGCAATTCCATCAAGGTCTATGTATTTAAGATTGTAGGATCTCCCAGACTCTGCATTTTAAATGAATTTACAAGACAGCATTTGGAAGTGGAGGTTTATTATTCTCTTGTACCTTGAAGAGTGTTTAGCAATACTTGTCATGCTATTTCACCTCTTAATATTGAAGAAAAGGATTCTAAGAAGGGCAGAGAGGGAAAAAAAAAAACCACATCCCAACTGCTATTGGAAAAGGCCCAGTCCTAAAAGGTGGTGAGTTCTGTTCTAGTTGAAATTAGAGGGAACTGATGGATTTGGTAAATTGTCTGAGAGTAATGACAGTTTAGATTTCCACAAACAAGTTACTGCTTTGTTTTCTCTCTGTATCAAAGATTACACACTCTAGTTTGCTTTTAATATCAATGGATATAGGGAAATACTATACAATTTTTCTTATTTTGCTCCTCTTTTTTTCTCTTAAATGTACTTCTACCAAAAGGAAAACTCGAAAGACGTCTGTAACATGGATGTTAGTGAGTCTCTGTTCCTCTATGCTCATTTTTAACATTATCTTCATCTCTGGAATTGAAAACCAAAATGCCAGGAATCATAGCAGTGATACCACCAGCTACTACCAGCAACACCTTCCCTATGACACTGCCAGTAACACCTTACTCACATCTGACATGGTAGACCCTCCTGCACACACCTGGTGTACAGCCGTGGCTGTCCTACTGCACTATTTTTTGTTGGCCACGTTTCTGTGGACAGCACTCAATTCTGCACAGTTGTACTTACTGCTGCTTCGAGCCATGAAGCCCCTGCCTGGCCACTTCCTCATAACCACATCAGTAATTGGATGGGGTAAGTCTTAAAGCCATATATGTGGCAACACTTACCAAAGTATCAGTACATAGTACATTCAGGGAGAGTTGTAAAGATAGGAGACCAGCAGAGAGCAATTATAATCAGTGTCTCTCTGGTTTAGCACAATGTGATTTAATAAATAATTTCCTGGTATAAACTGAGCTTGTTTTCATTGTCCTGACATAGCACTGAATCTGATAGCTTATTCACTGGCACAGCAACATAGGTCTGTTGTATGCAGGAGAAATTTTCACAGTAATCAATGTATTTAACAATCCATTTGTCAACTAAGTAAAAAATCTTTCAGGTAAGTTGATTGCATATATGGACTCAAATTATTCATTTAGATATCTCTGAGATTCCTCATGACCTTTGCTAGAGCCTTACACATTCAAAAGCAGGGAGTGACTGATATTATTTGTTACATATTATTTATCAATAAGCAAAGAGCCCATTCTTAAGTCAGTAAAGCAGTTACCAGCAACGCTGCAAGCTCAAAGAGAGCTATTTGGAGGACTGAAAGATGCAGAGAGATGCCCACTAGGTAAAGTAAAAATCTCAGCCTCAACTCTTCTAATACAGTGTACAGGACTAACTGCCTTTTCCTCGTTGTGAGTTCCAGCTTGTGTGGTGTGTTGTTTCTCATGGCGTTTACCAAGCAGTTTTAGATCCTGGTTGCTTCATTATAATGTTTTGCATATAGGTGGAGGTAGAGGCAATTCCTCTAAGAGTTTTAGAATTTGGATTGCATGTGCAGGCCAGAAAATCTTCAGCAAAAGCTGTCTGATTACACGTCACTGTGCTCCACGTGTATTCACATGAAAGCATAGCATTAGGTTCTTCACTGTGTCCTGTGACTAGTTACACGTGTCCAAAATAGCATGATTCTGACTCGCTGCTTTTCAGATCTACTTTGGGAGCACATCAAATGCTTGGCAGTCTGAAGGATCTCTATTAGGCCTGAAGGAATGGATTTTAAGAAGCATGCTTAGTTCACAGATAAAAACTTGTGCAGAAGGCTCCTTCTCATGAGATGTACTGCTTAGTGAAGAGGTAGGCAGGAGACATGGAAGACGGGAAGGGAAGCAAAGGCATTGAGGAGGCAAGCGTACACTGCCATGCTCCTATGAGGGCAAAAGTTACACTCTGCATCAGTCTGGTGTGAAATGTAATGGTGCCTGGTGCAGAATTTTCTTAAATTATTTTCTCACTGCTGACAAGAGGGTATGATTACTCAGCTGTGATGAGGCAGTCAGCTACAGCAAAGGAAGCAGTTTGCTCTGTTGCCATTGGCCTTGATTCTGGAAGCTGTGTTGAAGCTCTTTAGCAGCAAAAATCGGGAAGTCATGGACATCAGCTGTCCTTGGAAAGATAGTGCTCACAACTCTCAGACCTGCTTTTTCTCTAGGCTATTGGAAGCCCACTTAGCTTAGTGCAAAGCAGATGAAACAGAGCTCTTTAAATCCATGGATTTTAGGAGACAAGAAACTATACTGTGAGGAAGGGAGGTATGCCTTTGTAACTGAACAATAAACTGTTAATACTTCTCCTATTAATTAGGAATACCTGCTGTAGTAGTTGCAACAACACTTGGAGCTACTTACAGAGAAGGAAAAGCTTTAAACTACCGACAGGAGGAATTGTAAGTCCACGTAGTCCATGTGCTATTACAGCTCTTGCTACCCCACACATTTTGTGATGGGTTATTATTAGAACAATCAAGATTTATTGTTGGTATAGTATTTTGTATATCTAAGAACTTAAAAGAAAACAAAATTCTTCACTCAAACTAAACATTCACTATAAGGAATCGTAGTTTCTCCTCACTAAGGATCTAGGCTACTGGACACACATTTGCCTTGAATCCTACTGCAAGATCCCCTGTGACTTTAAATGGAAGCTGCTGATGCTCTTAGCCTAACTGAAATTCAAGGCTTTCACTTAAGTGCATCACTGCATTTCAGTACTGAAATTTAATCCTCCCATTTATTTAAAATATTTTTGGCCAACATAACTATATCCCTATTTACCCTGTTTTTTTGGTATTGACATTACTACCTGCCTGCCTACTGAAGAAGGCTGTCAGACTTTCAATGTTACCTTGATGATAGTGAGTGATACAGAACAAAGGTAGACTTATTTTGGAAATCTAAACACAACCCCCTTTCTACATGGTGGCCACCTCATGATACTCATTTAGAGAGCACTGACTTCTAACTGGAGATTATTTGACAATGAGAAAAGGAGGTAAAGATTATTGCAGTACAATCCTGTCCTCCTGAAATTGCCCCTGTTTTTCTTTTGTCCATCAGGTCTCCCCTGCTAGTCTTTAGCTCTATTATAGTATATACTCTAACCTTGCATATGGTGGCCAGATACTTGGTTGTCTATAACGCCCCTTACTATATTTCTCTGTGGTTTGTTTGATAAATCGCTTCACATTCCCCAGAGAAAGAGAAGCATGACTGAAAGCCCTCAGTTCTCAAGGAAAGGTTGCCTTTCAGAGACAGGTTAACAAGACCTAGAAAGCCCCATTAGGTCTTTCAGGATGAAAAGTAGAATATTATTTTATTTTGTTTTGGTATTCTGAATAATTCGTCTAACAAATATTTTTAAATGACCTCTCTCTATATTAAAAGTTGCTGGCTTGCAGCGCTGGATCAAAATCAGAATTTCAGTGTGCAAAAGCCCATGTTGTGGTCATTCCTTCTGCCAGTAGCACTCATAATCCTGTTTAACATCATCATCTTCATCAAGATCACAGTCTCTGTAATATGGAAGAACAATGAGAATTTGACAAGGTGAGATAGCATAGGTCTCCTGAGATCTTTAAGCAAATGTATTCCTTGGTCTCTCATCACCGGCTCAGACTTACTTCTTACAAAATCTTTTAAAAGTTTCGACGAAGTGTATACCTAAAGCAGTCAGAAAATTAATTCCATTGTTGCAATGGGTCAGACTTGCTACAAGTGACTATCAATGAACACACTACAGACTATTGCCCCTGCTTTTTTTATTGGTTGCAGGGTAACCCAACTTCAGTGAAGGTTCTTCCCAGTTTAAATCCATATAGGTGAGAGCAGAGCTAGGTCCAGCCAAATGAGAATAATGAATTTCTTGGCACCACTGAATGCCAGGCCAGTTCTCCAGCAGCTTTGAAACAGTTACTTGCTCAATTTTACATCAACACTCTATGTATTGTCATAGGCTGTGTGTCACACTCTGCAGTCTACATTGTATTATTGAGAAGGGAAGTACCTTCAGTTTTATTAATCACATAAGAACTGATCTGTTCAACAAAAATTTGCACCATTTCTTCACTCCTTTTATGTACAATTTTCATGGTTAGTGCAAATCAAAATATCCTCTCTCTGACTCCTCTCAGGCTTGAGAGAAATTGGATATCCAAACTTAATTGGTAGCTTATTCTTACAGTGAAAATTGAGAACATTTGGATTGAAGTTCTAAACATTCCTAAAAGCTTATGATAGCTAATGTATTAATTTTCAGTGCTTCTTGTTGCTTTGGTAAGCCTCATTTTTTTTGTTGTTAAAGAAAGATACATCCGAGCCACATATTTCAAACATAAATTATTCTGATAAACTTGGATAGATTTCTTTTTCTGGATTTCTTCTCTGGATGACACCTCAAACCAATGCAGTGCTGTCTGTTCTCAACATTTCTTCAGAACACATCTTTGAAATATAACCCTGAATAAATAAAATTGTAACTCTAAAGCTCAAAAAGCTAATAAATGGCATAGAAAAAGATTTAATTATTTTTTTGCTTGTGTTTCTAGGAACAAAAAGGATTCATTTAGGAAAAAGATGATTGGCACTATCTCTATAGTAGTAGTGCTTGGAGTCACCTGGACAATAGGCTACTTCATGTTAATAAGTCATGAAAAAACAAGTCTTGTTTTCAGCTATCTGTTCTGCATTTTGAATGCTACCCAGGTGAAGTATTTACTAATTCTAAGATTAATAACTTATATAATGGAAAAAAAGATGTTGTAATTATTTGTTCTGGTATAGCCAAGGAACTCAATGGAAAGCATTTACAGAATTTAGAATCTTTGTTCAGAAGGGGGTGTTATCCTTCTTGACTATCACTTATAAAACTTCCATTGTGTGTACTGAAAAGACCCTCATGTATGAGCGGCTTCTCTTATAATCATATATTCAAAATCATATATTCAGAGTGAATATCACAAAAAAATCCATCCACATCAGCTGTGGGAAAGAGACCCAGGGAAGTAACTAGAGCTTCATAGCTCGAGACCTTTCACAATGATCCCGGATATAAGCCCACAGGGCAGCATCTACCTCTTTTTCCCCCGTGGCCCTGCTGCACTCTTGACTTCATATTCACATAAGACACAGAAAGTAAGAAGTTCTTGGAGTAAAGGATCCTTTATTACTACACCACTGAATATTTTCTACAAAAGAGGTAACTGGAAATACGTGAAAATCCCCCTATCTCCAAATATTGTTTACTATCATTTTGACCTAGAGAAAACTGAATGCCTGTACACCATTGGGGATCAGATATGCAAACTCTACGCAAAAAGTTCTGAAATTATTATTATCACACTGATGGATGGATCATACCCATGATTTAAAACTGAAATAATGAAAAGGGAACAGAAATCCAACTATTTAAATGATGAGCGCTTTTTTTTTTTTTTAACCCAGGATACTCCTGATTAATCCTTGAAATGAGAATTTAGAGGAGCTAGTATAGACATTTCAAAGTCCTGCTTCCCTCCAGGTGTGTCTGCCTGCAGTGCTGGTAGGGCACACCAGCCATGTTTAATGCTTATGGCATGCACAAGCAGGTCTTACCTTCATCCTAGCCGGTACAGGGTAATAATACAATCATGAAACATACTAGCTAATCCATTAAAATGTGCAAATGACTATAGTTGTAAATCCATAGTTTCATGGAATACTTACCCTATCGAAAGAACTTCTTGTATTTCAAGGTTTTTCAAGTCAAATAATATTGACTAAGCTTTTCTGGTTTTATCAACAAAATATTCACTCTACACTTTCATTTACTCTACAGGGACTTCAGATTTGTATTCTCTACACTTTCAGATCACCAATCTTCAAGAAAAAAGTTTCTGAAGCCTTTGCTGTTTTCTGGGTGCCAAAGGTATCACGGTATCTGCATTCGAAAACTTACTATGTTTCAAAATCACAGCCTGCAAGACTTTCACAAGAAACTTTCAGATCAACCCAGACTACTTCAGAGAATATTTCCTTGTCTACCTTCCCTAACTGTAGTTAGAAACCTGTAAGTACATGGAATATAATCCTACGTGTTTCATTGTTCATTTTATGTAGATCTCACAGGTACCTTGAATGATGGGCACACTACTCCAACTGCGGGTAGCTCAAAATAGATCATAAGACAAGACCACTAGGAGTCAAAAGCAGGACCATGCACTAGCAAAACTGTGCAATTGTTAAGCAGCAATGCAGTGCTAGATGCTCTTGCTGTTACTTGTTCTTTGTGTCACTGAGGAAGGTCTTTGAAACGAGTTGGGGTTATTATAGTTTTATATTACAGTTAAGATGTACAGAAGTTTATTTATATCCTTCTCATTTTTCAGGCCAGTTAAACATGTTTACCCACCCTGTGCACTGTAGCTCTCCTTTCCCTGTTGCAGGAATAATTTCAATTTAATTAGAAATCAAAAAGTAAATAAAAATGCTGCACAGATTTTGTTGGCTCTGTGTCCAGATTCTACTTACTACTTCCATAATACATTGGCTTTGTCTTTACAGAAGAAAATCTGTATCTCATAATAGTTTTCTTAATTTCCGAGTTAAAACGTCTTTATTTTAAATAGTAATTAGACAAGGCATTCTGTCTTCATAAAAGAAAATTAAAATAGATGCTTGAAGAAACAGGCTAGGAAAGAAATTCTTTATAAATATGTAACATAGGTCCTAATCACATCATCCCCAGCACTAGCCTGTTTGCTTCCAGAGATGGATGGGTGTTACTAGAATAGCAGCTGGAGTGCTTCACTTACACTCTGCTCTGAACCGAATTTGGCCTTCACCTTTCTCTTTGTCTCTCTGTCTCTCTGTCCTTTGGGCTTTTTGGGGAGCTTGGAAGAGGGGTCCCTTGACCTAGGCATTAAGCATTTGATTTCTAAACCTACGCTATAAGTAAACACAAACCTTTCTCCTTCTCCATCCACCCTTTATTATATTATACAGTATAAAAAGCTTGAAAGCAAAGGGAGAGGGGAGAAGAAGTTCTGGACGTTGAAGTGAGGAGTAAGGGAAGAGGAGAGTATCTTGATGGAAGGAAGTGTATGGTGGTTTGAACACAACTGCTTTGTGAAGTGGAAGTAGCTCTTCCCACATTGCAACTTTGAGCAAAGCTCTAAGGTCCACTGTAGTGAGTTCTCGTTTAATGAATGGCATTAGTTATGCTGACTCATCCCATTATCTCCTGTGTGAGAAAAAAGCCTGAGAAATATAGACAGACAATTTTTAAAAACACTATTTCTTTATTCCATTCTCTGAACAAATGTATTTGTACATTTTGCCATACCTGGTTTTAATAAAACAAGAATGCCGTGTTGAATTTTAAATAATCCAGTTTAAGAAGTGTGGTCAGATTTAACTCCTGCTTTCATTTTTTCTGAAAATGAATGTGGTCTGTTTTGAAAACCTCCAGGTGGCTCCAAATGAGGTCATGAGCAATGGCTGAACATTTAAGGACAGCACTTCTGAATACACTGGGCATCGTACATGAGACTTGCTGAATGTCTTCACAGAAGTGCGTAAACAATCCTGCAAAGTTCTTTGTCTTTTAGAAATCTATGCTCTCTCTGCAAAGCAGAAACTAGCACTCATAAGCCTCCAAAAAATGGCAGTCACACCAGATACAAGGTTGACGTTCCCCTCCACTGCTCCAGAAAAGGCAGAGGTGGTCATTAAAAGTAATAATAATCAATAAAAGGTAATTAACACTAATTCTTTTTTGGACAGGAAGTTTATGTTTCTATGGGCATTAATTTTTAATTTGTATATCAAATGTATAATACTTGCCTTTATCGATTCCTTCAATTTCACTGAAGAAAGTATATTTTAGAAATAATAGTGTGATTTAGGAAGGATGATATTTGATTGTGTTGTAAAACATATCTAGGCACTGTGAAGATAGTTCCTTAAATGACTAGCATTATTTTCTAGTCTTTGATATTTTTTCCGACAAACAAAACTATTCTCTAAAGCACATTCATTTCTTTTTGAACACTGCTCTTTTCAAAATCTCATTAAATATATTGTCTCTGTATTATACCAAAAAAACCAAGAAAAAAACAAGAAACAATGAAGTATTGATCTGGAAAAGTATTGACTCTACTAATTAAAATAAACATCTAGTATCTAAGTACTTCAGATGTTCATAAAATGCCACCACTCTGCACCTCTCAGAAATTTATACATCATTGCTTTCTTTTTTTATCCAAGGAATCCTAACTTCAAAATGGAATAAAGCAAAATGATCTTTTTCAGGTTATGTGCTTGACTGTTTACAGGAACAGTAGTTCAGCTCTTATCTACACGTGGAATATATTGATCTTACTAGTATAGTGAACTTTGGCAGTTGTGATATGTGGGCTTTAAGGACCATGAAGTTTCTTTATGTTAACACTTTAGAAACATTGCTTTGATAAAGAAATGGACTAGAGAAGGACTGAATCATCAGTGCAAAGGTATGAAATATGAGAGGCAGAGTTTATGAGTGTAATGGATGCAAAAGTCCTATTTTCCAGATCTCTTCCATATTTTCAGAAGAGACAACCTTTTTTTTTGCACTGAAAATATCCAGATTATTTCTAAATATTTTCTAATAATTACCAAAGGGGCCTCCTGAACCATGCCTCCTCTCCTTGAAATATTTAAAATTAAAAAGATGTATCATGTTCAGCTTTTTCCACCCCTATTTTAGTGTGAATAACACCTGCTTAGTGCAAGTTGGACCTATTATTACACTCCTCTAAAGTGAGACAAAGTTCTAACCAAAGACAAAACAATTAAACTCATATGACTTTTTTCTTGTCCCAGGAGAAATCACCATTTGGAAGCCTTGCTTTTTCAAGACACTAAAGAAAATGGGGTCTTTTCAGAGGCATTTCTGACTCTAGGAAATGACTAACTACAGTTATGCTTTAGCTAGCTCTGCATAAGTACTTCTATCATATGTACTAGCATGTGTAGCTTCACTAATGAATGAAGAAAGGCATCAGGAATCTCAGCTATCCCAGAGTAACAGAAGGTCCAGCACCAGCAGCTCTGTGACAAGCATGCTTCGGAGACCATTGTTGCACCTTTAATAGAGAAAACGCAGGAAACCACCTTCAGATTCATGTTTTTCTCTCTTGGGTGGACAAGCTCTGAACGCGAAGCAGGGGGGTGGGGGAATAGTAGTGGATGCTGAAGAACACTTTTACCAGGGCAATGGCTATTTGAGGGTGAACAGGCTCTCTGCGTGTGGGTGGCAATGGGTGGAATTTTATGGCGGCCTTTTCATCCCAGAACCTCCAGCCTGTGAGGGTCAAAGGTTGCAAATCAAAACAAATCCTGTGTCATGGTGCTCTATCTGAACCACTATTTACTATTTTATACCATTTTATATACAGTATATAGTATCATTTACTGTTTTATATATGATATGTTAAGAAGCAGCCAAAATTTAATCCATCCTCAAACCCACGTTGCAATTAAGCAATATCTCAAAAGCACACAAGCATAGATATTTTGCTTTGTGAATGCCCACATAAAAGATGAGGTGACTACACTTGACATTCTCTTCTTAGCCTTCCTAGAAAACACTGGGGTATAATGGGATCTTGCTCTTGAGATTCTTAGAATGACAGAATGGTTTAGGATGGAAAAGACCTCTAAGATAATTACTGAGTCCAAACGTAAACCTACTACTGCCAAATTGACCACTCAACCATATCCTTACATCTATATATCTTTTAAATCATAGAATCACTAGGTTGGAAAGGACCTTTGAGATCATCCAGTCCAACCGTACCTGCTCACTGCTAAACCATGTCCCTAAGCATTTAAGGTATCCTTTTAAATACCTCCAGGGATGGCGACTCAGCCACCTCCCTGTGCCAGTTTCAATGCTTCATAACCCTTTTGGTGAAGAAATCATAGAATGATAGAATAGTTTGGGTTGGAAAGGACCTTGAAGATCATCTAGTTCCAACCCCCCTGCTATAGGCAGGGACACCTCGCACCAGACCAGGCTGCCCAAGGCCCCATCCAACCTCCAACCTGGCCTTGAACACCTCCAGGGATGGAGCAGCCACAGCTTCTCCGGGCAACCGGTGCCACTGCCTCACCATTCTCATAGTGAAGAAATTCCTCTTTATGTCTAGCCTAAATCTGCCCCTCTCCAGTTTATACCCATTGGCCCTAGTCGTATCACCACAAGCCTTTGTAAACAGTCCCTCCCCAGCTTTCCTGTAGCCCCTTCAGGTACTGGCAGGCCGCTGTAAGACCTCGGAGCCTTCTATTCTCCAGGCTGAACAAACCCAACCCTCTCAGCCTGTCCTTGTATAAGAGGTCCTCGACCCCTCTGATCATCTTCCTGGTCCTCCTCTGGACCCGTTAAAACAGCTCCATATGCTTCTTATGTTGTGGATTCCAGAACTGGACACAGTACTCCAGATGAGGTCTCACAAGAGAGGAATAGAGGTCAGAATCACCTCCCTTGTCCTGCTGGCCACGCTTCTTTTGATACAGCCCAGGATACGGTCGGCCTTCTGGGCTGTGAGTGCACGTTGCAACATTTCCTAATATCCAGTCTGAACCTCTCCCGGCGCAGCTTGAGGCCGCTCCCTCTCATCCATCCCTTGTCAGTTGGAAAAAGAGCCCAACACCCTCCCCGCTACAACCCCCTTCCAAGCAGCCGTAGAGCGCCATGAGGTCTCCCTTCAGCCTCCCTTTCCCCAGTGGCGTTTCCACGAGAGCCTGAAAGGTTCCACCCTAAGCTGCGGCTTCTTGACGGGTTAAACACGGCTTAAACGCACCCCCCACCCCCGCTTGGGGAGCGCGAGGCCACACGCGGAGGGGGGGGGCGGTGACGCCCAGCGCCAACGCGGCGGCCACGCCCCTTCAAGCCACGCCCCCTCCAAGTAAACCACGCCCCTTCAATTAAGCCACGCCCCCCGCACGCTCGCGTAGCGGGAGGGGAAAAGGAGCGGGGCGGGGGCGGGGCCTCGCCGCGCGCGCGCTGAGGCGCTTGTGGCCCCTCCCCGCCTCCCCGGGCTCCCCCCCCAACCCGGCGCCGCGGCGGCTCCGAGTGCGCGTGCGCGCGCGGCTGGCGCAGGCCTGGCAGTCGCTGTTCTCGCTCCCAGCCTCCCCTCCCCTTTTTTTTTTTTTTTTTTTTTCACCCCCCCCCCCTTCTTCCTTCTGCCACGTACCGGGTGACGGCGGCTGTCGTGGCCGTGCTTACGCTTACGGTCGGGCGGCGGGGGAGCCTCCACCGGCGTGGACCGCGAAGCCAGGGTAAGGGAGTGTGTGTGTGTGTGGGGGTGGGGGGTTGTTACTGAGGGCTGGGCGCGAGACGCCCACCCGGTGCCGGGGGCGACGCGGCCCCTGAGGCGGCGGCTGGGAGACCCCTCGCGTCCCCGGGCCTGGGGGGCGGGGGGCAGAGACCGCGCGGGGCCTCGCTCACCAAACCTCTTTTCTTTATCCCCGAAAGCAGGGGAGCTGCCGAGGCTCCTCGTTTGCCGCCTGTGGGTTCTTGTCCCCCGTTGGGTTGGGGCTGCCCTGGTCGGAACTGGAGGAGAATGAAAAAGCTCTGCTCTCTGCTCCCCCCGCCCCCCAGCTATCCTGGGAAAACTCTGACGGCTTCGTAGAGTGGGGTTTGGGAGGCAGAGCTTGGCCCTGTTGTTCCATAGAATCATAGAATAGTTTGGGTTGGGCGGGACGTTAAAGATCATCCAGTTCCAGCCCCCCTGCCATGGGCAGGGACACCTCCCACCAGACCAGGCTGCCCAAGGCCCCATCCAACCTGGCCTTGAACACCTCCAGGGATGGGGCAGCCACAGCTTCCCTGGGCAACCTGTGCCAGTGCCTCGCCACTCTCATGGTGAAGAAATTCTTCCTTATGTCTAGTCTAAAATCTTACTTATGTTAAGTTCCTTGTCCCTCTTTGACAGAGGAAAGAGTGAAGCAGGAATGCCTTCCCTTGCCTTGCTGGGTAAGGGTGTTTTTCTCTGCTGCTCTGCGAAAAAGGGTAGTGAAAGCCAAAATGGCTGTGACATCATGGCTTTATAAGGGATCCTGAAGGGACTGACTTATATTGGATAGTCATTGTCCATGTGCACCGCTTAGATTTGTACATGTTGTGAATAGAAAAAGAGACAAGGAGGGAGGAATAAAATCTCTACCTCCAAAATGCATGTGGTACACTAGCAAAGATAGAAAGATGTCAGTGTGGTTCATACAAAAAATAGTCTGTCTTAAACAGGGGGACATTAATTGTTGTTCTGGTTGTGTTTTCTTATTTTCTTTCCCCTCAAGAAAGTAGACACTGTAATTGGTTCTTCTAAAACGCTCATTAGCGTGCATTCTGAGTGTCTTCCCTGAAAAACTTTCTCAAGGGAGTCATCCATTCAGCTGTGTCATAGTGATGAGAGAAAGACTTAAATGCTGTGTAATTCAATAATTGGAAGTTTGACATAGTTATCTGTAACAGTTGCAAACAGTTGCAGTAGTGCTTGGAATCTGTCTCATAAAACCTGGACATCTTCAAGCAGAATGGAGAACACTTGGACAAAAGGAAAGGCTTTTAAATGCATTAATGTTACTTTTTCATAATCATTGGTAGACATACCATTTTTGAATAATGTTGGTAAATAAGACTGTGTAGTGTAAGTACATTACAGCAGCAAGTTTTCTTGCACAAATGTACAAATATTGCATTCAGTCTTTTGTTAGGCCTCAGGAGCTGAAGTGCCTGCCAAAATTTGTATCTTTAGGAATTACAGATGAGGTTTGATTCTTAGTGTTGGTTAACTTCTAAGTAGTTTACATTGTAATGGTAAAGAAGCAAAACCAGCACCCAGCTCTAATGCTTAATCAACATGAGACAGGAGATAAATGAACTAAGTGGGATCACTCTTAGATGTTTTGCCTGGCTCCCTTATTTGTCCATTGCAGTAAATTTTACCTGGAGCCCTAGCAAGATTAGGGTGAAAGGGACACCATCTTACTGCACTGCTAATTTCAAAAAATGTGCGTGAGGAATCAGAGTAGTTGTCTCTTCTTGTTGACCTGCCTTGGATGTCACGATAGTCTTGCCCCTCCCTGCCTGTCAGGAGCAAGTACAGCCATTCTGAAAAGTGTACATTTTGTATTCAGGATGAGGGGAGCAGTTGCCAGCTTAAGAGAGCCAGGAAGGGACTTTATCCATTCTCTGGGGTTCGCTTGCTGTCTGCTTCCATTCTGTACGTGTCATGCCTGCCTATTCTGGTTTACTTCCAGTTGTGTTGAAAGCGGAGAGCTGTGAAGCCACATTTTATATGGATGAGAGAAACTGACTTTTTTCTCTCCAGTTAGCAGTGAATCATCTAAATATCAGATCATAGATGATTGAGATTCACTGTGTGTGTGAGAGAGAGACAAGGAGAAGAGTGCTGAACAGGGAACGCCTGTCAGGTGGGCGGGAGGAGCACAGTTTGTTCTCCGTTGGACTGGTCTGTATGCTGAATCGTTTTCTTGTAGCTCTGGACATTAAGCACTTGTGTAGTAAACAGGTGAACTGCATAAACTTAAGGCAGTACATCACATAGGCTTTCTAGCAGAAACAACATGATGTTAAGCTGGATTGAGGGCAGGTCATATTTTTAAATGGTTCTGTATTTCTGACTGTATTTAATTCTTCTTGCCCAGTTTGCTGGCTGTTACTGTGGGAAAGTGGTATTGCTATGCCTTTCCTCTTGGTAGGGTGTCCTAATGCTCTGCAGTCTGTCCTTGAAGACACACTACTTAATGCCACAGAGGCTTCAGCCTTAAGCTAAGAAATGGCCTTCTAGGCTTTTATACTGCTAAATCAATCCAAGTTTATTTTATTTAATTTAACCAGTGATTTTAAGATGGAGGGTGTAAAAGTAGGTACTTTGACACTGATGAGGAAGATCACTGTCCTGGAAAGGAACACATTACTGTTAGGAATTCCTACATGCAGTTGCAAAACTTAGAAGAAACAAACTACTTCTCTTATGAAATTAAAATTCTTGTTCAAGATCTGTTCAGAACTTCAGACTATACAGTACTCAGAAGTGTTAATCTGATTATTACATTATGGATAAAACACTGAATTTTTTTACTTGAGTGTATTGGTTAGGATGTTCTAAAGTGAAAGACTGATCTGAAGCATATAATTGGGTGGAAAACTGGTTGGATGGCCAGGCCCAAAGAGTGGTGGTAAGTGGAGTTAACTCCAGCTGGAGGCCGGTTACAAGTGATGTCCCCAGCACACAGTGCTGGGTCAAACCCCATTCAGTGTCTTTATCAATGGCCTGGAAGAGAGGATCGAATGCAACCTAAGTAAGTTTGCTGATGACACTAAGCTGGGTGGAAGTGTCAATCTGCTGGAGGGTAGGAAGTCTCTTCAGAGGGATCTGAACAGGCTGGGCTGCTGGGCTGAGACCAGTGGCATGAGGTTTAACAAGGCCAAATGCCGGGTCCTGCACTTGGGGCACAACAACCCTGTGCAGAGCTACAGACTAGGAGAAGAGTGGCTAGAAGGAAGAGCTGCCTGGAGGAGAAGGACCTGGGGTTGTTGATCGACAGCGACTGAACATGAGCCAGCAGTGTGCCCAGGTGGCCATGAAGGCCAATGGCATCTTGGCTTCTATCAGAAACGGTGTGGCCAGCAGGTCCAGGGAGGTTATTCTCCCCCTGTACTCAGCACTGGTGAGACCGCTCCTTGAATACTGAGTTCAGTTCTGGGCCCCTCGCTACAGGAAGGTTGTTGAGGCTCTGGAGCGAGTCCAGAGAAGAGCAACGAAGCTGGTGGAAGAGGCTGGAGAACAGGCCTTATGAGGAACGTCAGAGAGAGCTGTGATTGTTTAGCCTTGAGAAGAGGAGGCAGAGGTGAGACCTCATTGCTCTCTACAACTACCTGAAAGGAGGTTGTGGAGAGGAGGGTGCTGGCCTCTTCTCCCAAGTGACAGGGGACAGGACGAGGGGGAATGGCCTCAAGCTCTGCCAGAGGAGGTTCCGACTGGAAATCAGGAAAAAAATTTTCACAGAAATGGTCATTGGATACTGGCAGAAGCTGCCCAGTGAGGTGGTTGAGTCACCGTCCCTAGAGGTGTTTAAAAGATGGGTGGATGAGGTAATCAGGGACATGATTTATTGGCAGATAGTAATGGTTGGACTCAATGATCCTGGAGGTCTTTTCCAATCAAGTGATTCTGTGATACTAAGGAACTGTGACTGTAAAGGAATATTTATTGGATTTTTTTTCTTATGCAGTTTCCTGTTTTCAGCCACTGACAGTGCATGGCGGCTTATCCTAACTCTATCCTGAAGTGAGGTGGGAAACCTGTCCGATAATCCAGCATCAGTAAGACAGACAAGGTAATGAAAAATGTATATTTCTAGAAAGGAGGTGGGAAAAAAACCTGTGGATGGATGCTATTTTTTTTTTTAATGCTTTAAAGCAAACAAACCCAAACATCTTCTGCAGAAACCTGTGCTTTTACAACAAACTTCAAGTGTTTAATTAGACTGAGTTGATATGCCTGAATCAAGGCTCTTGTGTTGCAAAACATGAATAATGCATTGGCAAGCATTAACAATGTTATAAACTACGCTTTTTCATCATAGTGTTAGGGAAATTAAACTGCAATCTAGAGATAGCATCATACTACACAAAACTTAACACAAACTACACACACTTAACATAAAACATTACCATTGAAACAGCAGAGGTAAATACATATAGATGCATCAAAGTATGATTTATTAAAGACTTTAGCCGAGTGTCTTGTTTCTCCAGTAGGGAAGAAGTAGTTTTCAATCTAGTACTTGGAAAAAATAGAGTGACCAAAGCAAAATTCAATGTTCTCATAAAGCACTGTGTTATAACATCCTCAGAAGTAAGGGAGAACTATCTACATATCTCTGCCAAGAATTTTTTTACACAAGAGAACGAGCTTCAAGTTTGCCTGCATCTGTCTTTGGAAGTGTTAATTTTGATGTGTACGGCTTCCTACTTTTAAGATTTCCAGTATTTGTACTTCATATTTTAACTGCCTTTTTAATTGCTCCTCACTCTAGATTTATTGTTTTGGCCCTGTCCAAAACAGTGAAGAAAGAAGAGTACTTTTGACTAGCAGTCTAGATATTTTTTTTCTTTCAGTAATTTCTTTGTAGCCTCTGTTTTTCTTTTAAACATGAGGACTTTATGCTTTTTAACAAGAGGGATGCGTTGCACAAAGTGATAATTTTTAAATTGTTTTCATTAAGTCTTAAAGGTATAACTCTGAGGTATATGCTTTATACTGCTTGGGCACAGGATGACTTTTAAATGGGAGCAGTTGTCCACCTCTTTAAGCACTGAGAATAACTGAATGTTCTGATCTTGTATACTGCCTAACAAATCTGTGGCTCTGAGCCTAATGAGTAGCTAATGTGTGGTCTGTTGAGCAACTCTTAAAAAAAATCTAAGTTCTTGGTTAAAGCATCTGGGTCAAAATTAGAACAAAAAAGGGAAAAAAGATTGTGTCTTGCTTTCTGGAGAGGAACCCTCAATGTGTTCATATAATAACCCAGTGTTAGGTCTTTGTGTATTTTCTCATTTGTTTGTGAAATAACGAATGATTCAGCGTGATTGCCTTAATAAATCCACCTGTAATCTTTGAAATAAAATATTTTGTTCTGGCAGCCTTTTATTGAATGAAACAAACCCCTTCTGCTTGTTGTCATAATTATGGGGGATGTAAAAATAATCTAATATGATGGTAATGTAACCAATATGATGTTGTAAGGCTGTGAGCATTTGCTACCATATACAGTCTCTCTTAGGTAGAGTGAAACATGTATCTCAAAACCAAATTTCAGGGAATATTAGTTCTTTTATAGCTTGTCCTCCATGATGGCTTACAGCTGAGATCTTAAAATAATTTGACGTTTTTAAATGTCACACGTATTTAAAAGCTGTCTGACTTAAAAATCTCTACTTTTAAATTCTTAGCACTAGAAACTGTGTAACTCTTGATTTGAAGTGTCTGGTCTTACAGCATTCCCCTTTTGCCAGTTAGCTCCGTTAGCGTATTGTGAACTTCATTATTTGAGAAATTAGTGCATCGATGAATGTGTTGAAGAGGAGCTTCTTAGCAGTAATGCTTTCCAAAGATTGAAAGCTTCAGAACTGTCATCAGATACTTTTAAATATCTAACAGATTAGTTTTCTAAAATGTTTTTAATGTTCTGTTTTTAACTGGTCTCTAGGTGATAAGGAATCCAGCATGAACGGGCAGCTGGACTTAAGTGGGAAGCTGATCATCAAAGCTCAGCTTGGGGAAGATATTAGGAGAATTCCTATTCATAATGAAGATATCACCTATGATGAATTGGTGCTAATGATGCAAAGAGTTTTTAGAGGAAAACTTCTGAGCAATGATGAAGTCACAATAAAATATAAAGATGAAGGTAAGGTTTCATTACCACTGTTGCTCTCATGTGATCTATCCAAGGACAGAAACTATCAAATTTACCTCTTCAAAATTGTCTGGATTCCTTGGCAAATGCAATTGATATGTGAAATCGTTTGAATCAGACAAGTGAAGCTCTATCTCTTGTGCTTGTCCTGTCTTCATGTAGTGTTTATTCTGATTTTCCTGAAATACTGGCTGTCTGAAAGTTCATTTTTTGCTGTTGCGGGAAGCTGATGGTACTGCAGGTTTCTCTGCTGTCCACTCATTTTACCATTTTTTGTGTGTGTTCAGTGATTGAAGTGTGTTTGAAGGTGAGGAGTGAATAAACATGTGTAACTTAACGCAAGCTCTTCTAAGAGTTGATTGATGTAGCAGTAATTCTTGATTATGTTTTCATCCATCAGTAAGGATAAACTTTTAACTTAACCTGAAATATTTGTTAAAAGTAATGCTTCCTCTGCGTGACAAACCGTTGGACATTGGTTGTATGTAGTTTCTTTCGAAGAAAATCTCAATTATTTGTGCTGAACAAATGGAACCTTAAGACAGAAGGGCTTCCACAGAATGAATGCTTGAGATGCTTGGAGAAAGTAGTGGTTCTAAGGGTTTTTCCTCTTTGAATGACAGTGTGGGGCATGGGTAAGTTACTTAATTTGGGAGAGAGGGGTGGTATTAATAAAGTGAAACTCAGAATGAAGTGATAAAATCCAAAATCTCTTAAGATGAAAGACTGTAATAATTATGCTGGTGCAAAGTAAAAGAGCTACATTACTGAGGCATTCAGGTTCAGTTTTTTGGATAGCACTAGGAAACTTTAGCACTGCCTGTGGTGCCTAAAATCTCAAATAACTTTTGTTCCAACATCTAGGCAACAAAATTTCTGTTTGAATTACCCCAAGACAGTTTTTATTTTCAAGTTCATGAAGCTTCCGAGATGCACTGCTCATCAAAATTGATATGCAGTTAATGGCTAATATTTTGGGTCTTGATCTCTAGTGGGAGAGTACTCGGTGGATTTATGGTAATTTTGTTTTTCCTTTCACCACATAATCAATTCAGCTTTTCTTTCTGGAACTGGAAAGGCGAAAGGAGTTTGGATGCTTTTTCGTGACGTTAAACGTTCAGGTCCCTTTTTGCCTTCTTAGTTCTCTGGTTTTGTGTGCATCTGTGTTTTGTCCTTTTTTTAATAAGATAATGGTATATTATGGAGACAGTAATTATGGTTCATTCTTCGGTTGTATTTCACTGCCTAGGGACCTCCTACTTTTCATTTTATTTGTCACAGAAGATGCTTCCTCACTGTCACATGAAATTTCTGTATTTATTGTCCTAGATGATGGTCACAAAGCTAGTGATCTTTAGGCTATTGATATGGGGTTTTCTATTTAATTTCTGCAAAATATTGTGGCTTCATCAAACTGCCATGATCCTTGAATACTTTTTGTTTTGGGTTTTTTTTTTTTCAAACTTGTGTGCTTAATTGGAGAGGCTAGGCAACTTTAAATCCCAAGCCTTCTATGTCTCGATTTGTGGACTAAGATAGTCAGAAGCATGTTTCTAAGTTATGTTTAGG
Organism: Phaenicophaeus curvirostris; assembly: GCF_032191515.1. NCBI lineage: Eukaryota > Metazoa > Chordata > Aves > Cuculiformes > Cuculidae > Phaenicophaeus > Phaenicophaeus curvirostris. The sequence goes on from NC_091392.1 coordinate 91,567,001, forward strand.
TTATGTCATGCTTTTATTAATTACCAGGGGAAAGAAGTTTCAGTTTGATGGTTCCTTGTGGAGTTAGATTTTATATTCAGGCTGGGCATCTTTCAGACTTCTAAACTAAGGAGATTGCTCTTCTAGGTTTGAACTAATTTTCGTGTCCTGCTTCAGTTTTTTGAGTATGTAGTAAAACCCAGTGTCTAAAAAAAAAAAAAATCCAAAAACTGAATGATGAGTGCCAGCAATGAATTTACATTGCTTTTAATGAGCCAGTAATAGAAAAGTTACTATTTTTTCTTTTGTAAGGCTTGAAGTTAAAACTAGAGTGTCTAATGTGAGAGTGACCTTTTCATTTTTGTTCTTCATTACCTTGCAATACAAGTTGATGTCTTTGTGTCAGAGCCAATAATGACCTATTAACTCGGTGCATGTAGGCAATGTGATGCGTTAGTCCATGTCCCTTAAATTTACAAAAATGAAGGGAAGCTACACCCTCCCTCAACCCCCAAAATGTAATAGAAAAAAAAAAAAGATATTGTATGAGTAGATAAAATTAGTAGATGAGGAAGCATAGCTGGCAGGGCCAGGGATGATAGCGCATATTTCTAATGTCTTTAACATTTCTGTTTTTTTCTAACTTCTAATGTCATAAAAATCAGAAGGCATCATAATGATGCAAAATTAATGTTAAAGTACTTTCCAGTCCGTTGGTAATTTAAGGGAGTCACTAGCCTGTACTGAAGATATATATATTAAAAAAAATATAATTGGTATGGCAAGGTATATTCAGAGTACATGGAAATTGAAAGCTGTGCTGCTTTTAAAAACTAGAAAGGTAAGGTCTTGAAATAACAAAATCAGTGGAGAAAGGAAAGTTTATTTTACTCTTCAACAGAAAATAATTAATATAGTATATCCTATCTATGTAATGATAACAGGAATTAGGCTTCATTGACATTCCTTAAAATGAAAAGTTTGTTTGGTAAAGCTAATTTACTTAAATTGCCATACTTTTGTATGGCTTGACATATACATATTCCTTATGAATACTAGTATATGTGTTATTGGATGCTAGCTAAATGGCTGTTAATGGGAATTGTAGAACTAACTTTATACTTCTAACAAGATTCCATACTTGGTGTTTTTCAACCTTTTTTTTTCTGTTAGCAATTTAAAATCAAAACTTTAATTATTGTTCTTAACTGCCTTCACCATCAACGTTAAAACAGGTGAAGGACAATAAGATGGAACAATCTGGATTTTTTTTTTTTTATTTCTGTTAATCTGTGTAAACCATGTGTATTAATATAAACTTCCATTTGGCTATGCAGGATAAACTACTGTTCAGAACATGCAGTTTTGTTCAGGCAGTGAATCCAAGTATTGAGTGGTGTGACAGAAAAGCATCATAAGATCATCTGTCAATGTTGTGCACTGGCAAGAGAAGTAATAATTTTATCTGTAAGCAGGAGAACAAGGAATGAAAGGGTTTTGTGTTAGGCATCAGTGGATTTTTATATCAGTGTTTAGGAAAGGGTACTGAAAAGCTTGGAGGAACTATTTGAGTTGGACAAAACCCCCACACTTTACTGAAAAAGGGAAAGGACTGTTCAACTTTATGAAAGTTACTGGTTTATGACCTGATTGTATAAGCCTTGTTGTGGATCAAAATGGCAGACAGGGACACTATTGCTCTCCCCACTGGGAACTCTATGCTCAGTTTTGATCCCTGGACCCCAGGCTAAAAAAATCTCAGAGAAACTAGAGAGGGTCCAGCAGGATATGGTGAGGAGCCTAGGGCAGGTGGCCTGCAAGGAACATTTTGGGGAGCTCCTTCACTGGGCTCCCTCACTGTGGTGCAGAGGAGGATGAGGGCAGGGCTAATAATAACTTCCCGCAAACTGGGAGTTGCAAAGACCACTGAATCTCAGCTCTTCTCAGTAGCACCAGATGGCAGCAGTCATAAACTGCAGTTTGAGAGGCTGAGCTTGAGTTTTGACCATGAGGGCAATGTGTCACTGGAGCAGGTTGCCTAGAGGGTTTTGGAGCCTTTGTTCTTGGATACTTTCCAGTCTCTGCTCAGCAAATCTATGACTGATATTGCTGCCAACCAATGTTTTTTGAGGTTGTGAAATTGCAATCAGGACACAAAATCTTTGGAGACAGCACTATTTCCTTCAGGAATGCTTGAAAATTATTTTATGGCATCACTTTGTTAGCTTTTGTAAGATTCCTTGTTTATTTTGTTAGGAAGGAACTTCGCTGAAGACTGATGGGCGTTATTAGGTGTTATTAATGGTACTATAGTAAGAAAAGCTTCCATTATAGAAGTGTTACCTATATTCAGGGTATGACAAAATTAGAATGTGTAATTCTTCAAATTTTGAGCCTTTTTAGCTTGCCATCATGTGGCTATTTGTACTGAAGCATTTATTTATTTGAAGTTTTTAAGCATAACTTTATAAAAGTTGGATATTTATGTCACCAGTGCACAAGTAGTAGCTTGGGATTTTTGGGCAGTAATCTGCAATTAGAAATGTATTTCTGTATCATCCACAGAACCTCCTAGTAGTGTTTTAGGGAGGAACATTGGTAGCCTGGAGTTCCATGCTGTGTTATTTGTCTAACACTATTGCTTCTGAAGGTGAAGCTTCTCTAATATTCTTATCTCCGTTCCTAGTCTTCAAGGTGTTCTGCAAGTGGTTCTGCCATGCTTCATCTCTCCCTCTGTGTGTATGCGCCTTTTCCTAATAATCACAGAATCACAGAATCACAGAATAACCAGGTTGGAAGAGACCCACCGGATCACCGAGTCCAACCGTTCCTACCAAACACTAAACCATATCCCTCAGCACCTCGTCCACCCGTGCCTTAAACACCTCCAGGGAAGGTGAATCAACCACCTCCCTGGGCAGCCTGTTCCAGTGCCCAATGACCCTTTCTGTAAAGAATTTTTTCCTAACGTCTAGCCTAAACCTCCCCTGGCGGAGCTTGAGGCCATTCCCTCTTGTCCTGTCCCCTGTCACTTGGGAGAAGAGGCCAGCACCCTCCTCTCTACAACGTCCTTTCAGGTAGTTGCAGAGAGCAATGAGGTCACCTCTCAGCCTCCTCTTCTCCAGGCTAAACAACCCCAGCTCTCTCAGCCGCTCCTCATAAGGCCTGTAATGTATTCCCACTCTTTCCTTTACACACCCTAATTTGTGTTCATCTGTTGAATATGTTAAAAGAGCAGAAAATCTGTTCTACCAAAGAGAATAGACTTGTTTTATCTGTGATCTTGTTGAGTAGGTAAGGTGTTAATGTAGTTGTTTGTTATCTTGACTCAGATTAAAAACTTTGAGACCAGATTTAATGGGAACTTAGTATCTCTTTTGGGCATTAGTAGGATTAAAATTGTTCGACGTTTTATGCATAGCCCTTTGTATCTTAAGAATAAATGATCCTGTACAATTGTTACGTAGTTCCGGTGTCTGATGGTAATGTGCAGATTCATTAGGATGCACTGGGATTCAGAGTTCCTCTGAAATCTGCCACAGAAAAATAAGTGGCCAAGAGCTGAGACTTCATGTCAGATTCCTGATTTGAGAGAAATGTTTTGTTCTAACAATTTGGACATCTACTTATCTTCATTTATATTTGTGCGTTAAGGCTGATAGATACTTTTACTATTCACTTTTACACAGGAGCTTTATTCTCTTGTTGAAAAGCAGTCTTGCACCTTGGTGTTCTGCCTATAACCTGAGAAAGAGTTCTAGTCATTTAAAATTTTTCCTTGTTAGTGTGCATGTTTTGTGTTTTAAAAATTGAACTAGAATTAGCTTATGCTATCTATCTTGACTCTCCTGTTTGTGATCAGTACTGCTTTGGAGCCACTTGCAGTAGGCATATAACTAACTGGCGGAATCGTTCTTTCTGGTGTTGCTCTTTGTTTGTCTTAGCTCTTACGTTTTGTTCTGCATGCAAACATAAAAGAATGATGAGCTATATGGAACTTCGAAAGGGCTAATGTCAGAAGGCTCCCTTTTCATAGAATCATAGAATAACCAGGTTGGAAGAGACCCACCGGATCATCGAGTCCAACCATTCCTATCAAACACTAAACCATGCCCCTTAGCACCTCGTCCACCCGTGCCTTAAACACCTCCAGGGAAGGTGACTCAACCACCTCCCTGGGCAGCCTCTGCCAATACCCAATGACCCTTTCTGTGAAGAATTTTTTCCTAATGTCCAGCCTAAACCTCCCCTGGCGGAGCTTGAGGCCATTCCCTCTTGTCCTGTCCCCTGACACTTGGGAGAAGAGGCCAGCACCCTCCTCTCCACAACCTCCTTTCAGGTAGTTGTAGAGAGCAATGAGGTCTCCCCTCAGCCTCCTCTTCTCCAGGCTAAACAACGCCAGCTCTCTCAGCCGCTCCTCATAAGACCTGCTCTCCAGCCCCCTCACCAGCTTTGTTGCTCTTCTCTGGACTCGCTCCAGAGCCTCAACATCCTGCTTGTGGTGAGGGGCCCAGAACTGAACACAGTATTCGAGGAGCGGTCTCACCAGTGCCGAGTACAGAGGGAGAATAACCTCCCTGGACCTGCTGGTCACGCCGTTTCTGATACAAGCCAAGATGCCATTGGCCTTCTTGGCCACCTGGGCACACTGCTGGCTCATGTTCAGTCGCTGTCAACCAACACCCCCAGGTCCTTCTCTCCCAGACAGCTTTCTAGACAGACTTCTCCTAGTCTGTAGCACTGCATAGGGTTGTTGTGCCCCAAGTGCAGGACCCGGCCTTTGGCCTTGTTAAACCTCATGCCATTGGACTCAGCCCAGTGGTCCAGCCTGTTCAGATCCCTTTGCAGAGCCTCCCTACCCTCCAGCAGATGGACACTTCCACCCAGCTTAGTGTCGTCCGCAAACTTGCTAAGGGTGCACTCAATGCCTTCATCCAGGTCATTGATAAAGACATTGAACAGGGCTGGACCCAGCACTGAGCCCTGGGGAACCCCACTTGTCACTGGCCTCCAGCTGGATTTAACACCATTTACCACCACTCTCTGGGCCCGGCCATCCAACCAGTTTACCACCCAGGAGAGTGTGCGCCTGTCCAGGCCAGAGGCTGACAGTTTCTCAAGCAGAATGCTGTGAGAAACTGTGTCAGAGGCTTTACTGAAGTCCAGGAAGACCACATCCACAGCCTTTCCCTCATCCAGCAGCCGAGTCACTTTGTCATAGAAGGCAATCAGGTTAGTCTGGCAAGACCTGCCTTTTGTGAACCCACGTTGACTGGGCCTGATCATCCGGTTCTCTTGCATGTGCTTCATGATAGCACTCAAGATCACCTGCTTCATGACTTTCCCTGGCACTGAGGTCAGACTGACAGGCCTGTAGTTTCCTGGGTCCTCCCTGCGACCCTTCTTGTAGATGGGCACAACATCAGCCAGCCTCCAGTCCAGTGGAGCCAGTCAATCTTCTGTCAGATCGAGCCAGTCAGTCTTCCGTCAGATCTTCTGTGCGTAATTTCCCTGCGCATTGACTCTCACACTAAAATAATAAATGTTTTTGTATTGTGTTACATACATGTCTAACTTGTTGCTTTGTTGTGATATTTTTAAAGCCTCTGTTTTGGATGACTTTGTTTTTCTTTAAGTGTTCCTAATTCTAGAAATAATTCTTCCTACCCAAGTTATTGCAGGTGCTTTTTAAATCAGCAGAGTGCGTCTCTGATTGTAGCTCAGTGAAATCAGTATATAAGCCTTACTTAGTAAAGACCAAAAAACCCCCTATATATATTGCTGCTTCATCTTCAGTTTTCATATCCTCCACATAATGAGGTATGATACCCTTTCTGTAATTGTGTTAATTGTAACTTTTTTTCTAGCACTTTTAGGATCAAATAGAAAATGTTATTTTTCAGTCTGCTCTAATATGAAGTTCAGTAGCTAATAGGCTTTTTCTTAATGTAACTTTTTTGTGTTCTTTTCAGATGGGGATCTCATAACAATTTTTGATAGCTCAGACCTCTCCTTTGCAATTCAGTGCAGTAGGATACTTAAGCTGACGTTGTTTGGTAAGTATAGAAGGTTGTTTATCCCTTGTTTTTTTAATAGTGTTTATTAAAATACTCAAGCAGTGGCCTTCACTGCAAGTTACTAAAAACTTTCAGTTTATCACCTCAGAAGAATGAAATCACTAAAATACTGGATTAATAAACGGTATCTGTTTTCTCATGTGATGTTTCACATGACATCTGAACTTATGGAAACTGAAACAATTTCTTTTTATAAGATTGCTTATAGTACTTGGCATAGATATATAGTCAATTGTTATTTCTTAATGCTATTTTCCATGTTATCTTACACTAGCATTTGCGGGGGTTTCTTCGGAGGTGTGCATGAGAAATTTAAGATTATAAACTTGCAGCCTTACTGGTACACTGCTATAAACTAACATTAATTGCTTAAAGTTGAATAGATTTTAACATTCACCCAGTGGCCTTTGTATAAAATAGTTCTTTATTTTCAAGCCACTATTGGTGAATTAGCATGTGGTTCCAAGGAACAGTAAGCAGCCCTCAACCTGAACACTGACTTTATTCATGAACTGCAGCAGTGTTGTGTATGCTGCTTAGTTCTAAAGGCACTTTCTAAAGGGACAACTTTCCAGAACCAAGTATGACATTTGTATTGTTCAGGATATATCCATAGAAATGAGTCAACAATGCAGAAACTTTAACTAGAGACTGTACTTCTTAGTTCTGGTACTGTGAAATGTGCTGAACTGAGATTACGGTTGGACTCGATCTGATGGGTCTTTTCCAACCTGGTGATTCTATAATTTTATATTAAAGGAACAGTAAATTCTAGAATGAGTTCAATCTGTGTTGATTGAACTCCACAGAGGAGTATAATGCCACAAGCAAGTAAAAAGTTAAGATATTTTTTTGCAGTTTTAAACCATGTCAAGATGTTACTACAGGCTTAAATTTATCTAATCACTATTTTGCAGTGAATGGACAACCAAGACCCCTAGAATCTAATCAGGTGAAGTACCTGCGTCGAGAGCTGATAGAACTTCGCAATAAAGTTAATCGTTTACTGGACTGTTTAGAACCACCAGCTGAACCAGGGATTTCCACTAATCTTCCTGAAAGTGGTAGGTGGCCTTGGCAGAGTATTGCTTTGTTGGATTTGCAGAGTTGCGTACAGTTTTACTGAAGTGAAAAATGGAGGCTTGAGTACTGATAATGATAATTCTTAATTGTTGCTTGATGGTTCGCAACTTCATTTTTAATGCTTCGGCTATCTCAGAGGCAGAATTTTTATTCAGATTATCTGGAGTAAAGCACTAAGTTGAATTTAGAAATAGAACTTCAAAGTTTGTGTTTTCGTTGCAATATATGAAAATGCTGTAACTAACACTTGTGAGTCATGAGCACATTTTGAGAGGGCTTTGGGCTGAATTAATAGTTTGTTGCTGAAGAGTTCTTGCTCCCAGCTCAGCAATCCCACTGCTTACTTTGGGCTAGCTCTGGTGCTTATCTTGTTGTGTTGCTATGCAAGTTTGATTCACTAAAACAGTAAAAAGTGAATTCAGCAAAAATTATATCCACTTTTTTTGCCAGGCTAGGAAATTGAATCCACGCATTTTGAGCTCAGACCAGCATCAGAGCTGTCTCAGGGTAAGCAGCACAAAGGTGCAGGTAGAGTTGGGAAAGAATTATAAGGGGAGGGCAAAATGAGAAGGAAGGCTTATTTTCCCAGTTTTGAGGCATTCATCTACTTAGCTTAGGGCTGTTGTGCTGTTAAAAGTATACCTCTGTGTTGAACTGCAGATTTGGGGTAAGCTGGACAGAAAACAATGACACAAAGTCATAAAATAAGTCAATGTTCTGACTAAAGTGGCAAACCAAGAACTCCAGCCTTTCTTTTAGCAAATGCTGCTTTTGTATTTTTCGCTTCGAAGTTTTATTGCATTTGTTGTTTAAAAAATCCCAGCCTCTGTTCCTACAATATAAGCAATTGCTAGTTTCAGGTGAATACTGTGGATTCTGATTATAAACCATTTGGAAGGAGGTTAGGGTGATGACCTTAGAGTGGAAACAAAGCTAGCCATCCTGAGCCCTGTGTGCACTTTTCTCTTTCTAAGAGAAAATGTAGCACCCTGTGAGGTGTAAGGGTTACTTGTATAGTTGCGAAGAGATGAACTTCACCTGCTGTTTTAGGAAGAATTTGAGGAGAAGAGGACAGAATGAAACAAAAACTGCAGTTGATAAAGCACTCTAATAAACTAGAACCTATCCTGTAAGATTTCTTAATTTTAAATTCTCTGTAGGCAAGTCATAACAGAACAATTTGTTGAAGCAGGAGCCTTGTACCTTTGAATTTAAGACAAAGTGATATGAGACGCTGATATTCAACAGTGTCAGTGTATGTTTAAGTAACTGTGTGATGAAACCTAAACTTTGTGATTCATTATAGTTTCACGTACATCACTGATTCATTGCTGTTGCATAGCATAAGCATTTCAATAGTTGAAATGTTTAAGAAACCTCCACAAATATGTAATTTTAAAGCTGTTGTAGTACTATATGTGTGTATTTATATGATGGTGTTTCAGTTTACAAGAATTAACAACAGAATTTTCTTTTGTAGATGCTGTAGATGGTAGGGAAGAAAAGCCTGCTTCTGCTGACTCTAATGTTAAGCCATCTACTCAAGTTATAGCAGCAAGCATGTCTGCATTTGATCCATTAAAGAACCAGGATGAAATCAGCAAGAATGTCATGTCAGCATTTGGCTTGACAGATGATCAGGTGTCAGGTAAGTAGGGATCTTGTGAAAGAAAAGGAAAGCAAAACACGTTCATAATCGATGACTGAAATCTTGATCTGTAACAAAGCATTTGCGTTCAGAAGTAGTAAGCAGTGTTCTACGTAAACTCCTTGTGTTCAGAACTCTAAAATGTCTTATATTAAGATGTTGTAACTGTGCTTGCTAATTTTTGTATACAAAATGTTGAAATGTTGTTGCTGGTTTTAGCTTGGAGTAGATAATGACTTAATTTAACTTAATTAAATTTTTTAATCTGAATTAATGAAAGGTATTGTTTAGAGTAACTTAGTTGGTATCTGTTAGTGATAGAAAACCACTATCCACTGCTGTGCCTTAGAGGAGTTTGATCTTGCAGTTCAGCTTATGTTCTTGGCTTGTGCTTCTGCTATTTGGGTCAGTCAGTATTTCGTATGACCCTGCCTTTTCTCTGTTTGGTCTCAAATGTAAATAGTGTCAACTTTTTTACTATTAACAAAAAGAAACAACCTAATTGTCTGAATTATGTTTATTCTTTAATGACTGTTGACCCCAACTGGTGGTGGAATGCTAACCATATAAAAACTGATCACACTAAACTGCATCCAGTCAACTCACAGTAATTTATTAAAACAATGTTGAATGTAACAGGGAATGTGATGCAGAATGTGGAGAAGTGGTTTTGCACAGAATCTGCATGAGTCTGGCAAGCCTTAATATGTAGCATTGAAATGTGAAAATAAAACTGCTGTTAGCTAACAGGATTTTCTATGTACTCTTCAACTTGAGAGCAAGTAAATTTTATATGGTGTATGAAGTAGTGAATGATACAAATGGACAAGCTAAAAGCAACTGGAGCTTGTTTCTACAGCATGGCTGCCTTGGCAAGAGTGTGGAGTGATAGGCATAGATGTGCATTGTGTGATAGCAGCTGTGCAGGATCTAATGTTGTACCTGTAGGAGGAGCGATTGTCTTCATATTGGGGTTAGTGCTCCATGGATCAGGTCGATTGAGTGATTTCTTCTTCCGTGGCATGTTTGGAGTATTGTCACAGCATCATTATTTCACAAACCAGATAAAGGTTTGATGGTACTTGAAAACTTAGAGGGCTCCATCTGAACAATGAAGTGGTAGAGTAGAATAGGAAGTACAGCTAGTGTAAAATTGGAGCTGATTTTTGAAGGAGTGGTTTTGTCTTTTGGTACAAAGCCTCAGTGTCTATTAATGCTTTGATCATAGCATTAGTGATGCTTCCATGTTTTTTAGTCTCCGTGATTCTTTTTATAGGGTGAACTGACTTGACCTTGCTTTTGCCGTGCTCTTTTTAAAAGAGCATCGCAGAGGACCATTTAAGCAGGCTATAAGAAATCTCATTTCTAAAGCTGTAATCCTGCAGTTATGTATATAAAGGTAAACCCAGAAGTAGGCAAATATGATTCATTTTCCCCCTAATAAGGGTAATAGCAAAACACAATTAAGTGCTTGATGGATGCGTATTTATATTGTGTGAATATAACTTCCTTAAATTTGAAAATTAAATTGCAGCAATTCTAATACTTGTGCTTAACTTTAAGAGTGTATTTGAAAGTACGTCTCATAGGTAGCATTCGTATAGATAAGAGCTGGAAAGATCCAGGTTTAAGCTCCCTTGTTTCTAACAAAAGTATTCTGCATTCATTTGTAGTATATTATACCCATTCACATGCATGCATATTTCAAAACTCCTTACTAATGTAGAGAAAATCTGAATTCTCCTTTTCCATGTTTTCTTTTGGTACTAGCTGGAATATTTTTCAGAATTATTAAAGTGGACAGTTGCTTGTAGACTGAAGCCTGCCTTATCCTGTTTGGGAGTGCAAATTTAATACGTTCCTTGGAGGTTTTCTGTTCATGTGCTGTTGGTAAAAACACTGTTGCCTGCGCCCATATGGGCCACAGTAAAACACCGGTGCATTTGAAGTGTTTCACGTGATGTTTCACCTTTACTCCAGTGACAAAGAATAGGTATGTAGGCGCGTGTTCTCTCCAAACATAGCAGAGCTTCAGTGTACGTGTGCAAGATTAACACTTGAAGCTGTGGAAAAACATACGTTACACAAGTTTTTATCCCACAAATGGCTGAGGTTCCTCAGCAGGACGACACTTGAATGACCTCGAGACAAGTGGAAAATTCCCCAAAAAATATTTTCACAGGAGCATTCAAATGTGCAAATATATTTAGTTTAGCTCAGGCATGATACTCGGGTGTAAATGTGTGGAGAACGGAAAAAAAAATAAAAAAACATTGCAAGGGAATGGTCTTGTATTAGATGTTTTTTAGTTCAAACTCTGTTCATTTTATGTACTCTATTTTGGTTTTGCTCCTCTAGGACCACCCAGTGCCCCTGCAGAAGAGCGATCAGGAACACCAGACAGCATTGCTTCCTCCTCTTCTGCTGCCCACCCCCCTGGTGTTCAGGCACAGCAGTCACCATACCCTGGAACACAGCCACAAAGTGGTCAGGTGGAAGGTAACCAATGCGTTTTTCTGCTATTTAGGAAGTGAATGATGGTGTCTGAATCTGAGTGGTCAGTAGTTAAGGCTTCCAATTAGCAGGCCTCAAGTTGATAACATAACTGTGAGTTCATCTGTGCCACTATGCAGAAAACTTTTTTCCTCACATGCTATTCAATATGGAACGGCAGGTGGAGCAGTAGCTTTATTTTAAAGGGTAGTGATGGAACAAGAGGAGGATTTTTGTGGTACTGCTTTCTACTTGCATCCATGCTCATTTTACTGTAAGGCAGATTTATAAACACTGCACTTTAAAGCTGCCTGCACACCTCAGTTTGTATCATACCCTGTGTGTTGCGTCAAGCTTTCACTCAGCCAATAGTTTGTTGGCTTGTCTGCCATGAATTAAAAGTGTTGTTTGCTCGTTGCTTCTGTCTAACAAAACAGAGCCATTACTGCATTGATTCTTTACCATGTAGGGTTTTGTGCTGGCCAGGTTAAACCTCATATCTATTTCATATTCATTGGAGTTTTCCTGTGTAACGCTGGAGAGCCTCGCTTGGCTCTCCTTTAAACCCTAAGGTCTTAAGTGATATTCAGATTCCTTTGTACTGTGCCCTTTCACACATTACTTGAATTCTAAAAATAAACCTACTCAGAGGTTTGGACATCATTTTTCAATTGATATTTAAGAGCACTGAGCCTTTGGACCTGCATAGTTCTGGTTGAGACTGACTGTGGAATTGTTTACTTTGGTATTTCTGCCTCTGTACAGAATACAATATTAAGTTGTTTCTGAGCTAGTGTAGAAACAAGTTACAATCCTCTGCTGCTTCCTAAACTGACAAAATTCTGAGGTAAATGTGAGAGGCATTATTGAAGGTGATGACAGTATCCACAGTCACTTGGAATATTTTTGCCTGAAGGGCATCAGTAACATTTTGATAAAACAGAGTATTTGAGCAACTTGTAGTTAGCCATATTTAAGCAGGCATAAATACTGTTGGTTGCAGTGGTGCTTATAAAACACTTATTTTTCTGCTTTCAGGTTTGGTTTTTTTTTCTTACTTCCCTAAGAATTCATGAGGTGATATAAATGAGTCAGCAAAAGATACCTTTGTAGCTTAAAGATAAAATAACTGCTTGGTGGTTTTGTGTGAAAGCTACTTTTGGAAAACAAAGCTTCAGGTTCTTCTATTAGCAGCTAGAAAACTTAATATTAAAAAAATATACTCTCAGCTACTTGTATTTTATGAATTTAGCCTTTTTACTTTATTTTACTTACTTTAATACCATAAGATATGAGGATTTAACTTTTTATATTAAACTAGAACTGAAACAAAGCAGTGGAATACTGGAAAGCTCTAGCCAGCAGTAGGTTGGAACCCTGAATGGCTACAAACACCAGGGAAGGGAAAAAGTCATTGTTTCAACAAAACTCATTTAGGAAAGAAGTTGTCTATGCTTGTGTATCAGAGTAGATGTAATGGTAATCTCTTACCAAAGCTGGGTAATACGCAGGTGATTACCAGGTTTTGAATTTTGTTCATAAACTGAATTGCTTTCTCCAAAGCATTCGAAGACTTTCCTTTGAAACATGAAGTAGCTTTATGTACTTCACTGTTAGGTAGTACATCAGTCCAGTAGTGATCTGGAGACCAGCGTTGTCCGATCCTGCTCTCCCTTCCTGCAGTTGTTTGGATACCTTTTGATGGTTAGGTTTTCCCCAAGATTAGCTTGCACAGATGCTGCTGCTTTCTTGTTAGAAACTAGTTTTAATTTTAATATATCAGTTCACTTCTTAAAAAAGAACCAAAGCTCTCTAAGCTGTGCTTCCCCTTGCACCTTCCTGGTATTTTGAAGATATAGGTAAAACAGTGATGCCAGCTACATGTCAATCATTCTAGTATATCAGGGATTGCTTTTTAATGCCATTCTATGCCAATAAATGATATGATGATTATAATTGGTTATTAGTAATCATTATTTGTGAATACCGAGTCACCTCACCTCTTTGTGCAGATACTTACGAATGGCTTACCTTCCTTGATAAAATTTTAAGCTTTCACTAATTTGAATTAAATTAATATGACAAAGACATTTAAGTATCGTGCTGTCTCTTGTGGCGTGCCTGTGCTTTTGTACCACTAAATCCAGTTGCTGAACACACACAGAAACCAGTTATGTCCAGATGTGGACTTTTTTTTAATCTTTGCTAAAATAGTTGTAAAAGTTCATTCACGTAAGGACTTCACGATCTTTTAGGGAAAAGAAAGTTGTGTGACTATATACCTATTTAGTCCTTTTTCTAAATCACGCTAAAATGGCTGTTTCAGTGCACAGGAACAATGGTAAATGCCGACATATTCTTGACTGCAAAAAGCACTAAATATAAAACCAGATGCTGGTGTTGTAGCTCATTTGTTTTCAGAGTAAAATCTGATGAGAGGGAAAAATGTGTATGTAAGGAGCCATAGGATCCCTTACCGTATTCGTGGCTGTAAATTAAGAATGTTTGCTTGAACGGCACTGGAACCACCTCTCCGCTAATGCTTCAACCCTGGTGAAGACAGCAAGCCTTCTCAGAAAGCCTTAGAATCGTGCTTTCTTTTGTATCACTTTACCTAGTGTCTCCAGCAGGTGCCAGTGTGGTTAGCCTGTAGCTAACGATCTTGACACAGGCGGCTTGCCCCTTGGTTGTTCTCCCAGAACTTACCAATAACAACTATGTTTAAGGAACAAAATTGACTCATTCCAAGTGTCTGATTCTTCATTATCAAACTAGCAGGCTTAAATTACCTTCAAGCCTTGTTAGCACTCTCTTCATTCCACAATAATTGCATACAAAATAAAACTTCAAAGGGACAGTAGAACTACAAAACATTTTGAACACCTTGGCGTGAATGTGAAATACCATTGCTTTCAGCTGTGAGTACCACAGAGAAAAGAAGAAATAAGGAGCTCTGTTACAGCAGAGTGCACAGGGGACTGGGAGGACTTGGAGCAGAGCCAAGTTTCTTTTGTCTGGTACAATTCAGAAGATACAGCCTACAGCATATTGTAAGTCTGGTGATCTCTGCAGAACAAATAATAGTACAGTAGATTTTCACGTCTTCTCCAGTTCAGCTAAGCTTTAGTTTTGGCAGGTAATTGTCTTCATTCTTTGACTGTGCCCATTATTAAATTGAAAAACAGTGGAAGCCTAAAGCTTAAACAGGGCCCATAGGTTAAGTCTAAACAAATATTCTGCCTCTTCTTGCCAAGAAATTGGAAATTAGGAAAGATCAACATTAAATTGGAATAACCAAGCTTAAGAATATATGGTTATGGTTTTTGGTTTTGCTTTAGGCTGTATACCTCTGGATCTCTTTAAAAAAACTTGGCTTATAGTAAGTCAGGTCCTAAGACATGGAAAATGTGGTCAGAATAAACAATCTGAAGACATGTTTAGCTTTTGAAGTACTTTTTACAGTGTAAGTTCTGGAACACTTATTGAGATATTTACTTATTATGGAACACTTATTGAGATATTTAAAGATTCCTGCTGTAACCCACCAGAGTAGCAGTAATTGAAGTGCATGGCTTCTGACATCCTCTGAAAATGGCAAATAGTATGCCTACTGTACAAAATTAGAACTATTTATCCTGCTGGAGATAGATAAACACCATTTAGTTTTCAGAATGTTATGGTTAAGAAATTAAAATTTCTATATTGATTTCAGTTGGTAATTAGGTGGAACACATTCAAATACCTCTGTATTCAGATCTTTTTAAATAAGTTTTTACATGTTGTGAGATAGTTTTGTTTCTGTGATTTTTGAACTATTAGGATGACGTTCACTGTTTGTTTATAAAATAGATAGGGTTCTGAGCTTCATCTAAATAAGTTTTTCATCCATAGGTCAGATGTATCAGCAGTACCAACAGCCTGGTTATCCAGCCCAGCAGCCACAGGCTCAGCCTCAGCAGCAGTATGGTATGCAGTACCCAGGTAAGCAGCTCTCTCCAATGACGGTTTAGCTGTAGGTGATCTCCTTCAATGCCCAACCCTGTGTGCTTCAGCTCCTGGACCTGTGGTCACAGTGCTGAGCAGCCTGAGTGCATCTGGTTCTGATGGGAACTGGCACAATTCATAAATTACCAGTAAGAGAACACTGTAGGTGTCTATTTTTTATACTTAATTGGGGTTCTGGTACCCCAGTCCTACTTGACAGTGACCAAAAGCAGACTTTATTATTAATGAGAATGCATTGCTAGAAAGGTAGGCAAAATGAATTACTATTAAGTATGAGCAGGGTTAACTTCTACAGTCTTGACATTCTAGTAAGTAAGTAACTAAGACATCCCAATTTAGCTTCCTTAAATATTGGGGGTAATTAAAGATGGCCCCTATATCTTGTATCTATAATGATCTCTGTGTACAAACTATGGTGGTATGAACAGTGATTACAATTGTCATTTAATGTATACTTTGCTATTACAAATACTGTGATTTCAGAGAAACTTTCAAGTGATAGATATTTTTTAGTTGTTGATTTTACTGATGCCTCAAGTAAAGGTGCCAGTAGACTTCTAGCAGAGCATTTTAGAGCACTAGTAGTTTATATGCAGCCAAATAGAAAAGCTGGCTTTTGCATATACCCCAAATAAACCTGACTTCAGAACTTCCAGTTATTTACTTTAGAAGCAGCTGGCACCTAATATTGCATAGTATATGCTAGGAAACATAATCCAGCCAAAGTACAGGGATGTAGTTCTGTAACAGAAGATTCCATAACAAATTGCAAGTTGCTTAATACTTGCAGAAAACGATACAAAGCATTTATCACTCCTTGTTTTAAACAGTCTTCCTTAAACTAAACAAAAGACTCCCATACCATTAAGTGACTCGGAGTAGAGCCCGCAGGGCTTTTTTTTGGTGTGCAGTATATACAGTGGGAGTGCATCAGTTTTGATGTAGATGAGAACATTTGCACTTATGAAGAAATTCCATGTTTACCTTGGATAAGAACCCTAGAAAACTTGGAACTGAAGGTTTGTGCCTCAGCCCTTGTTCCTGTGCACTGTGTGTGAGCTGATTGATTTGGGTCTCTAAATGGTATGTTGTTCTCTGCAGATTTCTCATCCCCGCATTTGTAGTTATAACAGTGGCAGAATTTCTGAAGTCTGATTTCAGAAGTAATGAGCCTGTTAAAGTAGAAGGGTCTATCTGACTTTCTTCAGGCTTAAAAAAGCTGACTGGTGGGAAAAAAAGAAAGTAGTTTCCATCTGCTTTGTTATCATCCCACCATTATCTAATTAATTATCTTCTTGGAGAAGTCCCTGTGAAAGCTGTAGTGCAATGCATGATTTGCGTTCTAATCAATGTCATGAAACCACCAAACTGATCTGGGGCTTCTCTTAACTTATTTTGTGATTAACCTAATCTTTTAGAAACAGTCATTTTTGAGGGCGGAATGATAGCCATCTTTGGAGCTCTTGACTTGTAGGATTTTTTTGTTTGTTTTGCTGTTGTTCCCATGAGTATTGTCTCCTTTCAAACGCATGTCCCCCAAGAGCAGGATCCATGCCCATGGTAGCAGGATCTCCTAGGCAGCAATGTGGTTACTTACTCATGGTAGTAAAAGGGGACCCTTCAAATGTTTGTCTCATGGGTAATGTTTGACCTCAGTTTCAAGGTGAGTTTCAGACTTTACTCCAGTGCGTTCTTCAATCCTTACTCTTTCTGTTTAGGGCTGTACACTTTTAATAATTTGTGTGTCTGGTGTTTAATGCTGACAGGACTCCCGTCACTGGAGAGGTTTCATTGCAAGTAGCTGCAGGTGTGTCTCATGATGGATGAAAGTAGCTATTTCTTCACAAAAGGCTTTGTGTCACTTTAAAGTCTTAATATGAGAAGTTTCTTTTCGGAAGCTGTTTTTATACAGAAAAATCTATTTGGGACATGTTTAAATGGAAGTTTTTACTAAAGTATTCTGTTCTGCACAACTTTTTCATATTTAAACCTAAAGAACTGAAAACTCCTATGATTTAATCAAAGGTATGACTTCAATTAAACCCTAACAATATATTCATAACAGTTTAGTTTTGAGTTTTTATTTGGGAAATAGGTTGTATTCTTCCTCTTTTGCCAATGACTACTTTTTCTTTTTCATGTGCTGTGATGGTAAAATACTATTTGTCATTTTTTAATTTTTCAGTCTTGGGAAAACTATTTTATACTATTTTCACTGTTGCTGTGCTGCCACAGTAGTGCATAAAAACAGGCAGTGTGCTTACATGAAAGGCAGGAAAACTTGCAGTTTGTTCTTGGTTGCCCTTTCTGTGCTTACTTCATTGGTTTGCATTTCTCACCTTAAAAAACAAAACCAAAAAAAACCAGCACCCAAAAGGTCTTTCTGCAAGTGTCCTTGGTTCTTTGCTCTCTCTCACCCCATCTCGCTCTGTGCTTTTCCAGCAGGCTACAGTCAGCAGCAGCAAGCCCCGTCGCAGCAAGCCCAGCAGTTCCCAGCCTACAGCCAGCCAGCGGCCCCGGCCCCAGCTGCTGCCTTCCCAGGGCAGCCACAGCAGCTGCCGGCGGGGCAGCCCCCGCAGTACCCAGCAGGCAGCTACCCGCCGCAGCCCTACACCACGCAGGCCTCCCAGCCCGCTCCCTACAGCGGTCCCCCTGGCTCCCAGGCGGCACCCGGTGCCTACCAGCCGAGGCCTGGCTTCACCCCCCCACCCGGCAGCACCATGGCCCCCGGGCCTAGCACCCCCAACCCCTATGCCCGCAACCGGCCGCCCTTCGGCTCCCAGGGCTACACCCAGCCGGGACCTGGCTACCGGTAAGGAGGGGCTGCCAAACACGGGCAGCCGGCCAGCTGGCATGTACGATTCCATCCAGACAGACTCCAGGTTTTTTAATTTAGATTCCAAAACTGTAATGAGGCAAAACTATAGCTGGTAATTAAATTCTGCTGGGGGGAGGGGAGCGACCAAATGAATCTTTCCTGCTTTAAATTGTATCTGCTTCCTAGTTTAATTTGGGGCTGGGTTGTTTTGGGGGAAACACTACCTAAATGTCTGTAAAGTGATTGACATTCTAGCTTGCCTTGTTTGAAGGGTATGAAAATGCTAGTTGGAAGTTCATAGCCCACTTACCAGGCTTGGTTTTACTAATACTGTGGTGTACTAAATTAGATTCATTCTGGAGGTAAAACTAGATATGATGTATTATAAATTGTAATGCTCACATGGAGAACTAATAAAACCCCTGAATCTATTATTTGCTTGATATTGATTTTAGCACTCTGGTAATACGGAATAAAGCTGTGTTGACAAGTGTGTGTGCTGGGTGTACAGATATCGAGCAAAGATCAGTGGCACTCTAGGTAGTAGAAGAGACAGATTTTTAGGTCTGTAAATAGAGCAGTGTTGTGAATACAGATGGCTTTTGCAGAGGAGGTGCAAGAATAGATGGTTTTGCGCTTGTCTGCTGTTGTTAATGGCTGAGAAACCCTTTTACCAAATGAGTAGGAACCAATACATAAAATCTTAGAGCCCCTTACCAATTTCACTTTAATAAGGGCATGGGGAGAACTGGTTTTATTACTTGAAAATTTAAGCCAACTATGTATTTTTAAAAAAAGAACTCTTAAAAAGAAACAATTTTCCATAGGTTCTTTGCCACCCAGAAAAACTTGAGTGCATTTCTAGTGACTGGATTTTGAGCCAGTAAAAAGCAGATGAAGAGCTGTAACAAATTCAGTAGACCATATAACAGCAGAAGGTAAAAGCATTCTTCCAGTTAATATTTTCCATCTTATGGATGCTAGGGATACATGAAACTAAGTAGAGAATAAAAAAAAAGTGAACTGGAGCAAACTCCTTGAACTCTCAGAAAGACAAATTAGGAAATAAAGTGAGTGAAAGTATTGCTGCCTTCAGCATCCTTAATCATTGCTGCTCTCCCATCAGACTTACTATCCAATGAGCCGTAGCTGTAAGTCCAGCTCTTTGTGCTCATCAGACCTAGCACAACAGTTTATCACGCTATTTCACATGTGCCTGTTTCAAAACAAACTGCTTCCTGGAATAATAGCATTTGCCACAGAAACTAACATTTGTTTTCATGTAAAACACTTAAGAAAAACACTTGATTAAAAAATATTTTATTAAGAGTACAGTGTACCTGCAATGTACTTTATAAGGCATTTTCTATAAATGACTAATATATATATATGCATGTTCCTGTTCATATTTTTCAATACATTAGTAATGTAATGAATGACACCTTTTAAAAAAAACCCTACATCTCTTTATTAAATCATAAATGTTCAAGCAGTACAACAAGTAGCTTTGGGAGAAGTTTTAATCAGAATTGCTGTAAAGCAGTTTTAAAGTTCAGTTATTGCTCTTTCCCCTTTGTCCCCAGTGAACAATATTTTAAACCGCATTTTTTAAAGATAAAATAAATCTGATTATGCTGTTATAAGTAGCGCTTTTTTTTCCTGTTTCATTTATCTTTCCAAGTCACCCCCCCCACCCCCAGCACTCTACATACATTTAGCTTTTGAACCAATCTCCGTCTCTGAAAACTGCATTATCATGCCAGTTTCATCTTTTTGTTCCATGGACACATGTACCTGTCTGCTTTAACCGGGGGAAACCAAACCCACCAACCAACCACGGCCGTGTTCACGGGCGGTGGCTCTAACTCTGCAGCAATAGGCTGAACATTCTGCTTAGCTGGAGCTGAAGCATTTGAAAACAAACATGGAAAAATCCCAGTTACTTGATTGTTCAAAGCTGCGTGTATAGCAACCTACCTCAGCGTTTTGGCAGGAGTATGAACTTCAGGCTAACTGGTTGCAGGATATGAAAAGTTTTAGGGTCTTTTCTATAATTTACGACCAAGGAGACATTACAGATCTATCTGGACAGGTAGTTTATGGCACCTATTTTAAAGGACAACCAGTGAATATTTAAAAACTAATGCATTCCATGACCAGCTCTGCCGTACCTGTGCCTTAAACATTTATTAGAACATTGTGATAAATAATATACACACTGCATCTTTTAAAATATCATATAAACCATACCTCAAGGATAGGGAGCCAGCTTCCCTAGACATTATCCTACAATGTGTCCCTAGCCTGTTTGGGATTTTTGTAATCAAAAACAAATTTGTAAAACGGTAACTACAGTAAGCAGCCTATGCTATTACACAATTAATGTAGTATTGGCATTAGACTTGTATAAACCTTTGCACATCAGCAAACTTATTTAAGTGCCAGGCAAACCATAAACATTTCCATCTTCGTGCCTGTGTTCAGTTGGTGGGGGGTGTAATTAAGTGCTGGGCCTTGTCACCAAGTTCATGTCGCATCTACCATTTCCCAGGTATTGATGTTCCACACTCATACCAGCGAACATAGTTAATGTGGGTCTCCCCACCTATTTTTCCAAATTTGACAGGCTCCTGACGCACTGCCCTGAAAAATCCTGGAAGAGAGAACAGAGAATTATTTGCGTGTAGCCCTCAGACACTACCTTCCTTTGATTTCCCTGTGCAGTTCGTCCACAATTCAATTAATGGCCGAACTGCTTGCTCTGCTGCTAACCTATCTGACACAAACAAGTTGGTCTCCTGCTCCTGCATTGATAGCGCTATGAAATAGCTGGCATTTGTCCACCCAACTCAAACAAAAGTGGAAGCACTTGAGATTGCTGCTGCCCAGAGCAGGCGTGGTGAAGCCTGCCTCTTCTTGAGACTTGTAGTGCCAGCACCCACCCGTGGATGGTGCTGGCAGGACGGGGCCAGTGCCCACTCCATCCTCACCTATGGCTTCTGGAGTCTTCTCTAAACAGGAGGCTGTTCCTCCTTCCAAAGTTACGATGATTAAATACTCCCCACTACAGCAGCATTAACACACCAGTGAACCTAAATAAAACTGGACAGTTGAGGATATTTCATATTATCTTCCCACCCCAAACAAAGAAATCGTACCTCCTGCTTTAACTCCATGGCACTATACACGCGTCCTGTTCCAACAATTGACGCTAAGTTAAAAATTCAAGCGAGCAATTAGTGCCGAATCCAACCTGCCCATCAGAAATGTATGTGTGGCTAAACCATGCATGTGTGCGCACACAGATGTGCACGGGCATGTGCAAAATATTGTTCTGCAACTAATGTACAAAAGCAGGTCTGATTCCCTCCCTGCACTTTGGGTCAAACTTGTATGTAGTTAATTCCAGTTTGAACAGAACTCAACTTGCCAGTCAGGGAGGAACCGAGCAGTAATGGACAATACATCTGTTTTCCTCTGTTCAGTTCATTTACTAGAAATATTAAATACAGGAAAGGTGGGGATAATTTTTGTTTGGGATTTTTTTTTTTTAACTAAAAATGAATGTATCTCATGAATCCACCCAGTTAAATCCAGTTGCTGAAAGCACATAGGTTTTAACTGTCTTTTAAGCTGAGATGGTGAACTTTTATGTAAACTTTTTGGAAGAGTGATAACAGCTGAGAGGTCTGCTGTCCTAGAAACAACAAATTGCATTCATACAATGCCTTATATAAACAAAATACCTTCACGGATGGGCAACACTGACTGGGAAAGGAAAAGCAAAGCCTGGGAAAGGAAAACCAAAGCCTTGAAAAAGAAGAAAAGAAATAACAGAAGCAAACACCTTTTAGATTTTGGCACTTCACTTTAATCTCCCACACCTACCTTGATGCAATTCCGTACTTCTGTAAGGTGTTTTATAAACGAAGCACTACATACAGGTAGGTTTAATCAACACACTGACATTGCCCTGAAAACCATTTTGATATTTTCCTCAGTAAAATATTCCATGACGCACTCGGAACGCACGCCTGTATCAATACAGCCTGCATTCTTACCCCACGAGGGGGTGGGATACCTCATGCTGGCATTGCTGCAAACAATCAAGGCGGGAGTTCAGCTGACAAAAGTACAGTTTTCTTACTCTCAGGCCTCAGCAACTTATGAAAAATAGCTAGGCAGGTCACAGCTGCGTTTAGGACATCCAGTCCCATGCCCATTTAGACCAGTCTGGAATTCTAAGCACCTGGTTCAAATTAGCGCACACAAAATTACTACAGCATGAATTACATTTTCCAGTAATAAATTTTTAGTGTCTCATTAGCATTAAACAAAGCTGGTCAATGCCCAGCCAGTGATTTACTGCTCTTCAAACCAACCTCGATAGTTTGAACGTAACACTTCGTGCCTCTCTGCAAACTCAAATTTGTGGTTGTGTTTAAATATGCTAATACCAACTGTGAATAATCTGTTGGAATGTTTAAACAGGAGAGAGGCTGTTTGCTACCTAACAGAACCCGAGTCATAGCTTTGTTTTAATAAGTTGTTCATGTTTAAAAACCTCTCAACTCTCTTCTGTCTGCAAAGCCAGTAGTCCCTTTCCATTTCCCACCCCAGCAGTGGGCGCTGAATTCACTGACAGGAAAAAGGAACACAAACTAAGAAAATGCTAAGGTTTGCTACAGAAATGGGCAAAAGGAATTACCATCTTTGATTGGTAGATCTTCTTGCTGTCCTGTCCTTCCATCTAAGAATGAATCTACAAATTGGCAGTGATCTTCTCCATGGCCCCTCTGGTCTCCAATGTTATAAAATTTTCCTGAAAGCAAAGAAGCAGCAAAGTTGAAAATCCATATCCATTTTAGTGAGGGGTTATTTCAAAATATCACCAGAAGCAATGGGCTGTGCTCTTTATTCTGTGAGGAAGCCAAGGTGAATGCTACAAATCTTTTCCTCTCAGGATCCGTAGCTGCCATTGAAATGTTACGTGCATACTCCAAGTACAGTGCTCATGGCTGTGAACAAAACTGCCCCATTCCTGTCCAAAATATAGACTTGAATGTATTTTTTCCCCTCCTTACATTTCATATGGTAAGTGAAATTCCATTATTACCTAGAACCTCATCCTAATTGCTTCAAGTGATATCCTTTAACAAATAGATGACCTTGGTACAGTAACTGCTTATCCAGAGCATGAAGTGTGCCCTCTATTTATTTGCAGGATTGCTTAACAGGGCACTTGATTGCAACTGAGTAGAAAACAAGGTCTCAAGTGCCCCATGCAGTGCTGAGATTATGGGCTGTGCTTATCCTGTTAACAAGAGGACTCACAGTGAAGGAGTTTTGACAGAGAGATGTTTTTACTTAGTGATTTGATTTGCAAGACTTTA
Source organism: Phaenicophaeus curvirostris (assembly GCF_032191515.1). Classification (NCBI taxonomy): domain Eukaryota; kingdom Metazoa; phylum Chordata; class Aves; order Cuculiformes; family Cuculidae; genus Phaenicophaeus; species Phaenicophaeus curvirostris. The sequence continues at coordinate 91,590,497 of NC_091392.1, forward strand.
GTATAATTCAGTTCAGAAGATGGATGAAAGCATGATACCTTCTCTTAGGCCTTGGCAGGAAACCTTTTCAGATAAAATTAGCATTTTTTTTTAACTTCTTTCATGGCACTTGTTCTTAATGTGTTCAACTTTGGGTTGTGAGGTTGAAAGGAAAGGTGAGAGCGTTTGGAAATAGGCTTAATACTCAAGTATATGCTAAGCAGAAAGTCCAGCTACTCTTTAGATGCTGGGTGTCTTGTAGCCTTGAATTTGCTCCAATGAGGCCATTTGAGAAGTGGTGAGATGCCTTGTAATACTGCTCCCTGAAGTGCAATTCATAACAGAGCAGCCTACCAATAAACTCTGCCTGTCTCATATTTTTGTGATCTGATCGATACTTTGCCAAAAATTCTCACCTCCAGTTGATGGTCTCACTGCATGCAGTTCTTTTTATTTATTACTATCTAGTTTTGGCTGCAGGCATGTTTTTTCCATTGGAGAACTGGTCAGAGGGAGTTCCTCTCAGCAATTTTTTCATCTGAAATTAAGAACATTCAGGCTGCCCAAAATAGCACTTTTTTTTTTTTTATTCCATGGCTGTGGAAGGTCACACTTAGAATTTATTTTTTTCCTCCCCTCAATAAATACTTTTTTTTTTAGGTGGCCTGCTTTTCTGGAATGCTGACAGTGACTGCTCTGGAGAACTGTTAAATGAGGTCAGCAGTGGATGCTGGTTTATAGAACAGTCCTGGCATGTGTAACGTAGATCAGATTTTCTTCATGAGAGACAAAATAAAACATGTTTTTATGGCGAGCTCAAGAACAGTAACTTATAGATGCACACACAGTCGTTTGGCCCACAATGTAACCTATGCATAATTCAAACAATTGTTATATATAAATTAGCCGCATTCTTAGTGACCAATTCTTTCCGTAATAAAGAAACATACTTAAAAATACTTAGCTAACAAATAACTAGATTTATCTTTCTCTTTTGAGGATAGCAATTCTGTTATAAAGTAAATTAATTCCCCCTATGCCAGTGTTCCCTTATGGGTGGTCTTAAGAAAATTAGATACTATCTTTTTTTTACACACTGTGAATTCTGCAACACTAGCAGTATAAATTCATGCTAAATATCAGCACACAAAGATACGGTTGTTGTATATGCTTTACACAGCAGCATTTGTACAATGTGCCCAAACTCCCAGATTTCAAGATCAATAAGCTGCTTAAACAGCAAAGCTTTGGAAGATATTTTCAGCATGAGGTGGAACTCGGACCTCAGCACAGCCCTTCACTGCCAGCCTGCTGCCCATCTGCCTGGTGCTAGCTGAGACCCTTCTGCTGGTCTCAGTGGCATGATGAGACAAGATGTGACAGTGAAACTCATCAGAACGGAATTGACTTCAAATTGGAAACTCTCTCACTCACACATAAGAGTTCTGTGCCATGGCAGTCTTGCTTTAGAAATGGGAAAAGCAGCTTTCCTTCTTAAATATTTCAGTTTTTTCAAATATTGTGACAACTGGTCAGTACTGGTTGTAGCAATTTGAGTGCAAGAACCAGGTTTAGCAAGTATAATGAATACAATGTGGCTACCATCATCTTTCTCCAGCCAAGTTAAATCACCAATCTTCCAGCAAGAACAAAAACAATCTAATGAAAATAGGAAAATGGGCTTCTGATATACTAAACTTTTCTTCTAAGACTGAAGTATCTTTCACTGCAGTGTTAATTTGCTTGATTTAGGGCTGAAGACTAGTCTTGCTAAATTAGCACTGCTATTTCCTCTCCTGGCTGGTTTTGTGGTACTCTATGCCTCATTGCCAGTGTTTGTCATTTGATCACAGCTGGTTAGTACAGCAACAGCTGAATGAAAGATGCCTCTGCTCAAAACAGTCTTTGTTATGCACATAATGCCAAGATATTATTTATGTATGAGGTATTGTACTAACTATTAATGACCAGGCTTTCCTTCCTTGTCTGTGCATGGAAGAATGGTGCCAGATCCAAGACCAGGCAGTTTAAAATTATATCAGCATGGTCTGCCCTACACTGCCCTGCTGTTTCCTCTCTATGTTCTCACATATGGAGAATAGCTCCTGTGAGGTGCTGAGCTTTGAGACGGGACTACAGCTGTGGTTGAGTGTTGATTCTTTCAGCCACAGCTTCTTGTTAATTTCATTGAATGGGATGAACATGCTGCCTAACTTGCATTCAGAGACGTTTGCTATACACAGCTGTATTGTACTCTTTGTGTTCTGAATGCTGTACTAACACCATTGTGATAGAATTGTCCATGCATCTCTCATAAAAGATCATATGGGAGAAAGCCAGGAGATTGGAGTGGATTATAAGAAGTTAAAACGCTGTATTTATAAGCCTCAAAGTAGCAAAGTAACAATATATTTATCAAATGGTTTGGGAATGACTGGTCCATTGTGGTCTAAAATTAGGTCCTAGTTCTCTAATTAAGAGCTATCTAGGCTACACTTTATATGCAAATTCAGTACCTTTACACTATTTGCCACTAACTGGCAGAGTCCTGATCCTTATCAATTTTCTGTATCACCCTCAGGATACTAACAGGTACTGTGAATCAGATGATCACCAAAGAAGAGTAACTTTTGAGTCTGAAAATTCAATATCAAGCACGTCAGTGATTACTAAGCACAAGCAGATTTATGTTTATGATTAATCTGGCTATGGACTAGATTAAACATACCTAATCACACTTAGCAGAACCTATCTTGTTAAATCTCTTAGTTCTGGAACAAACGTGTGTTTAGAAGCGTATAATGTGGACAACACGGGCTTGAATGTCTCTTACCTGTAAGTGAATCACTGAGGTATATCTTGTATCTCAAAGAATTGCACAGCTGCACACCTACAAACTTCTTATACCAAGTCCTCTTTACGTATTGTTTCCCTTTGCATTCTGAATAGGTATCTGAATTGAATGGGATTTCGGTCCAGATAGCATCCTTTCCCACTGCAGAAGAAGAAGAAAGAGGCTGAAGGATGATGCTGCATACAAAATCATGTGCAACTGATATATTTAAAAACGTAGAATTGGAAACCTTGATAGAGCAGAATGCACTGTAACACCTGCATTTTGAACATGGAAAATATTTCAGGAAGGCACCAAAGGGTGCAGATATGATTGATACAGCAAACTGCTTCTACTCTGTGTGTGGTGCCAGTTTGGAACGAGCTCATCCTGGGACCTTAGTAAGGGGACAATGTTTGTGTGCTGGCGAAACTCTTGTTTAGAAAGTGTAATACAGTCACTGTTTTTCAGTGGGTTCATGCCAGGACAGTCAACAAAAACAGTATGTGATTTAAAAAAAAATGTACATAAAATGTCACATGATTATGTGGAAAAACATAGCGTCTTGGTGTATGTAGAAGTCCATTACAAATGCAAAAAGCAGCCCAATTTGCTTGAACAGAGTCTGCTGTTCTTCAAAAGCCTGGTCCACCTCCCACTGAAGACAGCAAGTCTTCTACGTGGCCTAAAGCAGAGATGGATCAGGCCTCCAGAAGCAGAGAATTTTTCTAAATCACAATGACAGATAAATAGTATCCTCCAAGTCGTGCTCTGTTAAGTCACTTAAAATGCGTAAACTAGCTTAATCATTTCACAGAGCTGTCTTTTGCTTTAATGACAAGGCTGAGAAAATATGAGTCTGTCCTTTGCTCATTTATGTACATTGGTTTGAAGCCATCCCAGCTGCCATCGGAGCACCACATCACATTGATTGCATTCCGCTCAGGTATACAAACAGCCTGGCATGAATTCCTTTATCAGGGGCGTGGGTGGAAGGAGTGAAATCATGTGTGAATGTTGTTTGATTCCATAACTCACTTAACTGGTGCAGTACAGCCACCCCCTCTTGTAAAGTTATGCTATCTCACTTCTGAAAAAAAAAATCCTGATCAGAAGACACTATACTATTTGTGAAAGGCTTACTTGAAATTGGCTCGCTCACTCTTGGGTCCGCTGGGGAAAGAAAATAAACATTCAATCAGTCACTGGAAAATGAACTTGCCCAATATTTCAATGGAAAAGTATTCATAAGTGATTTTCTACAGGTAACACACCGTAATTTGTGAAACACAGAGTGTTTCAGGAGCACAATTCACTTTCGTATTAAATTAAATTAAAAGACATACATTACTTAAGTGAATATAGTACCAATGAACTTTTAAAAATTTCACTTATGGTACAAAACCAGTCAAACACAATTCTAGTAAAAACAAGTTTAATCCAGTAACCAGCAAAACTCTACTGCATCTTTTTTTAAATTTCAAAAACTAAATAATAAAAACATGTCTCTGTAATACCTGCCACACAGAACTTGGCTATGAAAGACCAAAAGTGAGAAATGGATGTGTGCAATTAAGAAAGAATAAAAATGACTGCTTAATTTGTCCAAGCTAAATACAACACAGAACATGAGCCTTGTCATTCATGAAAACTGCACTTGGCATAAATATGTTTTGCAGTTTTAATAATCAAGGATTACAAAGACTGTATTCACCATTTTTAAATGTGTGGCACAGACTGAACTTATCCCTGACTAATCCCTTGCTTAGCCAAAACTCTCATCCATCAGCGACAGCGCTAGACGAGGACTACTATATATTACACCTGGCTCAAAACACAGATTGAGAAAGTTCTTTTAAAAAAGCTGAATCCATTTTGTGTTTTACATGGTCCTCAAGTACTATCAAGCAATAAATGCGTCTACAGAAAACAAAGTATCTTGTTTGTATGAAGTCAACAAGTCAACTGCAGTTAGACTCATGGGGAACTGGAATAGAAAAGCAAAGGCAGTCTCTAATTCTCACCTCTGAGTCAGATAGGACTTAAATTGGGAAGTCACCAATGGTCAAAATAGGCTTGTATACACCTCTTCAACGGCTTCACAGGAGAGTAAACAGGATGGAAGGGGACATGCTGGGACATCGACTTTTCCCAACTGCCATTACTCAATCCTTACTTCAGCCAAAAGACATCACTGATACATGGCTGCCTCATTTGAACAGGTAGCAAAAGTGCCCGTAAACACACCAGCCCAAAGAAGAACCCTCTGTTCCCCACACAGAAGTCATCAATGAGTTTGACAGATATAAAAAGGTTGGGAATATTAATCTTAAAAGACTGAGTCTTCTCTAAGTATAAACTTAGTTTCTTCATAACAACCACCAGACAAACTCTCTGTGCTCATGATTTTTTTTGCCTGCAGCCTGGACATCTTTTATCCTCACATGATATAGGCCTGATCTCAGGCTGACCAGCCAGGTACTGCCATAACATGCTTAGTAGTAAAAAGACAGTCTAGAGACAGTAAAGAGCAAGACTAATTGTGCAAAATGAAGCAAGAGAAACTTTCTTATATCCCACAAACACAGAGAGCACTGTAAACAACGGTCAGACCTTTGGAAGTTCTTACCTGATTCAGTACTGAATGCCACGACATTGCTACTTGGACCTTCACCAAGTGGGTTTCTAGGTTTCACATGGAATTCATAACTGGGGAATAAAATAGGAGAGATCAGAATTTTGCAAGCTAACCACTCTTTCAGAGCCTGTAGCAAACAAACTTCCAACACACCTCTTGTGGTGACACTTGCCTCCTAGACAAGAACAAAAAGACCTCATTTCTTGCTCTGGAGACACTAGAGATATTCTTTGTTTCAACTGTATAACACCTCTCTGGAAACATAATGCACTGATCTTTTGATAATTCCTTGCACGCATACCATTAGTGTCTGATTTAACACACCACTATTTTAAGTCCGTCTCACGTGCAGTTTCAGTCCTGGCAAAGAAAGCAGTTCAGGTGACGGCAGAAGCAATCTGATAAGCAGGGATTGAGTAAAGGATGTTACTATTTATTTGCACGTTTTTCATTCATAAGAACACAAATGTCCAATTCAATGTCTCTTAGGCCCACTAACAGTGACAGATAGGGCCAGTGGTGAGATGCAGGGCATGTCTTCCAGGACAGGAGCTCAGCCAAGGCAAATATCCAACTGCTTGAATATAGAATATATGTTAACAGCAAATATATGAAGTAATGAAAAGATGCCATGTCGTGTCTCTTTCTTATCGTTTCATAGTAGTGTCACACAACACCAGTCTGTACTGTAGTTATCCCATGATCTTTTTTCATCACTGCTGTGTTGGGAACCAAACACAGGGCTATGAAAAAGGAATAAGATGGAAGAAAAAAATACAAGCCAGACTCCTCTGCTTAAACCTCTCCCACCCCTCAATACTTGGCTAACAGTGATGGACAAACAAGACAAAGCATTTTCTAACGCTGCAGGTCAGATGAAACTTACATTTTCAACTAGAAGCTCTAGGTAAACAGCTATTGAAAGACAGTCACAAGTCTAGAACATGTTACACAGAAGACACCAGCCAGATGAGGCAGGAGAGAGTTAAAGGGTGGATGCTAGACACAGCTAATGTCTTACAGCAAGGGCAGAGTATTTCCCTCCTCTCAGCACACACTATCCCAGCAAGCTGCTTGTCAGATCTTTTGGCTTCAGGCTGGCAGCACTTGGAAATTTCTCGCTGCTCAGCAACAGCTCAGTGCCTCCCTGTAGGACCTGCATGCCCCTTGTGCCGAAGCACCCTGATAAGTAGCACGTATACACCTGATGAGCTGCATCCCCATTGTAATTTCCCCATGAGCCATAAGCAATCATCTGTCCCATGCAAGTCACCTACAGCAAAATTTTTCATATGCTTTAAGTATTTACATGGTGAATCTCTCTTAACACGGAGTGTTTTTTCATCAGCAAGAGAGATCCATAGGGCACGAGTCAAAGGGACTGTCAGCTTGGAAAATGAGCCCTAACTTTGAGACTAAACACAGAGAAAAATGAGAATCCCAGAAGTGGGCATTTAAACATCCAATTCTTGACTCATGAAGAATCACTTACCAAGGATAACTTGGTAGCTTGTGACTATAACGTAGCTTTGAAACGTATTGATGAAAGTGTTTCCAAACAGCAATTTTCTAAAGAAAAAAGCCATACCATTCTCTGCATGGCTGGAAATTTGTAAACTCCATTTGCAAGTCCCTACAAGAGACAGAATAATTCAATCCAAACTTTGGATTACCTCTCATTGTTTCTTGGCTTCTGCAGAACCTGAACCACTCACTAATTAACCTCAGTGGTCTAATCATGAAGTGCCAAGCAACTGTTTTCCATCTACAGTACTTCTAAGACAATATTTAACTTTGAAATTGCTTACATAAGCAATTGCCTTTATTTCTAGGGTTTTCTTTTCTTTTTCAAGGAAAATACTTATAAAGATTGGTATGCTGAACAGATGCATTATGGATAATTCATGGACATTTCTAAGTGAAATGAATAAAGCTTCTATTGAGCTTTAAAAACTCTGTTTAGAGTAATCTCAACATTAATTCAAACGTGCTGCAAGAGTGTTTCGAGAACCCATATTACTCTACTTTGGGAGGGAGATTTTACATAAATAATAAATTAAATAATAAGTTCTAGGCACAAAATATTCTTAATGATCAACTCCAATTTGTTTAAACAAATACTTGCTTTTAAAAATTGGTTCTGAGCAGTTAATAGTCACATTGAGCTACATGGCACAGCAACTTTTTGTTCAAGAAGTATTCTCATCTAGCAGGAAAGGCCATTATGCAGAGAACTGCAGCAAAGCAGTTGCAGATTCCTTCTGAAGAATTACTGAAGCATAAATGAAGAGTTGCTAATATGTTCTGTTTTTTAAAGAAATAGCTAGAAGATACATTTTGGACAATGTAGAAATTGATGCTTGCCTAGAGATAAAAAGACTCCGAAGAAGTTTTTCTGTTTCCTTCACAGCAGGAACACCTTATATAGAGCTATTACTCTAGCTTTGATCATTGATAGCTCAAGTTGGCAAATTCTATTGCTTTATGATTTGACCTTATGGATGATAATAATCAATTTATGTCCCTTTGCATGAAAGCAAAAGAAAAATATGAAGAGCACTGCCTAGGATTCCTAGGGGTTTTTTTATTCCATCGGACTGGCTACAAGAAAAGGAGAAATACTGGGGTCTAAGTCAACTCTCTTCAGGGACAACTCTAACCTTAATCCCAACCCTAATCCTAAATCTGAAACAAGCCATGAACCTAACTCTAACAGCTCCCCATGGACTGTTGTCCCTTCCCACAAAACCTGAGCAGGTGAAATGCTTTTATGGAACTGGACTGGCCAACCACGGGGACTCACAGGGTAACGGTGCAGACAAGTGTGAACCGCAGATAAAGATCAACAGTCAGCATATCTGGTTCTCAGCTGAATGTGCAAGGGTTTCACAGAATTTGCAAGCTGGATTTACATGCCTCTCTCAGGCAGAAAAACACAAGCTGGATAAAACACTGGAGGATTTTGAAAGGAATTTAAGTATTTTTCTGATTTTTTATACAAATATGTGGTCCTCAAGGGCTGACATGCTCTACTTTGAGTTGCATACGGCAAGATTCTTCATATGTAACAGTCTGGTTCTCCCCAAAATTTAATCTGATGCGTTTAGACCCATTGATTCTCTTAACTCCATAAAAAGACCAAAGCAAGAACTGAAGACTGAATATTTTCCAAGCAGTGTTTTTTGAATTGTGGTCTAGGGACCACTAGGATCTCTGGACAAGATCAAACCAGTTGGGAAAATCATGGCAAGATTGAAATAAAGAACTAACTCCTAGACAGATCTCAGCTCATGGAAACTTATAAACAAAACTGGAGAAAAGCAAAGTAAGAAAGAATAGCCAAAGTTTAGCTGTGCTAGGCAGAGGACTCTCTACTAATAGTGTTAAAGAACAATTTTTTTCAACAAAGATCTATAGAATTTTACCATTTCATGGTACATGTTTTCACAGGTGCCCAAACATCAAAGGCTCCTTTCCCCTGTCATGTTCAGTCCTGAAACAATAATAGTGGCTGCAACAGTACAAGAACAACAAACAACCATGTTTGGGGATGAAAATAAGCAACAAGTTGACCGAACACTTAAGGGGAGAGAGAGGAAAAGTTAGACTGAGCTCACAATTTGATAGATTTTACAAATCTAACTGTAACTTTACAGTCATGCCATGACTGTCTTCATAGAAAACCATTTAAAGTCTAACTTTCAGTGTGCCACATGAAAGATCCGAAAAATAAAAATAAAGTGGTGAAAAAGGGTACCTGCTGCGGTCTTATACACACAACAGGGGAGGGGAAAAAGCTTAGAGGTTCAAGAAAGTATGTAGGACAAAGTTAATAAAGGGATATAGGAAAGCTATGTAATGATTATCCCATGTCTACCTCTTAGCTAGACTTATTCATGAGAAACTGGAGTCTATATTCCATCTTTTTATCTGTGTTGCTCTGATGCCAAAAATTCATCTACCCAATATATGCAGCAATCTAACATATGTCACACTTCTAACATCTATAAAATTTCTATTCTACAAACTACGCCTACTAAATCCTCCCAAACTGCATGAGACAGTAAAAGTCATTGTGGAGATTAAATGGACTTGACTTAAAGTAATTACTGTGCAAGAGCTTATTTTTCCACCATAGGAAATTGCTATTCCACATGGAACTTTGGCAGACAGAGACACTCCTGCCTTTCTCAAATCATGCAAATGTAGAAGTCTGAAGACTGCAGAACTGAAAGTAGGTGAAGGGAGATTTTCACCATAAGAGGATGACTGGAGCAGCTGATTACAGTCCTAGGACTCCAGGTCAATTGCTGGGGAGTTGCTGATGGTTTGATGACAATCATGCAGGACTGTCTCAACATATTGAGCTTCTCTGTCTCTGCAGAGCGTGCTTGGATAGCAGTATGATCAGACGTTGCTAATAAAACTAGGTTTAAGAGAAGGAGACAAAACAAGAGAGAAAGAAAGGAAGTGCTGGGTTTGTCTGGGGAGTCTTTCTGCTAATCAGGTTGGAAGAAGGGCCAAGAGAAACAGGAAATGCTTACCCATGAACCCTAACATCAACTGCAGTTTGCTAGAGAAATCTGTTACTTTTGTAATAAAGAGTAAAAAATCTTCAGCATTTTTGTGCCACTTTCTGCATTTTTCTGCATTGTAACTTCCACTGTAGTTCTCATCTTTTGATCCTTATTAACAATAGCTGAGCTCTCTGCGTCCATAGATTTTTCTTCTTGTATGGTATTGACATATTTTGGGTGCTAGCTGAGATACAAAACAATCTTAGATAATGGTAATAACAGCATGAGCAGGAAGGTATTAATTATTCTGAATAAGTGCACGAAAAGCCTATTCAACAGAAGGCTGAAGACTTACTTGGTAGCGCTTTTATGTAAATCATAGTAACATTCTCTTTTTGGTTTCATGACTTTTGTAAGACAGATTAAAAACTTTTTGAAGGAAAACATCTACACACATTATAAAAAGTATGGTACATGTATATATACACAACATATTTCATGTTTACTTCATTTAAGGCACGGGTGGACGAGGTGCTGAGGGATATGGTTTAGTGTTTGGTAGGAACGGTTGGACTCGGTGATCCGGTGGGTCTCTTCCAACCTGGTTATTCTGTGATTCTGTGATTCATGTTGGTTGAGTATTTGGGGTTTGGGTTTTTTGTTTTTTTTTTTTTAATTTAAGTTTCCTGTTCTTTATATCTGTCAAGAGACCTCATGGCTCGAAATATACTTTGCCTTGCAACACAATCTAACCCAGAAGTCCAAATGAGACCACTCAAAATTTATTTTAAAAGTAGTAAAGTACATTTGAAATCACCAAACTACTTAACCAGGCAAAGGGATCAGTACCTAAAGGGAAGTTTTACAAAGCTGTGGATTGCAAGCATCACAGGCATTTTGTTTCTTATGTATACTTTTTTTCTACGCCAGTAGGCTGGTGGAACTGTCCTATACTTTAATGGCTACCTGATTTTCCCCAGAGCTACTTGATACATGTCTGACTGAAGTCTCAACATTTTTTCTTTATTACTGTCCAATTACTGCTGAAACAATATTTTCAACCATATTCAGACTCTTGTATTGAAGGCTTGTATAGAAATTAGTGCTGCAAACTTTCCTGGGCACTAGTGGTGTGAATCTATTTGCCCTTAAACAAACCAACAGAATGAAAGAGGAAATATATAATTAATTTAAAAAAAAATTCACGATACGGCAGGGATACGGATATAAGAATTGCATATTTTGGCAGAGAAACCAGCATAAAGAGCAGAAAAAGTCAAGTTGGTACTCTATTAGACTACGGGAAGACTTAAACAAATAAATAAATTTTAAGGAGTTAGAAAAAAACTAGTTAAAAAAATCCCAAACTCCTAAAATTCCTTTGGAAATGGGAAAATAAAATTGGAAGCAAAAGAATATCAACATCTGCATTTAATTCTGCAGGCTAGGGAAGGTCCATGAAAAAACTGCAGGTCAATGAAACTGATTTAATGAAGGAGGAGATGCAGATAAGCACCATCAATACTACACAAGAGACAGAATTTAAAAACAAGAAACACAGTAAGCCCATTTCTTTCTCAGGGCTCTCAAGGTTTATAAGAAACAAGCATCTCAAGGAGGGAAATACTGAAAACTGTGGATAATGACCTTACTTTAACTTGACATATGGGAGAGCCTGTTTGAGTATTTGCATAGGAAAATTTGCTGCAATAATTTCTTTTTAAGGGCAGTTTTAAACGTAAAACTAAGAATACTTTTAAAAACATATAAAAAGTGCAGAGTCCTGGGCATGCCAATGAAACTATGAATTCCAGTGTGAGCAGCATTGTAAGGAAACTCAAAAAAAAAGGAACTTATATGACAAGTTAGACGGAATATTACAGGTCTCACTTCTCAAACGACTTCTTGGAAGCTAGGCTGTCATTGCTTTGACCTAAATGATCAGTCTTGTAGTTTGACTGTTTTCGAAGTGGAATAAATGGCACATTTCTCAGAAAACCTGTGACAGTTTTCTCAGTATTTAAATGGCAGAATTTCCATGTAGAGGATAAAAAAAATAAATTGACAGATCAGTCCACACTGGTGCAACCTTTTCTCTCATTTTAGTTTGTTAAGAAATGAATGACCTTTGCATTAACACACAAAACTACCTTGGCCTGCATTAATGAAAATAGGCAAAGTTAAGATTTACAATATCAGAAACTACCTTTAAGGTACAATCATACAATAATTTAGGTTGGAAGAGACCTGCGCAGGTCATCTGGTCTAGGCCTCTTTTCACAACAGGACTGACTTAAAAGCTACATTAGGTTGCTCAGAGTCAATCAACAAGCACAGTAGTTAAAGACACTGCTTGAATAACAGTAAAAACTGAGTAGATCAGTACTTAGTTTAGACTAACTATAATAGAAGAAAAAATAGGACTGGAATTTGGCTATTTCACTCATTTAACAAGTGAAGGACTAACTCAAGGATAAAGATGGCAAAAAATGCAGAAAATTTGGTGTGTGTTTAAGTGTGATACTGAAAAGAGGGCCGAGTGAAATGTGACCAGGATCTACTCCAAATTTCTTAGAAATAATGTAAAGGGTAACAAAGTTAACTGCGGTACAAAGTTGTAATCAATAGCTGCATATATGTGATTATTAGATCACAGAAGCACATCTAGAATAGAAATGTTTAAGAAGAAAAAAATCACAGAACAAGAGAAAGTTTTCCTCTTCTGGCATAAGTTACATCCAATTAACTATCTGTATAAGAAGGATGTATATATTTACCTAGCTCACACAGCATAACCACACTATATGCTTTGAGGGATTTTAGGGAAAAGATACATTCAAAAGCAAAATATCTGATTAAAGTAAAAAGAATTCTAGATAGGGCCCAGACAGCAGCTCGGTGCCAGAAACAGTAGCACTTTAAAGAACTCTGATCAACCAAATAATGGATATCAAGACTTGAACTTTCCAGGTTACTTAAACTATCAGAAGTTTTCTAAGATGTAATAGTGGAATACTGCAATCACCATATTTGGCAAGTCTCCAGGTGAAAAAGAAGCCATATTGTCCTATAAAGAAAAATCCTTTAAATGAATGAGAAGTTGTCAGCTGTCAGGCATGGCTTACTATGAGGGAACGGCATGGAGACAGCATGCATTTTCTTGGGCAAAAGACTTAGGAACCTTAGTGGTCCAACAAAATCACATTGCACAGGAGCCTTTTAGATTTCTTTTTAATCAAGCAGTTGTGTTGGAAAGCAGTTGGTTGTCCCCCACATTTCTTTAAATGTTTTATGTCCTCACAGTTAGACAGATTTTCAAATCTCTATTCTACTCTCCTCTCAGAGCCTTGATGTCTTGCAATCAAGTCACAGAGGCCACATAAAGATGGCTTATATAGTACAAGACAAACCAGAGGCTTGACAAACTGCCATAATATTTGCCATTTCATTTATTTAAAAGTAAACCTCACAATTTGTTGCATACCTGTGGAAGTCCTTTCATTTCCATAATGCATGGTACGAGCCTGTTAAAACCAAATACCTGGTAACTGTACTAAAAGTCAGGACTCATTTTCTCTTTCAGCCAGTGCATTTTTTCTGGATCTAGTCACTTTTCAGACAGCTAAACGGACACACAGAATACTACGTGACATCCCTATGATTCAGAGAAATTTGTATCTCATTTAACTTCTATGTTTGTACTTACTGACAGTTGCAGTCAGACATGCAATCTTTTATGACAGACTGTAAGATTCCTGTCCCCCTAATACTGTCCAAATTTCTTAAAAATTCAAAGTCTGGCCATTAGCTCCTAATGTTTAAAAGCCGCCTTGTCAAAAGGCCAGCTGAAAAGAAGACGGATGTCTGGCTTACTGCAGAGCTTCCCAGAGGTGTAGCAGTATGACCTATTTGAAAGAAGAAAGTTAAGAAGAGGAAAACAAACAAGCAGCATGATCTGGCATGCTTAGATGGACCCACTTTCTCCTGATTGCTTGTTCTGCCTCCTTCATACTGAGGAGCTGTTTGTCTTGATTCCCTCCAGATGGATGTGGGTGATTAACTCTTTAGCGTCTAGGCTAGGCACTAACATATCCTACCTGATTTAACTCAACAAGATGATGTGACTGCAGACTATCTTTGTTGTGCATTGTCTCAAGAGGAGACATCTGGAGAACTACAGGCTTAAGCTGTCTTGCTGCTATATGATCTTTTTGGTTCAAATTCACCCATGGAAAGTAAGATACCACATTCATAAATGTTTTTATTCCTTTTGGAAAGTCTTTGTTTAGGTCTGTCTGGTTTAGATTTGTCATGAACTGTCTTCAGCTCTAGATGCATTGAGCCTTCAGAGCAGCATATGGGATTCACACAACCTCACTGACGGCTTCAGCAAAGCTGGAAAAAATAGACTATCAGATTCAGCTTACTAGCTTTTCCTAAGCATTTTAAGGCCAAGAGGTTCTTCCCAAGTTAATCCATCTTCTGCTAATGAGCATCTCTCTTTTGATATACTTGCTGGTAGTTTTGTAAATGATCATTTGTGAGAGGGATTTCTATTTCTCTTCCAAGTTTCTTTTCCAGCTCCACCTCTTGTACAGCTCTTTGCTTTAAAGTTAGTTGTGGAAAAGTCTACTTCCCAGTCCTAATGTGTTACCTGATGAATTTGCAGACATTTCAGGGACTCTGTTAATTAACTGAGCTGTGTTTCATTGTCTCTATTCCTCTTACTTTCAGTCAGTTTTGTTTACAGGTCCATAGTCTTCATCTAGTGAGCAATCGGCTCCTGACAGACAGGAAACTTTTGTTATGGACTCGTGCCATCCCTTGCTACAAACCTGGATTCAGATGGTAATGGTAAAATTTTCTTATGCTTCTGCCAAAGCTCTCAAGGTGGCCTCAAAATTAGGAAACAGATTTTGAAAGGGGAGTTTAATTGAACAGAGCCACTCTTGAGAAGGACTTTACGTCCTTCAAAGCCCGGCGACTCAAGGGACATGCACTGCTACAATTTGTATCAAACATTTTCTGCTTTAGGTGATTGCTTCCTGAATCGAGAAAGATTTTCACTGTTTTTCTGTTTGGAAGTTATCCATTTATGTCTCAATCCACACTCCACCAGTCAGTACTGATCTCAACTCTAGTTGTTTTTAACAAAATCCATGTTCCAAAATATAGCTTTTCTCCACAGTTTTCGGTCTGCTTTTGCTTACCGAACCCCTGAAATCTTCTCATAGGATTGACAGAATAGCTCCTGACTTCCTTATGACCTTTACAACTCATCCATCTGGGTCTTTCTACCTCCATCTTTCTTCCTTTCTGAACTAAGAGCAGTTTAAGAATGTTTTTCTCTTTTGGCGGTCTAGATATTGCTGTCAGCAACAGGAATTGCCTTTGCTTCTGTGCCTTTTATGCATTTAAATTTCATCTGATTTCTGTCACTGTATGTGACACAAAGAGTTCAGCTGTGTAACGGAATGAAATCTCAACTCTCAGCTCTCAAAAAACCACACAGTTCTTTTCAAGGATACAACTGCATTGGTTCAAAACAGAACTGAAATGAAGACACAAACAGCGTATTCTGACAAGTTTAGCAGCATCTGCTGCCTTTCTTCCATGGCTACTCCAGAAAGATATTGTTTTGCTGTCTCTTCTAAACCTTCTCAATGGATTGAGGAAGAGACTGAAGAAAATGATGCTCGGCCTCCAGCTGTATTGCTAACATAACCTAAATGCCTCTTAGCATCATAGCTTCAACTTACATTTTCACAAGCAACATGCCTTTAAGGAATAATAGAGATGCAATATAAAACAATTCTTGTCCCCCTTATGAGTTTTGGAGCCTCTCAAAGGAGCTTTTTTTGGGTATCACAATTTTTCCGTATCTGCCTTTTCCAAGTCTCTTTCTTACCACTCCACTTTCCACAATGGTTTCTTATTCCTTCTCCCAGAAGCTGCAGGTCACAAGTACATGAGCTAAGAAACAATACCCTAGAATAAACCACATGTTGCCTAAAAATAAATAGTTAAGATGGATTCTGTGCAGAATTTTGTGCTGTGTTACCAATTTAAGGATAATAATAGAAAAAGGCAGTTTATCTGAAACCAAAAAGTCCAGTTACCAAAGCCAAGTGGCTGGTCTTACAGGAAAAAACCCAACATGTCATTACTTAACTTTCTGATGCAATCAATAAGCAACACAAACACAGGACAAATGGTTTTCTTCCCTACTCTGAGTTTTACCAGAATAATTGAAGAGATTTTTTTTTTATAAAGACATGTACATTTTCTCACATTCGACTGTTAATCTTTTTCACAGAGCAGGTCACTTCTGCCCTTTGTCCATATATATTCTTGGAAATTCCCTAAGGATTCCTCAGATGTATTTTCTCTGTTAACTTAAAAGAAAGCAAAATGAAAGAAAACCTTTTTTTTCCTATCAGAATAGGAACAAAAACACTTTGGTCTTATATACATATGTATTTTCATTTGAAGTGGCAGAGAGCTGACAGTCTAAATTAGTTGGATGAACTTAGAAAATTATTTTATTTAATTACCTTGTGTCAGGTTTTAGGTTTTCCACAGTTGAATGGGTTTGATTTGTAGTGATAATTGACTTCTCCTTTTCACCATCACTTGCGCCATTTTCAGTTGATACAACCTCATACTCTGCAAAATTACAGCAAAGAGAAGTTTGCTTAAATAACAGCTCTTGCTTGAGCTTCTTCATTGGTCTCTCTTTTCTCATCTGATTTCTGTTCCTACTGTCTAATAAGTTGTAAGGGCATCTTGTATGAACCATTACGGACATTAGTATGCCAAATCTGTTAGGAAAGAGATCAAGCTTCAGATTACTGAGTGCCCAGCCCCTCATTCCTCCTCATAATTCAGTTATGGGATAGAGGATATTCAGCATCTCACCTCTGCCCAAAGATCCACAAGTAACAATATTCCAAACACAAAAAATATAAGCAATCTATTGTTTGAATGAAAAAATAACAAAGATGAAAGTACAGTTTCTGAATTCTTAAACCTTGATTAACAGGAAATAAGACCTATACTTTTAAGATTTCCAAAAGAAACTGCCCAACTAACATGGATGGTGCTTTTTGGGAAAATGCCAGCTTAGAATGAAATAATTTTGCATAAATTTATTTTCTGTATTTGTATGATTTATAGAGTCTCACTACTTTCTTTTTATCTCACTGGGATGTATCATCAGGCAAATGCCATGCTCTGAACAGGGAATTAACAACAGATGTTTGCGAAGAAGCTACAACTTCAGCCATAGCCCAGTCTTTCTTTAGCAGACAACCTCTATCCTGATTCATAACAACCTTTTCTAATGAAGGCATTGAATATACTGTTGATTTTCCTCTCTTCACAAAGAATAACCCTTATTAGCTCTAATTAAGCCTCACTAGAGAAATTATTTTCATTAAGAAGCATGGGAAAGAAGGTTGGTAACCTCTGCCTCACGTACAACCAGATAGAGAATAAGTAGACAACTTGAGAGGAATTCAATCTTTCTGCCTTCTGCTAGCCCGAAGTCGAAACGTGATTTGAATTTTTAAATTAATTTAAGTTGGAAAACTCAGCACACGTGAACGGACATGCGTGTATGTGCATTCAGTGCCTGAGTTTCTGTGCTCAATACAACAAACTGCCCTGTGTTTCTGTGGCAACTCAACACAGTAGTGGAGAACTAGCAAAATTTTCTTGGTTCATGATATTTGCAGACTTCAGGAAAACAAGGAGGTAAGCTTGATCACTGTTTTGGTTACTATTTATCAGACCTTTCCATTACTAAAGTGTACTTTTTTTTTTTTTTTATAGGAATACCCAGTACAATGAAACTCCTTGTGCATAACTAAAAGTCAAACAATGTAATCTTTAAAAAAAGACAGCTCTACATTTTACATTTTCTATTTCCACAGTTGTATCTGAAACAATGCATTAAGAAGGAGATGTAATGCCTAAATCACATGAATTAAAAACTTGTATAAACTACAAAAACAGAAAGACATGACAGAAAACTTGATTTAAGTCTGTCTAAACAAGTAATGTCATACTGGCGCCAGTATGAATTAATCACTGTTTTCAGAAAATGGGATTCAAAAATGGGATTTTATTCTTGAATTCAGAAAGTGTCCTTTGATGAGTCATTAACTGAGCAATTTTTTGAAGTTAAGACAAAGGAAACAAGCTCAATGAGAATATTTGTAACCCACAGAGATCAAAGATTTTGTATTTTGCATTGAAGCTGAAAGGAATAAAGATAGTATTTAGGGGAAAGCTGTTACATCTAGACAGGAAGACAGCTAGATTGAAAACTTCAGTTTCTCTCAGAGAAACCAAATGCATATCAGTCACATATGCTGCAGAAGATTTTGGTGTCCTTTTCTGGAATGGGGAAGGATATGTCAGGTGTCTCAGTTATCACAGAATAGTCTTACAGAAGAGAAAGAACTTCATGGAAAGTTAGCTTTTACAAATGCTTGTTACAATTGAACAGAGAAAGGGTTTGCAACTAAAGTCTCAGAAGAAACATTGAGTATGGCTTGCTTTATATTTCACAAAATGCATCGAAAAAGAGAGCAAATAGCATCAGAAGGTAATTAGGCCCTGCTCTCATTGTTAGATGATGTGTATTTTACTGGACGACAGTTTTACCAGCTACAGTTACAATGTTTTTCTATTCTTGCAGTACAAATGGCTGTGCTGCAGTGGGTTCATTAACGTGCTCAAGAGAACAGCAAATCTACTTCCAAGAAAACATGCAGACTAAATGACATTATCTGATCCATTCAAGCTAAGGACTGGTCCATGGAGGAGGCCTCCAAATGACGACAGCAATAAAAGGGATTTCCCCTGAAGAAAAAGAAGGACTGCAGAACTGTCTGGAGTGGGGAGTGTTTAAGAGAGCATATCCTTAGCCTAATTCTAAGGTTAGCAATAAGCTCACATTTCCTTTTCTTCCAGGATGACGCACATTGTTGAAGTCAAGTCAGGTAATCCTTCTTCTCTCTTGTGGGTAATTTTTATTAGCCAATAGACTCATTTTATTCCCTTTTTAATCCATCAGGAAGGCTAACTTCCTTAATCTTTACCAGAAGAAAAAACTGCAAGCCAATTTTTGTTTTAAGTGTTCCTGGAGTTTTGCATTTATTATTTTTTCAAAATGGAAGGGAGAGCAAGAATGAATAGAGGCTAAACTCAGTAATTATTTCTAGAAAATCAAAGAAGGACTGATTTGGACTAGTCTTATCAGTTCTACTTGTAACGCAGCACAGCCAAATCTTTCTGGCCATGGCTGTGTTGAGCTAGGGACTTTGCAATTCAAAGTTTTATGTCCATGGTAAAAAAAAAACCAAACAAAACCCCAACCATTTTCCTGACAGTAAAAAATAACTTACTTTAGTTTTAAGTTGTTAATTAATTTAAATGTTCAATTTTGGTAAGCTTGTGTTGCTCTACAGAAGGTGAGAGAAAAATTATGAATGGTTGTCTTGCATGCTTACCTGTCTATGTATTTATTCCTGCATGACTGACAAGGGTGTATTTGCAAAACAAACCCCTTCCTTTAGAAATGAATAAAATAAACCACCAACTAAAAAAAATCAAAATGAAAAAAACCCCAATTATTTTAAGAGACCTTTGTGGCCCCATGATGAGTACAGCCAATAGTATGCCGACAGAGTTGTACTGACTTGCTAGATAGATGTAGGATTTCATTGTGTCTGTCTCACAGATCTATATCCTCAAGTCAAAACCACATCTACATTATGTTTATTCACATATATTTTAAGGATTTAAGGACATTTAAAAAATGGAGGAAAGAAATCAAACTGACCAGTAACAGTGTCATTCTCTGGTTTTTCCCAGTCCAATATGACAAAAGTTGGACAGCCCTCAACAGTCACCACTGTGAGGTTTGTTGGAGGATTTTGTGGAGGGCGAGTAGGTTCTTCCTTGTTGGCAACTTCTTCTTGAGGAAAATGTTCAAGAGAGCTTGTGATAGAGCAAGGCACATCCTCATCTTTCGTCATATACTTTACATGGGGGGCTAAGAGCAACAGGAAAGAGATGTTATTCAATACAGTGTTTTTATTGAGGAGGAATACATGTCATATATTGTCAATGCCATGTCACATAGTGCACAACCTCCATCTCAGGACACAAATTAAAAATCTGCATAACAAATCAACCTCAAACATAAATGTTTGAGAATAAAAAATATATATATTCAATATTAAGCTACTTGTTGAGGTTTTTGTTGATAGACTTAGAAACTGCATTGCCTTCACCCTTTCCCATTGGCACCACTGATGAAATATCACTCTGAAAGCATTAGTGGGTGATACGCATTGTTTGAAAGAATTGATTTCTGTCATAAAACAGGACAATTAACTTTAGTCCCACTGAAGTAAAATGACTACTACAGAAAAAACCCCCACAATTCTATATGCAGCTTTTGATTAATTTTGACGTAATGCCCATGACCACTTTGTTTCATCAGAAAGAGTAACAAGTTTAGTCCAGAGTCATTCCACCATTAAACCTGTATTTTCTAAAGTGATTTTCAAAGTCTTAACTGTTTTCAGTGGTACAGCACCAAACCTTGAAACAAGCCTTCTGAAGCAAATGTCTTGTACTCTGCCGCAAAACTAGGAAAAGATGACTACTGAAGACAAACACATTAGTTCTAAAATTAAAAATTCTATTGGATGTAAACATTAAGCTCTTGCAAGAAAGTCAGTGTCTTCAGAAATGTAGTATCCCTTAGCAGATCAAGAAAAATGCTCTAAAAATCTTTTGGTACAAAAGCACTTCTTCCTCTAATCTCACTTTGCTAAACTCTCAAGGCAATAATTTGCCTACTTTATCATCTAGTTTAGTAAATGTTACGATGTTACTAGACTCTCTGAATTTTCACAGTGTGGAATGAGAGGTAAGGTGAATATGATGGGTAGATATTAATTCTAGTAAGACAAACTGGTATTGGAGCAATATCTCTCCAATTATGCCTGCTAGCCCACAGGAAGATTTTAATTTGGTTTGCTAGAATGTGAACTGTGTGTAGTTGTACTACTGCTGGTTTTCCATAAGAGCCACAACATGTTTGCAGGCAAGACTGTAAACTGGGTTGTGGTAGCAGGGAAGAAAGAGAAGTAAAATTTAGTCAAGATTATGTTGATGGTCTGCACTACAGTCCTTTCATGTGACACTAAAGTGGAACAGAATGAAAGGAAGTTTTGGCCTTCAAATAACAACAAAAGGTAATTCTGATACAAGATAGGTCAGTTTTTGTATATTCCTCCAAATAAAAACACCATAGCTATTAAATTCATACCTTGGTACCTTGGCTTGCCTGAAGAATCTGTTTCTGATGTAGGACTTGAGCTGAAGACAGTTGCATCAACTGTGGGAGATAGTTTATAATTCAATTCACAAGGAATATGTCAGAACTGCAGCATTTCACAGTTTGTTTGGAATTTTAAATTATGGTAAAGCATAAATGCCCAGTAGACTGAATAGAATTTTCTCTTAGACGCAAATACCACAATGGACTTCTATGGACAAAATGCAATATATTCCAAGAAACGTTTTTTAATAAATCTATCATCTGGCTTGCTTTACGGAGCACTAAGGGTCACAGGAAGTTCATGATCACTATACGAATACAAGAATTTCAGAGTTTCTGCAAGTCCAGGAAAATTAGAAACAGCATCATTCATGACCGTATACCTAGAACTGCATATTTTGGCTCGAAAATTAATTTCAAACACACTTTCCTCCAAATCCTTTCCTGTATAGCCACATGGAGGAGATTTAAGTCTGAATTTGTAGTTAACTCCCACTTCTATAAAAGGGCAAATTACCAACTAACCATTATGTTTACCCTATTGCAACTTTTCCTGTCTAAATGCTGGCAGCTTGATCAGGTAGTTAGAAGGATATGATGACCACGTTGAGCACTATTAGTCACAGTCAAACAGTGATTTATGTCCCACATAAAAAGAAATGTTCAGGAAAAGAAGTATCTTACAGTATCTTCACAGTTTTAAAGTAGTCACTGTGTAGTATTGAAAGCCTACTAAGCATGTATTGGTTTCTAGGAAGATGGAAGAGCCATCATGTTCTCATTTAACAAGGTGTGCATCAGAAGACAGCCAGATGCCTTCAGTCAAGTCAGAAAAGTTGCAAAATGGCATAAAGGAAATCAGAATCACCCTAGACAGAATACTTCTATCAAATATGCAATGCATCAATGATGTATTTTTGGGAAGGGAAGCAAAAGAAAAAAAAAGAAGCCTTTGTGTTAATGGGGGAAAAAAAAAATAATGAAGCCAGATCTGTCTGTAATATGCTTACCGTAATATTCTGGAGTTGCAAAAGCTGTTGGTGTCTTATATGATGTTCTGGTCCCCACAGGTGATGTTGGTCCAGCAGGTTTAGCTATAGCGACAAAAGTGGCAACAAAGCAGAGTGAAACAGTTTTCTAATTTTCTAGTAGAAAATGGTCAGATTTGTGACACTGACTTCATGAAACAAGTATTTTTGTTTAAACTGTGTAATTCCCTCAAAACTTATACAGCTTCCAGTTGGATTTAGGAAAGTTTGTAGTTAGTGTTGCCAATATAACCTACTCCTGAAACTCAGTAAGAAAATTTTTGCTACTGGGTAACTGTCTTAGAGGACTTCAGTCAGCTGGTTTAATGCACGGAACCATCCTACACAGATTGGTGAAAGGATGCAAAATGACCAGCACTGACGTTTCTGTTTATCAAATAAATTTGGACATTGCTTCATGAATTGTAAGACAGAATAGCTGAACTCTGCAAATGAATTAGATTCTTCCCTAAAATATAGCTAGGATCATTCAATTTCTATTCTCAGTACAGCACATATATTAGCAAAGGTGCAGCTTGAACATGTATAATGATAAACTTAACTATGGTCTGCATTGAGAGTTTAACCACAGAATGGTACTGGAGTTTCCACTGAATGAAATTAAGATGCAGTTCAAATGAAGGCAAGAAAAATGCAATGAAGTAAAGTATTTCAAACATTTATAAGACTACGTGAAGCAAGGAAAAAGTCTTCGGAACTGTTCTATACCGTAGCAGGCACCGTAATTTTGGACAGAAACCGATTGATAGAGGCAATATTATCTCCTGTAATTAAATAGCTATTTAAAAAAATTGTTTTAGATTATGTGACATTCCTTTTACTTCTCAGCTGTTATCACCTATTAATGAAAACAAGTTTCTAAGAAGTAATGGTAAAGGATGTCTTGATTGTTTCCAAAATAGCTGTAAAGGCAAGAACTACATTCACAAAACATGCAGATACTCCCAGACAAACACTGCATGACTGTGAAATCTCAACCCTCCAGAACTGAAGAACTACCTAAAGTAGTTACGTTCCCCACATATTTTACACGGAGGAACATGGTGACTGAAGGCAGAACTCTGATGAACCTAGTTTAAAACAACAAAAATCCCTACCTTCTAGTGATTTTCTTAATAAAGAGAAAATTTAGTAAGATTCTCGCTAGAGTCCAGTTTCACAAAGATTCTGAAACTTGATCATTTCCCTTTTCTTGTGTTTTGGTTCAGGAGTCTAATGTCTACATAGGAACTTTTCCATAATACTCATACACTGGATGAGTAAGAAAGATGGATGTGAGGAATTAATTATGGTGTTAATGATGAAGAGAAACAGGATAGAATTATGACGGGGAAAATCCAAGAACATTGAAGCAAATTTTTCCTGTTAGTACTGTGGAACAGTCTCTCAAGGGAGAGAAGAAACTCAATTATGATGTTTTAAACTAAGCTGGATGAAACACTAGGAAACACAGAAAAAGGAAAATCTGCTACTGGCTCCACAAGGGAGAACTGGATCATCTAACAAATTTATTCCATCTTGAAAGCCTGGGAAGGTGTGGTAACTGCTGACTACCACATAATCTGGCCTGTAGTGTGTGGAAGAGGGATGACATTTCAAAACACTGGTAAATTAATTAGACACTTATTGGAGAAAATGAGCATAGACCCTATTACAAGCAAAACAAAATCTATCAAGACAACATTCTTTTTATGCTGCAGGTTAAGACTGACAATGTCTCATGTTCTGTTGCAGCTGTTACTAAGGAGGCATCGGCTCTGCTGTTGAGTAAACGTACAGTTTGTTTCATCCAACTTGGGGATTCTTGCTTCTAACCTGCTGCACAAAATACTAAAGAATTATTTAGGTCTTTACTCCTTTAATAGCACAGAAAGCCCCAGATGAAACAAACCAAAAAAAGTCACCAGGAAATAAAGCAGAGCCAAGACCTTTATATTTCCTGTGAACTACAGAGAGTAATGTGAAGAAGGAAGCATTACTCATGATGCTAAGCATAATGAGATGATAGTTTCAGACTACCTGGAATAATACTAGCCTAAGGATTCTTATATAGAATACACAGACAAAACATTTATAAGGGCACTGAATATCAGCTTCAGGGTAAAAAATTAAATAAAATAGAAAACATGAAATTTCTGTGTGTTTTTATACTGATACTGAGAATTAGGAATACAGTAGCTAAACTCTTTGCACATGAAATAACTCAGCTCATGCTACCTCCTAATGCAGTTAGTTGTCCGGGTGCCTATTATCTCATTATTTGCAGTGGTTAATGGATGTGCCATATAAATATATATATACGTATATGACAGAATTTCTTTAAAAATAACCAGTTGAGAGTAGCATTGAAGCATAATATTCAATCTCTCCCATCTGACATGAGCTTTAAGTAATTGCAAAAGCTATTAGTAGACACAAAATGTTCCTAAGGTTGGTCTTCTTAAAGGATGACTTGTGTTATACTGTTTTGCCTTCAACTCCCTTCCAAGGGATGATTTTAAAATAATTAGGTTAGGAAAACAAAAGGAAAATGGAGTTCATGTATGAAGACAAAAGATGCAAGGTCTGTGTATTCCAGAAGACCATTTTCTATAGATATCACAGACTAGAGAAAAAGAATCTATACAATAAAATTTTCCTATAACCTGCTAGTCAGTCAAGTATTAATTCACACACAAAAAAATATTTATGCAGAAAAGGTTCAGGTACCTGGACTTCCTGGTTTACCAGTCACGGTGTTTGGGGGCAGAGGTTTTCTTCGCATTTGTGTAGGCTTTACAGCAGGTATAGGAGGACGCTGAGGGCCAGGTGGTGTAGTTACTGAAAGACATTAAAAGGCAGTGTTATTAATTATTTAATTTCAAATTCCATAAAATCAGAAACCCACTACAAGATATATACTGACTTCTCAAACAGTGTTTCATGTCTGATTTAGTATTGAAAACACAGAGGTGAGGTTAGGAGCTGGAATAATTTGTATTTGCAGCCTTAAATTCTTTGGAAAGTGTCTACCATGGAGTTTTAAACCAAGCTTACACTGAAAAAATGTAGCTCTTTTGGGATTTGTATGAGTGTTTCAGTGATTCATTTTCTGTGTTGTTCCTCACTTCTGTCACTACTAACTTTCTGGCAGCCAACAGGATACTTCTTCCCAGAATAAACCTCACTTTTGGTGTACTTGGAATTATCTTTGGCACCCTACTCAAAAGAATTTCTGATCTTCGTTACATCCTGACTGATAAAACTGGTCAGCCTCAGCTTGAAGTAAGATATAGCAAAAGGGAAATTATCATCTGTGATACTTTAATCTATGCTGTTCAAAAGTGAAAAATATAGAAGTTTACTGTTACTTCATGCACCAACATGGCTAGAGATAGTTATTGTGATAGAACGTGCAGTTCCAGCCAATATCTATTAAATTTATCTGGTAAGGTTCTTTGACAGTGAGGTCTGAAAGGAGCACCTAAGCTTCTTAATTCACACTTACAAAACATTTTACTGTATTTTCCAGGCAATTATAAATGATTTTATTGTGCAAAGGAAAGTCAAAAACTTTTCTTCTACTATTTAGCCTTGCACTTCTTTCCTTAAGATAAAAAACAGGAGAGAATGTGCAACACATTTATATAACAAAAGACTTTTTGTAGCTAAGAGGAGGAAATCCTCAAGAGTAATGTAATTCTTATAATGCTGCCAATGTCAACAAATACGCAAGCTGCCTGAGAGTGAATTATTGGCTACACAAACCACCTCGGGCCCTATGTATTAGACCTCAGTTTACCATATAAATAGAGTAACTGTGGGCAAGAAGGGAGCGGGTCCAAAGACTAATTTGGGAGAGCCTTTTCAGAAATTCTTAAAATATACAAACAGCAACATCACCATCTTTCTCCGTTCCCTTTTCCTTTTGGACTTTTGTGGTCACTTATAAAACACATTTTTTAAAAATCCATCAGATAAAGACAGGAAATAATGCTCTATCTAATTCAGCAAGATGTAATGGTTTTGAAAATAACATTTGTGGGTTTCATATTCATTCTTAATCTTTAGATGGAGATGAAAAAAATATACCTGAATACCTAAAAAAGGATGATAATTTTTTTATATATATAACAATCATACTCTGAATACTACTACATGGTAGTATCTATGATGAACCACTTCTCATTACTGGAAGTGTTCAAGGCCAGGTCCAATGGGCATTTGAGCTATCTGATCAAGTGAAAGATGTCCTTTCCCATGGCAGGAGGGAGGGAGGGTGAAAATAGATAATCTTTAAGGTTCCTTGCAATCCAAGCTATTCTATGACTCTATAACTCTGAATTTTGACCTAAATAGTAAAGCCTCATAAAGAGATCTGAAATCACAGAAGTATACAAGAAAGCTATGCAACAGTAGTAGCTAATTTCACAACTGTGCACAACTGTCTCCTATGATTACAGTTCAAGGTATTGGTTTACTTCAAAGCTCTAAAAGCTTAATTTTAAATATCTAATGTCATAAGATGAGTAAGAGCAGATGTAGATGTTCCTTCAAATCTGTATGCATAAAAACCTTCTAGTCTCTGCAAATCACAGGCTGGATTTACTTAAATACACAGCACTGCCTGACATTCAGTAATGAAAAAAAATGTGCACAGAGCCATCCTCATTTGCAGTTTATGGTTCACATCCAGCTACTGCTAATGATATATCATACTGAACTTAACCTTCGCAAAGTACAATATTCAGACTGAATAAATGTTAAAAAGCTGAAATGTCAGGAGTCAGTTGTCAAGATAGGCTATCTATCTATGTTTTTAAGTCTAATATGTTTTCAAAGGAAAAATCTAACTAAAAGAGCAGCGGTGGCTGAAAAGTAAATCAAAGGGCAATCCCCCCAAGTTTTTATTTTCAGTGGGCTTTGCCAATAAAAAAAGCATAGCTAAAAAAAAGCTCTATTCTTGGCTATGATTGTAAAAGAAACCAATTTGTGTATATACATGTGGCATACA
This sequence comes from Phaenicophaeus curvirostris, assembly GCF_032191515.1. NCBI lineage: Eukaryota > Metazoa > Chordata > Aves > Cuculiformes > Cuculidae > Phaenicophaeus > Phaenicophaeus curvirostris. The sequence continues at coordinate 91,617,868 of NC_091392.1, forward strand.
AACACGCTCTATACTATACATTTTCAATTCAAACAGAAATTTTCTAAGCAGCTGATTAGAAAAAAGTGAAATACTAAAAGCCTGCTTTTGAAGGCCTATTTAGGGAAGCTGTTTTTCATTAAAAATATTTTGATTGTCTTGAAAATATGTTTGCAAGACTTGCAAGAAAAGTAAAACTGACAAGCCGAGTATAGCACATGTAAAAAGCTGTAACCCCATTTACTCCACCTAATTTTGCTTCAAGCCTAATGTTCTAACTTTCCTAACAATCCTAGTATTCAGCAAAGCATTCTTGTAAGTGGGAGGACAAGTTAGTGATGCATTCTTCCTGTTCTCCTTCACTCTGTAGAAACTATCAGCATGAAAAGAATCAGTGCTTGCAGTATTGTGGCTTTCGATCATAAGGATACAACATATATGGTAGGAATTTTTAATATATGGTATATGTTACTGATAAGCAGTGACCATGAAATATTCTTGGGTTTATCTCTTTTAGTAGCATCCAGAAACCAAGAGAAACTGAACTGATGAGGATGACTAAGAAGTGTTTTCTGTTCTTCAGTGTAGGTGTTATTTGTGTAGGTAAGGCAGTGTTTTTTATTTTTCATAACTGTTAAAAATTGATATGTTGTCTTCCTTTATTGACCTTACCAGAAAATGGCTTTTCCCAAGTATCACGATATTCAAAAGGCTTTTTCACATCCATGTCAATTTGTCTGTCAACATCCTCATATGTATATACTTCATCTGTGAAACAAAAGGAAATGAGAAATGAAACAAGTATCTACAGTGCAGTAGTGTCATGGAGTACTTCTATATTGTATATGTTGAAACTGTAGCTAACTACAAGTGCAAAACTGGCATATATGGCCCATCTATATTTTAACTGATAACTTAGCAATATCCATTATTTTCCTGTTCAAGTAAACAGAAAGTGATTTTGGCCTCGAATATTCTGCAAGTTAATTTTAAACATGAAAAAAAGGATATTTGGAAAGAGAGGATGTGTGAGATTGAGAGATAACAGATGTGTTAAACCAAGGCTGGATGTGGAAAGAGTACAGGTAACATTTTAATTTTTGAATCAAATGAAAAGTCCATTGGTTCTTGCAAATTATTCTTCCCTAAATCAAGATTTCTGGTTATTCTCCACATTGAATAGCTAGAGCAATTCTGAACCAAACACATACCGTGTTTGGAGTACCAGAGGCAGTGTACATAAAATTCAGTTTGTATATAAAAGAACGTCCTACTTAAAAGTTATATAAACACATTAAAAAAAGAATCCTGAAGTTAATGGCATTAAAAATATCAGCACAACTACTCCTGGTATAAAACAACCGTTTCACATGTTGAGATTTATAGGATAGTCAGACTGTTAAATTAATATATTTTCCCTATACAAAATAAATATATTTACAAGAACTCCACATGCATCAGAGTGAGAAAATGCATTGTGATTTCATCATGTTTTTGAAAAAAACCCCTCTTTTCCATGACATAAGAAAAAACTCTGAAAATTAATGTTTATCTTTTGTTAAAATAAACTCAAAATTAAATTAATTACCAAATTCCAAGTCTATTCCAACATGATCTAAACATTTCAACCAAAGACCTCATAGTTTTATAATCTGGTGCCCACCTCATTTTGCAATTAAACTGGTATTTCAACAGCACAAAGTAGATAATTTTTTCAATAATTTTACTATTTGTCCATTCTCATTTGGCTAGGCATGCCTTAGGCATCCACAGATGTGGCACTACACTCTAAATGAGATTGAATAGAAACTTTACAATCTAAAAGTGTGACTGAGTCTCAATACTCCTCACAAGGGAAAATAATAGTATGGCAGGATTAAATTATTTACTTAAGATTAAAAAAATAAGACTTGTGGTCAGCTGGGAACAGGACACAGGTCACCTGGTCCCTGTAATCAAAATATCTAAACACATCCTGTGGTTTTATATAACAGCAACTTATCTTCAGGTAAATGAAGTAGTTAATTAAATCTTCAGATATACAAAGAACTAGAGTACTAATCACTTGTACTAATCAGAGTACTGATTCATGTGAATGGTGTTCAAAGAAGATGCATAAGAAGATTAGTACCATCTTTAAAAAGGAAAATAATCTTGTACACTATAGGTCATAGCCAGAGTACATTTAGTTTCTTAGCTTCATCGCGCAATAAACATATCAACAAAACACAGTAGCACATTGACTAAATCACCCAAGTATCCATTACAAGTCTGATTTAGTTTTGCATCTTACTGCATCTACAGAAAAACCTACATCTATCCTGCTCCTTAAAATTTAATTTAGAATCACATTTTTTCTGAGTTACATCAGGTAGGAATGAACAAAACATTGTATACATTTTAGATGGAAGAAGTAATATTTTGGGTTTGTTTTTAAGAAACTTGTACTGCTGCTGCGGTATTAGTAAAGTAGTAATAAAAACAAGTTAAAGTTTCAGCGAATAAGCTGACCAAACTACAACAATTCCCAGCTGACAAAATCTCCTTTTCTAATGCTTCAATGCATTTCAAAGTTATATAAAAATTTGTGTTTTCACACAAGGTCTGTGCACTATCAGCTTGCTGTATTTATCATAACATTTGCCTAATGCCAATTGACCTAACTTGCTTATTGTAAGCATTTTGACTTATCACGTTCATCCAAACTTTAAACAGAACTGAGAATAGATGTATTACTTGCACATGTGTTTGTGTCTTCTTTTGCTTTTATTTTTTTTTTCTGGAAATATTCATGTGGTCTGGAACACCTTAAAACACCTCTGCATCTTTAATAACTGGAATTTCATTAGAAGGATGGGTCATTTAAAGTGAAGAACTGGAAAAAGCGCCCCTGATAAAAAACTGAAATACCTTAATACTTGAGTTCCTCCAGAATTTGTCTATACACCCACAGTTTCAAAAATGAAAAGAAAACATAACAGAAAGTTAAAGGCTGCTATAATAGAAACCAATTCTTTCTCTTTCACAAGAGAAATGGAAATGTTGCTCAGAAATTGTTTGCTGAAGGTTGTCTGGAAGCTTAACAGATCAGGAGCAATTTTTAAATGGTTAGGATTAAATAAAATCAAGTTAGGTGCACTAAGACATACACAAAAAGCCATCTCAATAAATTGAAATTCTAGAAAAAAATGGCTAAAACATGGCAGACAACTAAAAGGAATGTTAGTCATGAGGAGGCAACCCCTGGCTCCTTCTCACAGTCAAGTTTATCACCTGACATTACAGTTAGCCAGGAGACTGAAAAGCCTGCCATGAAACCAGCCACAGTCCCATGTGCAGCTGCTGGAAAAACGAAATTCCACTGTTTATTATTTGGGCCCTGCAGCTGCCAAGCAAACTCCGTCTGGTGAAACATCTTTGCACTGATGCTAATGAGCACAACCAGGAAGAACTGAAGTACATTCAACAGCAGTACCAGCCCAGCAAGGAATTAAAAGATCCCAACTGCTCTTCAAAAAAGAGTGTCCGTGCCTCTTCAGTAAATGTGGCGTTCTTCAGAGAAAGAAAAAATGAGGTAATGTCTAATGGTAAGCCTGAAAACATATTGTTGCTTACAGTCAAATTAAGGATTCTAATCAGCTTGGATCATAAATTAAGAGTTCTGACAAACTAACCACAGAAAATAACATATAATTTTCATAATGGAAGAAATAAACTTCCTCACTCCCAAAATTCATACAGCGATCTTAAAATTTTTTAGTTTCTCTAAGATATCATCTACAGAAACAGAATTTTTTTTGTCTGCTGGTAAGATTTACAGTTCCAGGTTAGTAGAGTGCTCTTTTCTAAATATCAGGCTTAGGAATTCTGTTTGCAATAATTGCACATTGCTTGGGAGAGCTTGAAATGGTTACTTGAACTCTTCTGTTATGTGAAATGATTTTTGTGAGCACAGTCTTGTAGGCTCAGACACTGCATTTGCCACTATACTGTGATGCACCTTCTCTACAGGAAGGCTTGGGATTTCACTTACTGATCATCAAGGAACGTACAGACTGAAAAGTTGTTAAAACTGCAGTCCTCTCTCAATATGTCACAAACATAAAAAATCCATTGATGATTTCTCTGCACTTTTCAGAAGAAAGGTGCAGACTCATGGAAGGATATAAATGAGTTGCTATTTCAGCAGGGTTGGAGTCACAAAGAAATGGACAGTAGATAAATGCATGCCGGCTCTTCCTTAGTATATTGGGCACTAAATTTTACTTGAAGGGCTTACTTGGCAGGACACAAAATCTAGGTAACAGACCTCTTCGGGACATTTCTTTAACTTGGAGAAAAAATATTTATATAACTCAGCAATGGAAACATTACTAGAAGTATCATTTTCCAGAAGAATTCTAAAAGAAGATACTTATTCACCTGTGAGTAAGAATTCACGGGAAGGTAGTAGTTTTGTGATGATTTTCTAAATCATCTACCATAAAGAAACAACAACCCTGTGCAGTGCTACAGACTAGGGGAAGAGTGGCCTGAAAGCTGCCTGGAGGAGAGGGACCTGGGGGTGTTGGTTGACACCAACTGAACATGAGCCAGCAGTGTGCCCAGGTGGCCAAGAAGGCCAATGGCATCTTGGCTTGTATCAGAAACGGCGTGACCAGCAGGTCCAGGGAGGTTATACTCCCCTTGTACTCGGCACTGGTGAGACCGCTCCTCGAGTACTGTGTTCAGTTCTGGGCCCCTCACCACAAGAAGGATGTTGAGGCTTTGGAGCGTGTCCAGAGAAGAGCAACAAAGCTGGTGAAGGGGCTGGAGAACATGCCTTATGAGGAGCGGCTGAGAGAGCTGGGGTTGTTTAGCCTGGAGAAGAGGAGGCTGAGGGGAGACCTCATTGCTCTCTATAACTACCTGAAAGGAGGTTGTGGAGAGGAGGGAGCTGGCCTCTTCTTCCAAGTGACAGGGGACAGGACAAGAGGGAATGGCCTCAAGCTCCACCAGGGGAGACTTAGACTGAATATCAGGAAAAAAATTTTCACAGAAAAGGTCATTGGGCCCTGGCACAGGCTGCCCAAGGAGGTGGTTGAGTCACCGTCCCTGGAGGTATTTAAAAGATGAGTAGACGAGGTGCTCAGGGACATGGTTTATTGGCAGATAGGAATGGTTGGACTCGATGATCCAAGAGGTATTTTCCAACCTGGTGATCCTATGATTCTATGAAACTCTAGTTCTTCCTGGATACTGGCACTACTAAGAAGATATGGAAATAATGACAGTGGGTGGGCACTCCAACAAGAGCATATAAAATAAGATTGCTTAAAGCAATACTTTAGCAGTCACCTAAAGTGGGAGGAAGCACAATAAACTGCATTTAACAATTTGCATATCTACTATTACGTTTATACTGCCAACCTACTTAGCATGCTTTCTTTTTTTCCTTCTTTTTAATCTACTTCTGCCAAGGTTACTACTTTAGAGGAGGAGGGAAAAACTTTATATGCTGTCTAATATAATTGTGCATTTGTGCATAATTTCATAATATGATTTAAAAAGTCACCTACTCCTGGAGGCCTGTGTGCATTCTGCCTCTTGTGGTAATCATACATTAGAAAGTAGACTTCCAACACTAATGAAGAACAACTACTGCCACTGGTTATTTAATACTGTAACCTTCTATGATATCCTAGAATTTGATTGGCTCATTTCATTTAGCAGAAGGACTATGGAAGTCAAAGAGCACACCCTTCCTGTGAAAGTGTCCCCTCTGTATGTTATTCAGAAGAGTATGTCGTATTCTAAACAGGCTACTTTTAAATATACAAACATCTCTTCTGAGGTTTTGCCGTTTCTAGAAACATGGTTGGCTTCTCGAAATTATGGACAGGAATGAGTCACTCAAATCATACGAAGGTCAAAAATAGGTATTAAACTGCCAAATATACTTTGGAAATCAGAGTACATAGAAACATTACACAGACAAGAAAGCGAATGCATAGAGTAGACGGTGTATTATTCAGGTTATCCTAACCTAGCTAGCACAGAGCAATAATATGGGATAGCAGCACTGTTAGCAGTGGGTGAACAACCAAAAGTTTGTTTTGAATATGTGTATTATTTATTTATTGATTTAGTGGGATGTCCCTGCCCATGGCAGGGGCATTGGAACTGGATGATCTTTAAGGTCCCTTCCAACCCAAACTATTCTATGATTCTATGACTAATAATCTCTCTGTAAGTTTACTCTGACTGTCAATATAATTTCATAATGAAACTCAGGAATTATATAGCATGACGAGTAACAGCAGTTATGTGCAGTATTCTGAGGAATTAATGTCTACAATCAAACACAATGAAATATTTTGCAGGGCTTAAAATTAGTTGAAGATCTCACATTCCTGTCTTTTACAAATAAGATTAAACCCCCCCAAACTGGAGTTCTACCTGTTGGCACAATCCACTTTTGCAGTCCAGGTGCTATTGTTCTAGCAGGTGCTACTGTGGTTTTACTAAGAGCTGTGAGAGAGTATAAAAGAAGAAAAAGAAAAAAAAGAAAATAAGTTCCATGAGAAGAAACCCAACAGACTTCCATGTAATGCCAATAATTCTTTATTAAAGAGGAAAAAGTGACATTTGCTCTGATGATATACATTGCTTTGATTTCTTTTTCTTTTTTTAATTTTTTTTTCTGATTTGGAAAGGCTTTACCTCTAAATTGATTAACTGAAAGGAAAAATACCCTTTTTTTTTCCCAGGAACACTTAAAATTCCATGGAGAGCATGGAGAGAAACACCTGGAGGTGTTTAAGGCACGGGTGGATGAGGTGCTGAGGGATATGGTTTAGTGTTTGATGGGAACGGTTGGACTCGATGATCCGGTGGGTCTCTTCCAACCTGGTTATTCTGTGATTCTGTGATTCTGTGAATTAGTTAATTCATTATTAATCTCCTCCCTATCCCAAACTGAATAAACAATTATTACCTGGTCTCGTCTGTGATCTATCAGATGGCTTTGGTCTTGCAGAAGTGAGACGTGTTTTATGAGGTGCTAAAAAAAACAAGGTTCAGTTTAAATGCTGTGTATAAAAGAACATCAACAATGCAGTGTAACTTGCCAGAAAAAAAAAGGTCCATGCACCAATGTGATACAGCAAAATGGACATATGAGAATTCCATGAGTTCCAGTCCAAAGTGCACACTGAATATGCTAGTTTCTTTAGTGGTCAGACGACTCCATCATGCAGTCTGACCAGTTACATTCATGTTTAGGTTTAGGAAAAGATATAAAATATTTACAGCCAGTTACCCAACTGTATATGGATACAGAGTTAGCTCTGCAAGGTATCCATGGCCTTAAGACATTTAATTAGGTTCTGTAAAAAACAAAGAAACAAAACCCCTCAAAATAAAACACCAAACTGGACACCTTTCCAAATGAAATATTCAGATAAAAACATGAAATATTAAAATATTGCTGAGGAAACAACTGGAAGCCTTTAATACAGACACTCTGTAGGGCTGCTGATGCATGGTGTTACATCAAGGTTAAAATCAGAAGCCTACAACCTTTTTTTTCTTGTCGCCTTTCACTTGCCAAATGATTCTGATATTTTAGTTGTTAGTGAATCTGTGTGAATTACGCAGAAGGCTGAAGGCATCAACAGTAGTCACTGTCATCTCCTGCCAAAGTATCAACCTCTAATAGCTCTTTGATATTTGAAACTAATAACCATTATACCCCCAACAGTTAGCGCAGCCTCTCTGAAGTATCAGAGAAAATACTTATGCAGGAAAGAACATATTACTCATTACTGACAGTTACATTTTGGCAAAGTTGTACAGATTTAGCTTTAGTATTTTATAAGGAAAATGGTGGATGTCAATTACATTTATGTTTGCAACACTGTACATCTGAGGATTCAATACACAGCACTAATACGATTTAAAAGCTTCATTTCATCTCTGAGGCAATACTGATTAAATTTTGATTTTTCAGGGCAATGAACAAAACATATTTGATAAGGGGAAAAATAATTTTTTGTGTTATATGTTTGAAATAGTTTTAAAGGCAATAATCAACAGAACATGAAACTTTAAGCTGATTTAATTAAGAGCTACAGACTATCATGACAACAACTCAAGAAAATCTTAAAAATTACCTGTATGGAACCGTGGAATTTCAGTTGCCAGAGGAGCTTTGGGCTTGGGTGAAATTTGGTATGTTTCATTGGGAACTGAAAGTGGAGATATCATTGCTTATAAAATGCAAATGATTTCCTTTTGAACATAAGATACCACAGGTGGAAGAGAAATTCAAACTGTCTTTGTGAAAACCATAAATAAAGAGAGTCAGTGCAAGAAATCTGGCTGAAAATCATGTTTTTATGCAGACAGAAGACTTTTTAAGACTGTGAAGATATATATTATTAGTTAGTCAGATAAAAGAAGAAAAGATGACCAAGTAATGCCTTTTTATATAACTCCTCAGCCTTGTACATGTAGTACTTATTTCTAGAAAGAATTGCATGAAAGAAAAAATGTCTGGAAAATAAAATCTGGCAACATTTTTTATGTGCAGTAGAATGTGACTAACAAATGAACACAGCACAAAGATATATTAAGGTATTTCTGTTGATTAAAGTGTAAGTTTAGTCATCTAGTAAAAGCAAAGAAAGGAAAGTTCTATGAAAAAATAAACTGACAAAATATTCCCATTACCTAAAGTCATTTTGGACCCATCGACAACATGAACTGTTATAAGGTTAATTGATCCCAGGTGTGTTGCCTTTGGAGCTACAAGAAATAAAACATTGTGAGAAATGAAATTAAAGAAACTGGATCTCATTAAGGATCTCTGTCCTTTGTTTCCTAAAAGTCTGTCTATGCATCTGCCTTGACAGTTTTAACAAACATGAGACAGACACATATTCTGATTAGTCTGGTTGTATTTTCATGCTGACAGCCATCAGCAACTATCTACTGCCCCCTTCACCAATTACAAAACAAACGCCCTAAAGGTGGAGTCTTGGCAGTCCTTGGTCTTTCTCGCACGGGATGTATTAACTTGAATTTCCCTAGAAACATTCTAAAAGCTGGTGGTAATTATTTATCTTCCAGACATTATTCCCTCACTCAAATGTGACTGAACTTAGTGAAAGGTATCTAAGTTACTGGAGGAAAAGCAGAGACTGGCAGGCAGAGACACACACTAGATGTCTCTCTCTCTTTCAGAAATAATGTTAAAATGTAGAAGATGGAAAATGACCCACTTACTAGCATAAAGGGTAGTGGCTAAATTGTGCCATTTTTTAAACAACTTTCCTAAGAGTAGTTTATTTTGCATATACATCATTATAATAAATGAAAATGCAAAAGGAAAAGAGTAAACCTATAAATTCTGTTTTCTAAAATTCTTTGCTTAAAACTAACTTTGTAGTGGTATTTGAACATGGCACTTGTTCCCTGTGGTATGATGGGAAATAGCTCTTATTCAACTGAGACTTGGGCTCTAAATTGTTTACTTATGAGAAATTCTTTCAAAACAAGGCCTTTAGAAAATAAATCTTTTTCACCTGCTCTAGGCAGACCTACTTTAGTAGGAGCACCTCACCTGTGAGGACAAACTGAGAGAGTTGGGTTTGTTCAGCCTGGATTAAAGAAGACTGAAGAGAGACCTTATAGCAGCCTTCCAGTACTTAAAGGGGGCCTTCAGGAGAAATGGGGATAGACTTTTCAGCGAGGCTTGTTGATATAGGACAAGGGGTAATAGTTTTCAGCCAAGGGAGGGTAGATTTAGACTAGATACAAGGAAGACTTTTTTTATAATGAGGGTGGTGAAACCCTGGAACAGGTTGCCCAGGGAGGTAGTGGAGGCCCCATCCCTGGAAATATTCAAGGCCAGGCTGGATGAGACTCTGAGCAACCTGATAGAGTTGAAGATGTCCCTGCGCCTGCAGGAGGGTTGGACCAGATGACCTGAATCCAAACCATTCTATAATTCTATGTTCTCCAGAGGTCCCTTCCAACCCCAGCCATTCTGTGTTTCTGTGATTCCTGGACAGTTCAGTTTGATTTTCATAGTATATATATATGCAGAGCTCTTGAATGTTCTGCTTAATTTTTTTGGGGCTGTATAAAAAGGGCTAGAAGTCTAAGGGGAAAAAATGGGGGAATGATAAAACTATTCATTAATCTATTTGCCTAAAATCAAAACATTATTAGTTTGCAGATTAGATCAGAGAGTATGAAAGATTAGGAGCTGTTCTTTCTTGTGATAGTGCTGTCACTCCACACCTAACAATTATTTTTAAAGGTACCTTTACTCTTAGCATCTATCTTGGACTGAGAGTCTGTAACCCAAGTTTCAAAAGCACTTGAGATATTGAAGCAGATGTATTTATGGTAATAAAATACCCCCAAAGAAAAGAATTTAGTGAAGCTGGCTGCAGCAGTATATTTTTATTAATTATTAAAATTCTTCCTATTTTTAATGGCTGCTGCTCACCAATTCAACAAGCATGTGTTAAAAATCCCAGCCATTTTACCTTTTGCTCTCCATGGAAATTTATGCAATCCTTGGCCATTCTCTTTGATACAATTTATTAATATACTCTGAGCTAAGCAATGATAGTAATTTCTGTCTACATATCATGCACATCACATGACTGCAGCACTGAATAACAGCAGAAAGTCTAACTAAGGCAGTACCACAATGGCACTTTTAAATTACCAGGTTTAGTCTGTGGCAATTCTGGACCAACAGATGTTTTGGGTTTGGAAGGAATGAGCAGTGTTTCCTTTGGAGCTAAAAGAAAAGGAAAAAAGATTATTATTGTATTCTTCAGGAGTCACGATTCAACACCATGTTTAGGCCACAGAAAATGCATGCCTCAAATGCCTGAAAAAAAGACAATAACAATTCCATGGCTTTGTGGAACCTGAAACAAAATGTCTATCCAAAACAGAAAAATCCTAGCATCGTGCTGTAGGATAAGTTGAGTTAGCGGCTAAAATTCTTGCTCTAAAAGAAAAATTAGACCACTGAATTTGGTTGAAGATCTGCCAAATACAGACTTCTGACCAGACATGAGCCGTAGGCTATTTCTGCTTTACTTCTAGGACAGAACTGAGACTCATCTGTATTAAGAAATGTGTATGAACGCAAGCAGGATGAAGGACAGTGGATAGATGTTGCACAAAATACCACACCAGAGCATGTTCTCTAGAAATTTCTCAATTGAAAAATTAAAAATACCTCAGTCTTAACTTTAAGAAAACTTATTTACCCATTGTTGCCCTTGAATGCTCTGTAGCAGAGGATTTTGTAATAATTGGTTGTGGAGTTGTCTGATGTATTGCTGTTAAGGAGAAAATGTGAAGAATCTTAGAATATCAAACTGCAGTAGAAGGAAAGTATTATTTGCACTGTTTCTAGAACTTTCAAAATGCCCCACACTACATAGTAGCAGAACATCTCAGAAATCAACTGCTCATATGTATCATGTTTCTATTAATTTCTCCTATGTATTCCTTCTACAAGAAAAATGGGAAGAGAGACAGCCCACTGTAACTATTTTTAATACTACTTTTGTTTCAGTATAGCACACAATGTCTGTTGTTGAATACAAACACATTGCAAAGGAGTAATAATGTTGCATTTTATGGATTTTTAAAAAAATATGCCCTCAGAGAAGCATGTCATTACTAGGAAATAATGAAAGAGAACTGAATCTATCTAGTCACTGAGATTTATCAATGCCCAGATCACTCCATTTTAGTCATCATTTTCTATATGCAAGAGAAAGGAGGAAAAACATTTTTGATGTTATACTACAAATCCTACTATTATTTTCAGTGTAGTTTTAGCATACTTTGGATTGACTGACTTAAGTGTAATGCATTTGTTTCAGGACAAACCCAGTTACAAATAATTCTGTTAAAACGCACAAATCCTGAGGCTAAGGGAAAGAGTGATTAAAAAGAAACACAAAATAAAAAGAATGACTCCATTACCAGGTTTGGTGTGTGGCACTCTTGGTTTTTCATATGGTTTTAATTTGGTATGAATGAACTGTTTTTCAGTTGGAGCTGAAATAAAAACAAACAGCACTCGGAAAAATAATTGAAAAAACACACTGCTTTCATAATACACAAGGAACATAAGTACAATCTGCTCTGTAATAAGGCAAATTGTGTAAGGGTAAAGTTGAAAATCAAGCAGTTGAAATTCCTGAAAAGAAAGGAAAACAAATGATGGTACAAATAGCTTCCCCAAAATTATATATAAATTTGCAACTTTGGATGAAGCAACGAAGAATATAGTCATTAACAGCTTACAGTCAAGTAGTCAGACAAAACTAGACAGTAGTAGCCTACATCTTCCACATCTGCCATACTTAAGTGTCTGAGAGCAGGATCTATTTTTCAGTGGACTCTTTATATCAGACTTGATTTATAAATTAACTTCTTTGGTTTTATGTGGGAACTATGCAATCTTATCTTCATACTATTTAGTTAAAAATTCTTGCTGTGTAGGAATCATTTACTGCAAAAGATTTTCTTAGCACTTGCTAGCCCGTAATCCATATCAATGTGAGAGATCCTCTAAAACATCTGCCTTAGCCTGCACATTCTTCACCCTCCTTGCTCTGAAGAACCATATTGTGCATATAAATATTGCATCTAGTAGGCCCAGATGTGTATTACAGGGCACATAAACCTCATAAAGCTATATATATATGGTTATCAAATGAATACTAACCTAAGTGTCAATACATACAGGGAATATACATTAAAATAGAAACACGATGAAAAGAATTTTTCATTTTCTTTTTCTTAAAAAGAAAGATTAACCCAAATTTCAAAGATTATTAAATGGCTGTTTATAAGTCCTTAATGATATTGCTTCTTTCCCAGAAAATCATGGTCAATATCTGAAACTAGGGACAGATTATTAAAAAAGATTGTTCAGCTATACTCCTGCTGCTTAATATTGCTTGGATTCACTGACTCTTACTTGGTCCATATCTGACATTTAAGTTGAGAAGGAAGAATTCTCAGCTAATGTTTCATTTCTTTAAGCAACCTTCTCAACACGGATGACTAGAATTTAGCAGAGAAGATGTCTTTAAGAATGAGTATTTGATTTGGAGAGCCACATAGCTGGTCTGTTTTGGTATGTGTCACGTGACAGTTGATATCTAAGAGTTTACTTGCAATTTTCTTCTGTGAAGAAGTAAGGAGTGAAGCAAAAGAGTATTTTAGGATGATATTATCTATACCTCAGATACAGTGATTACAGGAATCACTATCTGCTCTTTAAATATGTTCACTTTTTACTGGAAAATATATAACATCTGAAGGAATTACATCATCCTGACGGGAAATGCTGGAAGACAAGAAAATGAACCTTCAAATGTAATTGAGCTCATGCATTTTTACCCTTATCAAGAACAGAGGGCGAGCAAGTATGAAGAAGCAGAGAAAAACTTCATTATTGGATTTCATACCATGTAATGAGCTCCCTGTAAGACGATCTTCTCTAACAAGAATGGAAAATAGAGTAATTAGTTATGAAATATACATGATTACCCAATGTTGCCTTTGTTCTTTCAGGAATATGAGGAATCATAGTAGTATCTGGTTCATGGAAGGTTGGAATGATTTCTGTTGGGAAAAAGTGTTGATAAGTGCTCAGAATAATAAAGAGCATCTCCTTTTCCCTCCTGTCCCCTCAAAAAAAACAAACCCAAAACCAAACCCTTCAGCACTATACTACATATACCAGCAAATGATATTTTAAAACAGAAACAGGTATTTACCCTGAGAGGTTTATGATTACAAAGAATTCAATTTTTGTTTGTTTTTAACCTTTAGGTACTTAAAAAACAACAATAAATTACTGATTATCTTAGACACATAAATCAGATTTATGTTGAGGAATCTCCTAACTGAAATAATACTGAAGGGAATTCTCAGTCTAATCTGGATGTAAATGTGTATAAAAATGAAAAGCTCTGCAACAGCTTTAGAAGGCTTTTCATAAAAGCTTCAAAACCACAGTGCAGAGAATTGAAACGTGTTGCCTGGATGCAAGCTGTGATTAACTTTTTATTATTGATTTAAACATACAGGTAACTAATATTTCTTCATCTGGCAATATTCTCATAATATATAAAAAAAATCTCAAACTGTTGTAGTTTTCATCAGCAGTATGACTTAATTTCAGCATTGCAGAGGTTTCTTAAGCTGGAATGATACCCAAGTAACAGTAAATGTACAGCTGACAACTTCCCCCACTGCCCACCCTGAAAACCATTGCTCAATTATCAACTGCCGCTTGACAAAAGATCTGATAATTTACCAGGCTTGCTTTGTGGAGCATCTGGGGTAGCAGCTGTTTTAGGTTTAAAGGGAGTATGTTGTGGTTCTTTAGGAGCTGAAAGAAAAGACCCATTTTGAGTGTTTATACACTTCAGAAATCAGACAGATTAATTGCACAGGCATTTGCGTGTCTCATGTTTGCACAGAAAAACAAGATCCTTACATGAGAGATTGAAAAACTGAATATCAGGTACAGAGAGAAATTTAAAGAGAAATGAAAATAATGAATGAAAACATGGGCTGAAAATTGAAAAGGTAAGCAATATCTGGAGTCAGGTAACAAAAACTGTAAGAACACAGACAACTGTAGTGGGCATGTTTCAATCTGTATTTCAATGCTCACAACTGCAGCCATGTCATGCTTGTCTCCTACAAGTGTCAAAGGAATCACAAGGTGTGAGAGAGTGAAAGAAATTTTCTGTGAAAACAACAACAACAAAAAATAGACAGGAATCTTTCAATACCTGGAACAGAGTAGAATTAAGTTGAATAAGTATAAAAGAGAACAAATCAAACCCACAAACAGATGATATGAAAAACAGACTAATGATATGTAACTTAGGTCCAAGGAGAAGCCAGGAAAAAATAATAATGACAAGGCCAAGGTAACATCTTTACCTGTTGCTGTCTTTGGTTGTTCAACTGTAAAGGTAGTAGGTGCCAAAACTTCATGAAAATGAGAATGTATAGAGAATTAGCAAGATGTAGAAGCAAACGGGTAAAAATACTCCCTTTTACATGATTGATTTCTTTTACGACTGAAACATATAACTAAATCTGTTCTTTTTGTTAAAAAAAAGTTATTCATTATTGAAATTAGTGAATATACACACACTCAAATAGAAGTTTCAACTGATGCTTTCAGAAACAACAGGAGTGACAGAGGTTTGGCAGTTCACTAGTATGTAAATCCCTATTAAGAATAGTTTTAAGGGTCAAATTCCATTACTGGGGCACACAAACATATGAGTGGTTTGAGTTACAGATACTTAGAGTCATACACAAAAGCATTAAAATATAATTTCTCAAAGCATCATTTGACAGGCATGGAAGAGATGCAATTTCTTCCAAGAATGTTCTTAAAATATTATTATGTTTTCTACCATGCTATATAGATTATTTATTAGTGGTCGCTGTCATATAGCTGAAAAGAATATACAACTCATCAAAACTCAGCTACTAAAAATAAAAATCAGCTCTATCTTACTTTAAATATGTATATACTGAAAAATAGAAAAATAGAAAATCTATTTTTTTGTAATAAGAAGAGATGTTAATCAACACTGGATTCAGTGAGGAAAGGCCACCCAAAAGAAACTCTGAACATTCAAGCACAACAAAACAACGGTGTGTTTACCAGGTTTTGTATATGGTACATCTGGACTTGGGGATGCTCTGGGTTTGGAAGGGACTCGACGACTTTCTTTTGGACCTACGAGGATGAGCAAAGTTTTGAACATGTTATTGAGGATGGTGATTCAGCTTTAGTAATTCGATTTTCCTGTCGGAAGATGCATTTTCTACAAAGAAATTCTTCAGGAACTATTTCTGTAATTTGAAAACAGTCACAAAGTGATCTCCTATCAGTGCAATCAGTATTATGTTAGTGCAGAGACTGAAAATTAAGTGACTGTTTCAGTGCTGTGCTAGATTAGCTCTACACTCCTCTGAGCTCTACCAAACAGAGCTTTCTACAGAGTAAACTGCTGTAGTTCTCTTTCCCTAATTGTGCTTCTTAAGTGTTTCATAATCAAAAAAATCTGCTGCTCATTTAAATCAACTTTGTATTAAAAAAACTTCTCCAGCAAAGCAGTCAAAGCAGGAGAAATGTGGAAATTCGCCACTAATTTTCAAATGACCAGAACTATTTCCAGAGTTTTGGGAACAGGAAAGTACTGTAATTTTACACTTGCAAGTGAGTAGCTGGAAAACACAAATACAACTGTCACATTCTGTAGAAATCAAGACACAAATTTTCTTATGTGCTATGGATCAAGATGAGTGTTAACTCCCGTATTCCTGACATTATGCAAGTTATTGATATGTATAAATATCTAGCTGATTATCTTGTTCTATGGCAGCTGTATAGCAAAATTCAATTACAACATTAAACTAGAGCCTATTAAATGAGTTTCTCTGTACCTTCAGAAAACTCATCAGTTTTGACAGTTTTTAAACTGATGAAACTTTCATGCACTAAAAGGCAAAATATTGATAAGCTTACTTGCTCTAGTCGAAGGAACATGTGGACTGGGTGATGTTTTAGGTTTGGAAGGTCCATGACGTGTATCTTTAGGAGCTGAAAGAAAGAGACTGGGTTACACCATGCTAAAATTTTCTGAGGTATGTGTCTCCAGTACCACCCATAACAGTCAACAAAAACAGAGCAAAGATTTAAACCAAAGATGTTCTATGAAAGCGATGCAAAAAAGAAAAGGTTTCTTGAGTAAAATCAGGTTACAGAGAAAAGAAATAATGGTATCATCAGCTAAGCATGTGACTGAATTATGGGTTCTGTTTAAGAAGAGGACTTGGAAAAATAAAGAACAGAAAACGAAACAAGTAACTTCAAATACAGACACTACTGAGGTTGTACTGAAATAATTTGCAATACCAGATCAAAATGATAAAAATGCTTTAGCCAAATGTGTCTACCTCAAGGAAGCATATGACCTAAAGATCATTGAAGTGATTCTGTTCTCATAATGGCATAATGGCATTGAGGTTTGAGTGAAACAGAATTCCTTTTCAGATATCTATGAAGGTCAGATTTTCATTTAGTAACACTGAGGGCAAGGAAAGAAAAGAAACAAAACTTGCAACATGCAGGTCTGCTCACCTAAACCGTATGATTGACTAGAACATTGTCACCTCTGCAGTATGGATGAAAACATGCAAGCTAGGATCCTGTTCTGATCCTAGAGTCCTCTGACTCTTATCATTAAATATTGAAAGAATTGCCCTACATTATATGCCCAACAACTTGGAAGGCACAAGGATCCTCCTCAATTGTTTTGTAGAACACAAGGAAAGAGACAGAGAATCTTGATTGCTTAATTACTAGGGCACATACAAAGAAAGGTTACAATATTCTGCCCCTCTGTTCTTAATGATTTGTGTTGAAGAGGAAAGACAGCATAGATATTTGATTAAGAAATTATCATTACCTACTGTTGACCTTGGTTTCTCAGTTCTAAATGTAAATGGTTCCAGAACTGCATTAGCATGATAAAAAACAAATACAAGTATTATCAAGAACAATCAAAACATTACAATCACTACTTCCATAATGATCATATCATCTCTGCTACAGGCAATGGCAAATGGTCACTCCTCCTTGAAACTCTACACGTCAGAATATTATGCTGCTCAGAATTGTCTCCAGTTCAAGGCAACAGCCCTAATACAGAACAGAGCCCAGATATAATGTGAAGCTTTTATAATAAGCCACAAAGAAATTTCAGGTGGTTTTTCCCCTTCAGCTTTGTACGTTTTCCTGACTTCTTTCAAGTTTTCATTCAAGCAACAGGCACAGACTTACTAGGTAGGGAAAGAACTTTAATTGTCATCTCTCTGCCCTTTCCTCCATCAGCACCATCTAATACTGCATATAACTGTACTGGATCTGATGGGGATGGAATTTATTTTCTTCATAGCAGCCTCTGTGGTGCTCTGTTTTAGATTTGTAACCAAGACAATATTGATAACACACAAATGTTTTAGAGGTTGCTGAATAATTCTTGTTACATCATCAAGGACTTTGGGTTTCATTGTGTCACTAAGAAAGTTGCCTGGGGATGGGCAAGATGCTAGGAGGGGAGATAATGGGGACAGCTGAACCAAATTGACCAAAGGGATGTTCCACCTCATACCATGCCATACTTAGCAACACAACCTTTCCAAGGGACCCATTGATCCTAGACTGGCATTGGTCTGCTGGTGGGATGTGGTGCGTGGTGGCCTTTGTATCAATAGTTTTTCCCCTTTTTTTCCCCTTTATTTGTTAAACTATCCTTTTCTTGAACAATGATTTTTTACTTCTCTCCTTTGCTCTTCTGATTCTCACCCCAAACCCCTGCAGGGCGGAAAGAGCAAGAGGCTAGTAGGTCCCTAGTTGCTGGCTTGGATGAAGCGACAACAGTCCTTCATGAGTGTGAGTTTTATAACTTTCTTCCTCAACTGTAATTACCACAGGATTGTATATTGCTCTATGCCAAGCTATGTAAATGATGTTATAGAAAGTGCTACACATTCTTAATTCTCTGAATAACACAAGGGCTGTGCAAAACTGAACTGAGAAGTAAAAATTAATGATAGTGCTTGGGAATTTAAAAGCAAGTACAAAATTTGAGAAATACAGAAAATAAACCCTTCCTCTTTGCAATGACGCTCCTTTTCACTTTCCCAAAACTCAAACAAATACACAAAGAATAGATCTACTTTGACCAACTCACCAGGTTGCTTAGAAAATCTGTATATCATGACGTACGATACAGGGTTTTATTCCTCAAGGAACATTCAGGCATATACACACAAGGAATACATCTAAATCTGAAGCTCCAGTGATCACAGTAGAATTCATAAGATACATATATCAGTATGATAAGATAAAGAAACAATGTACTTACCAGGTTTGGTTTGCGGCACCTCTGAGCTTGGTGATATTCTATGTTTGGAGGGAACACGCTGTGTTTCTTTTGGGACTGAAATTAAAAAAAAAACCAAACAACTATTAAAATCTTTTAAGAACTGAAACTGACAGGAGGCGTAATGTTAAAAAAGAACACATGCCTTTGCGACCCTCTGGAAACAAAAAAAGCTTGTAAAAGTAGTGAAGAATTCTGGTACAAAAAGAAATAGCACTGATGGAGAAACCCTGGAATGGGATAACATAAAGCAAGGCCACTATGGATGAACCAGTATAAAAGATGAAGCAGCACATGACATGAACTGAATACAGAGACGCATGGTCAAAGGTAGATTGCGTTGCTTCCACCCGCTTTACAGCACACATTTGTGTGAGAAAACCAAAATAAGATGGTTATGAATTGTTAGTGTAAAACCACACACACACACACAAATGACTAAATTTAATAGTAAACAATCATGGCAGTGGAGTGCAATGAAGATGTACTTGTGATGTTCAGTGCATAAGAGATGTTCAGTGCATATAATGTTCTAGCACGAGAAAAATGCTAGATGTGATGGTCCCTGAAGGTAAAACTGTTACCTATTGTTGGTTTTAGTTGATCAGTTCTAAGGGTTATAGATTCCAGGACTGTATTAGAAACAAAATATAACAGTTATTATGAAAATTGAAGATAACAACTCCACTTACAATTAGTATTACTTGTTTAGTAACTGCATTTTAAATTATATACTACGTATACTGCCTCGTACAAAATCTGTTATGTTAAATGAAGCCACTGAGAAATCAGTGTAAGCTGAAACATAATGTGAGCTTAGTTATTCTGCAGGCTTTGATCAGATGTTAAAATATGCATCACTCCCTTTTTCAGAAAATGCCTTTTTCGGGACACAAATCTCTTGCTTTTGTAGTGTATTTCGTATGCCGTTTATGTATACAACCGTAATCAGAGACCATTTTCTTGTTTTCTGGATTCTGTATTATTGAAGAGCTTTACAGTCTATTGCATTGCATGATTGCACCCTTCAGCTCTAAACTGGCATCTAAAATATAACCTGGTGTTTAAGAAGCATGAGGATCTGAAATTGATGTCCTTTTCTTGCATGTCCCACACTAGAAACAGGGACTAAATAGAAATTAGAGCCCTCTCTTTGTCAACTCTTCTGTATGGGTGGCAAAAAAAATTCTTTGCACATTTTAAGATTATTACAAGATAAGTGGATGATACTGTAAAAGTTCTGTATATTATATGTTCTTGGAGAAAAAGTAACCTTCTTTTTAAACACAGAAGAGTACAAACCTGTACATTTGTATGACAAAACCATTCTTCTGAGAAGGCCAGTTAATAATGAAAAATGGCTACAGAGCTAAAAGCTGAGTTTATGAAAAGTTGTATTTTAAGTTGTAGCTTGGAAACATTTTTTTTACAATCAGCCACCATGGTTAAAATTTTATGAGAGCACAAGGATGTTGACTGTTTTCTACATGAGGATATCATATCTACCAGATAACATCAGCTTTCAAAAATATTGCTCCTTGTCTACAATTTTAAAGACCTCCAGTAAAGTGATTATCAGTAAATATTTCACATCTACCAAGAGATAACATACATTCATGTTTGATACCCTTGTAATTTTCTGTTGATAGTACTAACTGGAGAGCAGAGATAGAGAGTAATTTTTTATGCCTACCACTAAACTCAACTGCACTCATGTTTAATGACATACTATAAAAATCCAGTATTTTGCAGTATGGCATAAGTGACTATTGATGCTATAAATATTAATACTCATAAATTAACAATAACGATACATTGCATAATTTATTCATTCATGCAGAAAATAATAATATAATGAAATTAAAATACTTGTGACTTAAAATGGAAATCTATTTATTCTATTAGAATTGTAGCAGTATTACAATAATAACAATAACAATTGCTATCATTATATTAGAATTGTAAAACCATATTCTATTAGAATTGTAGCCACAATACATACTTTATTTGTTAACTATTTTCTTTGGTTACCACTGTAATCTGAGTTTAACTGTTAACTTTTCCATGATGCAGAAACTCATTCTTCGGTGTGATGAAAGATACCTAGAGAATAGTACCACTCCTGAATACTGCAAATAAGCTGTTGATTACACACCAGAACACAACCCTATTGTGTTTTAACTGGCTCAGATAACTAAATAGCTGCTCAGAAATATGTTTCAATGCAATATAAACTGTATTAAAAATAATCACACAAAGTAGTTTACCATCATTAGCTTGTGGGATATGAGGTTTGGGCGAAGTTTTAGGTTTAGAATGAAAACGTTGAGTTTCCTTTGGAGCTGGAAAAGAAAATGTGGGTAATAAGTTGATAGGCACCGATCTATGCAAGGAAGAAGAATTTTAGTTATTTTTGAAGCTCAGGGGTTTTTTTTGACTGAAAACCTGAGACAATCACAGACAAGCATAATTATAAGATGATTCACAGCTGCCAACATTGTTTTCTTAAAGAAAAAGGAGAGATTTCAGCTGCGATGAAAGCAATAGGCCTAGCTGTCATGAATGCCAAGCAAGGGAATTACCTAGAAGAAAAGTGAAGGTCAATTAAACAATCCTAAGGCATAAAGTGATTAATTTAATTGATGCTTTCTGTGATAAAAAATATAAACATGACAGTTTGCCAAGGTAATATCATTACCTATCGTTGACCTTGGTTGCTCAATTCTAACTGTAATAAGTTCCGAGACTGCAACAGAAACAGTGTGACATAGTAAGTATATTCCATAGTAATGGAAACTTTAAAATTATTCCACTGGTTAGTATAAAAGCAGGTGCTAATACTACACTACAGTAATGTGAATCTTTGAATTAGCTTTTACTTTTTACAAACAAGGACAAACTTCCTAATAATACTGGTTCAATAAAAAAAATATAATTGCACAAACTTGATGGCAACAGAAGCAAAATATGCTAACAGAAATCAGTAAAACCTGGAACAAGCAATGGAAGAGAACACACAGCTACTCAGAGACAACAAGGGACTCTTGGTATACAAAGATGTCAGATATCCCTGAACTGAGGTCTGCTACTACTTGAAAGTGACATACTGACCATGACAAAACAGTTGCATCTTCCCCTAGAGTCAAGCAGAGAGAGAAAAAGCTGCTATTTTTATAACCATATAACTATCTGAAAAAACTTACTTTGATAAAGTCTCTTAGTTTATTCTCATTATATCCCTTTCTAATTTGGATCACAAACCCAATACATCATGCTTTTTTCCTCCTCACAAAATATGTGCCAAACTGGGGGAAAAAAGGAGGAAAAAAAATCCAAAATTTCTAGTCCAGACACTGCCTAGAAAACTTAAACTAGCTACTAATCTTACCAATATACTCACTAGATATCCCTGATTGCAATGACTTTTCCACTATTTAAGCTCATGAACTACCTTCAAAATTCAAATTCAAAAGATTTTTCTATAAAGCACTCATTTCTATTTTCAGCTTGCCTCCAAAAAATTAGTGAGTTCTTAAAAAAACCCCAAAAACGCTTCAGGCACTGAAAATAAAATTAAACTCTGTTAGGTCTGCAAGTTGTTTTCTGAAGTAATTTGTTTTCTCTTTGTATAAATATTATCCCAAAATAATGAATGATTTCCTTCTCCTGTCCTCCAGGGATGAAAAGTTGACATATTTGCTTTTTTGACATTCTGCACTAATAGCAAGCCTCAAAGTACACAATTTCAATAGAAGTGCCCTGTAACTTTTAGCTTGAGGTGTTTTAGTCTTAGCAAATTCTTTGGGCTTCAAATATGTGGATTGTGATTTTGGATACTGGAAGAACCCAGGTTTGTAAAAATCCAGTATTTAAGTTGAAAGTAAATGGTAACCCACAGAAGAATCACATGCAGCAATGAAGAAATGAAGTCCAGGAAATGTTCTTTAGTTCGTATCAATGAATAAACACAGAAAAAAATGGTGCTATGGGTTTAATGCATGAAACATTGTTGTATGTGGGCAAAATAAGCAGACAGAGAGCCTTTGAAGAAAGAGATAATCAAAGAGTTGGATGCTCCTCTGCAGCAGAATCAACTTCTAAAAGTTTAGCCAAAAGCCAAAGAAAAGAGAGCTAAGAAATGATGCTAAGAAAACATTGTTGTCCAATGCTGACACCGCCAAATCAAGGTCATTAGATGAGTTCTGAGAGTACTTTATAAAGTTAAACTTATTGCAGTTGTAAACAGTGAATCTGAGTGATTTGTTGCTATTAAACAAAATAAATTTGTTGTGTTTAATTAAATAATTTACACACAGACTTAAAGCCATCCTCACCCCATAAAGAATTGAGTTGGCTTCATCTAGGTTTTAAAGAGCAAAGGTATATCTCTGAAAGCATCTTGAAGTTATTCTCAGAATACAATCTGCATAGGAAATGCAGTGATGCAAATTGTCCTTTAAATAAGATATAACATTTTAAGGCTCACTGTAAAGGACACCTTTGTTTTTAGTACATTTTGAAAACATATTTATAAAAGACATCACTGAATATGTATTCCCATACCGAAAAAGGTACCTGTGTTTCTTTAAATGAGCTTCCCTCCTGACTAAAGTGAGAATTACTTTCTTTTTCTTAAATTGAACCCAAATTTCCATGGATTAATTGAAAAGAGGCAGTATTTTCCTTAAATCTGAGGAATTATCAAGCAATGCTCTGTTATGTACAACAAAAAATCTCCCCCTTCTGCAGAAAATATTTAGCAGTTTTTACTTCTAAATGTGATTTTTAGCTTAAGTGTATTAATTTTGTATTTAATAAAATCTTTGTTATTGTGATAATTCTTATTCTTTCTTCTTCTAACATAATTGAAGCTTCTAATCAGATAACTTTGAAGTGATATCCTGTCTTTTACGAGACAATATGTCCATGATAGGAACGTGGAGAAATAATAAAGCACCAAGACTATATTTCCATGTATTGGTTTTGAAACACAAGTGAATAAGCAAGAAGCTACAGGAAACTGTTTTCAACTGCACATGTTATCAGACCAATGGAAAGAAGAATGACTAATGATGACTCAAAATTATTACCCTCTGCAGTCTTTGGATGTTCATATGTGTAGGGACTCCTAGTAGTGACTGATACCGGAATGGTTGCTGCTGGAATAAAGAGAATTTTCTTGAGAGAAATACAGGGACATCTATATCTATTTCTCAACATTTGACAGCTCAGCTGCTCTTGTTTCCAAATTATAAATCTGCCTCCTCCCTACTGTTCAAATAGAAACACTAAGTAATTAATTTACTGAATGCTCTTAAGCATTGTCTAGTTGACCTTTCTGTTCTTTGCCGAATTCTTCTCTCAGTTGCCACATGAGGTACTGCTTTGTCATGACAAAGATCACAGTGAATTCTACCTGTTTAACAACTGGATGCTACTCTTTTACATCTGCCAGTACTGAGTACTGTGTAACGCATCTGTACCTCAGCACTACAGTTTGCTGGGAAACCCAATCCAAGCAGGGAAACCCAATAAGCAGAATACTAACCTACAAGTTAGGTACTTTGCACATTCTTCCAGATCCAACCTAGGGCCATATATTCATCACACCATGTTTTTCTGATGACACTTAAATAATTCAGGTCTGTTTTTTTCCTTTTCATCTCTTTGTTATTTTCAAACATAAAATTCAAGAGTATCACCCTCCACTCAATCCCAAAGAGATTATGAAAGTCTCTGGTAATAATATCTTCTCAGCCTATTTAAAAAGAAGTTCATTAATAGCTACATAATTCACATTTAATGTTGACTTTTCTCGATAGAAGGAAAAAGTTGAGCTGGGACATGTATTTCTCAGAATGACAATGAGAGGAGAATAAGATTGGAGGGAAATAAAATTATTTTCATTTCCTCTGACCTTTCTGAGAGCAGAGCACCTAAATAAAACTCCCAGGCAATATAAGATGAGTTTATAACAAAAGTTATTCTTGATATTGAACAATTTATCAGATTATTGGGTTGTAAGGGCTGAGCAACCAGGCAACCTGAGGCTTTGAAGGACAGAAAATATTAAGACAGACATGCACCAAATTATCAAGCAGAGTATTCCTAGGCTGAAAAGGTATGGTTCTGTGGTACCACTATCCTTCACAAGATGCATGTTAAAAAGTCCTTCCAGGACCCTCATAGTCCTGGTAAGGGA